>NC_052471.1:10643452-10853520 GCF_009730915.1 Dioscorea cayenensis subsp. rotundata
CCCTAGAACGCATGCATCTCTATTATCATTTGATGCCAAAGACTAAGTTTTGCAAATTGGGCATTGTTTTTTCACCAATAACCATTGCTTTATACAGTCAATATGGTATTTGTGTCCATAATTCAATCTTCCCAATCTCTTATTCTCTTCATACTCCACCTTAAAAAAGTCAAGTTGAATCTCATCAATCTATCAGCAAATATCAACATGTAATCAAGATCGAAAGTAACAAACACATAGTTTAGACAAATTTTGATCCTTAACAACAAATGGTCAAAACAATGATTGTGTATACACTTAATAGTTGGTTTTCTAGAATACATAGCAAATGGAGCAAGTTTCATTCTCTAGAAAAGACCTAAGAGCAATCAAAAAGTGAAGCTTGAGATAATGTGACATTGAAACTAGTCTTTAGATTCTGAAGGACAAACTCCTCTATCAAACTGGTGCTAACATTTCTAATATGCTCTTCTAAGGCAATAAGTTCTTGTGTTTGTTGTTGAGAGCTTTAATTAGAGTAGCAAGAAATAACAGAAGACAAAAATATTAAAATTTAATATTAATTGACATATAAGTTCTATAGCGTTTCATATATCTAGCTGAAAATCCATGTAAAAGTAAGCAGGAATTGAACCAATGAAAGGGCATATTTTATTTACATCATAAGTCATGTCACTAATATCAAGTCGCATATTTGATACTAGTTAACGACATCCCCAACACCATAAAACCTTGGAAGTTCTAATATAGCAAGATCCTTGAAGACAAAAGATTAATTATTTCCATTGCTATCACATAAGCATATCATATTTAACTAGAAACTTATCTAGAGAGATTAAAAAACCAAAGAACTTAGAGCATTAGATTCTAATACTAGGGAAGTGGAGAATCACCAATGATGAAAGTAGCCTGGGCAATGGGAAGGCGGTAAAGGTTGGAGATGTCGTCCAAGGTTGTGTTTGGTGCTCGGGATATCTTGAGATGGGGATGGGATATCCAGGGCTACAATCCCCATCATGGTGTTTGGTTTCCCGGATAGGGCTAGATGGGGATAGCACCCATCCCTAAAAATGTGATGAGCGGCGTCTCTCTTAATCAGTGGGATGTTGCTCATCATGCAATCTAATGCAAAGGAATTGGTTTCTCTCTCTTCCTCCCACTCATCTCCATCCCTCTCTCTTGAGCCAGCCAAACAATAAACTCTCCCTCTCTACCAGCCAAATTTGTTCGTCATTGACAGCCTTGACTGATATACTCATAGATCTGATCTCCTTTCTTCTTCTTTTTTCTCAAACTAATTGATCCAAGGTGTTCCATATCTTAAGGGTTTTCCATTTTTTTTCTTAGACTGATTGATCCAAGGTGTTCTAGATCTCAGGGGTTCTAGATCCAAGGGGATTTGATCTTGAGCTTGAGGGAAAGTCAACGGCTCCTAGATGTAATCGCATCCTGCTATTCATCCTCTTTCCAATTTGTTTTGATTTGATTTTGTTTTTCTGTTTTTGTTTTTGTTTTTCTGTTTTAATTTTTCTCCTTGAGTTTGCTTTGTTTTTCTATTTTAATTTTGATTTCTGTTTTAGTTTAAATTTAAGTAATAGTTATTACAGTGAGTGTTTGGATATAGAATGAAAAAAGAGATCATTTTATTTCCATTTGGATAGAGAAGAAAGAAGTTAATTTCCATTTTCAAGAAGCAAACAATCAAAACTATTTTTAGAAATGTTAGGTTATTCTCCCAAACAAGAAGGAATGAGACTTAAATGGTCACTCTCCTAATAAGACACTATTATCATAGATTCACACATCTCATCTTCGAATTCATGTAAAACGTCATCATTGTTATCATCTCTTCCAACATTATTCAAATTTTACTTACTAATCTTTACTCTTTAATTTATTTTTCCACTTTCTAGTATCACCTTTTTTACTATCACATCCTTCCATCGTCATGACATCATGAGGTGATTATAAAGAAGTTCTCAGAAGAATATCCTTCCCATATAACTGTAATTTTTTTTTACGCATGTATAATTGGAGTAAGACTCATGTGGTTGATCTCTGACCTTATAAAAGGTCCCTCCAACTTTCCAAAACATTATACTTTAAACAAAAAGCATGCATCCCATTCCAAGAAGATTGGAAGAGCACAAAAATAATTAACTTATTTATGACAGTAACTACATGCTATACAATACAATCATATCGATTTTATTATTAAACACAATCCAATGTTGTTTTCTCTCCTAATTCCATGTCTTAATTGCTAGTAGTTCCATCCAATTCAATTGTTGATTACCTTTTGTATCAAGTAGGTGATTTTTTTATGGAGAAGAATAAAAGAAAAACCTCACTGAAATTGTGAGGCATTAGATTTGGAAGCAATGGCTGCCCTAGAATTCCTAGACCATTTTTTCTTTAACACTAACAGATGTGGAGGGGCAATAACAAATGGAGAATTGCATATAGGTATGCAATTCAAAATCAAAGATGATGCCATCATTGCGATTAAGCATCATTGTGCAAAAGTCAATGGATTAGAGTGTGATCAAGTCTAATCCAACTCGGTATTCAGGAAGATGCAACCTATATGATAATGGATGTCGTTGGAGGGTTCATGCATCATTCAACAAGAAGAAGCAGATTTGGTAAAGTACAAAGTATAATGGTCCTCATAACTGTGCGTCGGCAATGATCTCCCAAGACCATTCCCAGCTTGATTCCAATATGATTTGTCGGCACATACAGGTTTTGTTTAAAGAGAAGTCGAGCATCAATGTATCTATTTTAATAGCAGAGATCTAAAATTAATATGGATATACTCTAACATATAGAAAAGTATGGATTGCCGAGTAGAAAGCAGTTGAAGCAGCATTCAGTAATTAGGAGTCATATAATGAATTACCAAGATGGTTATCAGCTTTGGAGCAATTTGTCTCTCCAAACTCAACCGGCGTATAACATGAGCCACATCGTACATGATACTTGTGTCTTTCACAGACTTTTTTTAGAATTTTCCTTCATGTGTGAGGTTTTCAAATATTGTAAGCCAGTGGTGCAAATAGATGGTATGTGTCTTTATGGAGAATACAAAGGAACCTTGCTGATGGCAGTCGCTTAGGATGGCAATAAAAACATCCTTCCTATCATATTTGCTATTGTAGAAGGAGAGACTCTAGACGCTTGGGAATTCTTCTTATAGCATTTGAGCATGAATATGACACCAAAAAAATGAATCTGCTTCATCTCCGATCGTCACAAGGCCATTAAAGGAGCCTTCAGAGCGATTGGTTGCCATACCTACCAGTTTGTTGCATTATACATATATCCTCAAACTTTGAGGTATTGCCATGAAGAGTTTGCATATAGGTTGCAGGATCAAATGAACAAGGAAAATTGTTAGGAGCAAAGATGTGATATTCCTTGAAGGCCAAGTGACAGATGATGGTAACCAAGGTGAATCTCCTTGTTCCTCTATTGGAGTTTCTAATAATTTGGATCCTATATCCCCTCTTATGGTGAATGTAAATCAAGGGGGAGATGTCCAAGAAGATAGTGATGAGACAAGGGTAATTTACAGCCCATCCAACTAAAGAAGTAAAGCTAGTTGACGGGGCATCAACACAAGCCTATCTGACTAATGGAGTGAGTCCAGTTGAAAGGGAAAGAAAAACTCATTAAGTTGATGCTATAGAACCAACTGATGAAGAAGAAGAACAACCATCACCAACACCACCAGTGGAGCCTCAGTTGCTAAGAACTACTAGAGAGCGTTATCCTTCTAGTATATGCAGTATTAAGGAGTCTATCATGCTTAGTAACGGTGGAGAGCCAGAAACCTACCAAGAAGCTAAGTTGAATGACAAGAAGCCGAAGTGGTTTAAAGCCATGCAAGAAGGAATGAGTTTCATATGTGAGAATCACATTCATGATTTGGTGAAACTGCCTATGGGCAAGAAAGCACTCAAGTACAAGCGAGTATACAAGCATAAGATCTTGTCTAAGGAGAAGCTTGAGGCTTGTAGGCAAAAGGCATGCTTGGATGAAACCCCCAAATGGAGCTAAGGGGCAGGTTTGTTGGGTTTCAGCCTATTTGGTGGGCTACCAACAAAGAGAAATAAAGCTTGGGTTTGGGCCAAGTTAAAAATGAAAAAAAAATGAAGCTATGTCAATAAGGAAGGAGTGGAGGGCAACAAGGTAATTTTACAGGCTAAAAATCTCTCATTTATTGTGAATGAGAAGGAGTCATTCTTGGGTGAGTAGGGTGACTGTGCAACATGTGAGGAAGAGAGAGAGACAGAGAGATAGAGAGAGAGAGAGAGCTACCACCAAGAACCCAAAAAAGGGAAGAAAGGGAAGAGAGGGAACTAGGGTAAGGAGATAGGACGGCCAAACGACGCCGAATCTCACTCAAACTCCAGGAGGAGATTTCTTGCAAGAAGCCCTACCTATTGATTAGGTTTGATCCTTCCTTTACCTCTATTTATTGTTTGTTATCCATCCTTGGTGATGATGATGGTAGTAATGTCATACAAAACCTCTCTTATGAATGTTGTTGACCTCATGCATGTAAACCTCTAGTTAGCTAGAGAGGAACCATTGTAACCCATTGTTGACATAGTGGACGCATGTTTAATAGGCTCTAAGAAGTCCCGTGGTTTTTCCCTCGATTCATAGGGTTTTCCACGCTAAAATTGTGTTCTTGCATTGTTATATGTTTGTTCATCTCATTCTAACAAGAATTGAGGGGTTTGGTAGTGTTTTATGCTTGTTGGGAAGCATTGAAGGGTTGTAGAAGACTTGGGAAGACATTTGAAGCCTCAAGGAAGCTCTACAAGGTTGTTTGCAAAGTATGCGGGCAGCATACGGGCCGCAAAAGATCGACAGTGAAGTTTGCCTTCGATACGCGACCGCATGAGACCCGCACATGAATAGTGGTTTGCTACATTGCTATGAACGATGCCCGTGAACAGTATCTTTGCTGCATTAACTGGCAAACAGAAAGGCTCACAGGCAAGCTTGCGCCTGCATACCGACCGCATAAAGTAGACAGAGAGGTTCACGGTCAAGCTTGCACCCGCATACAGGCCGCATGTGGACTATAAAATTGCTACAGTGCAGTGAACAGTGACATTTGTTGCGGTGACTTCCGCGGTCTTTTTCATTGTTGCATTACCGGCAAAACCCTAACAGCATCAATATCTTCTCTTGCACGAAATACATATCCTTCAAGCATCGACCCCGTTTGGTTCCTTGGATGGAGATGGAAATAGAGGGATGAGATAGTAATAGACATGACAATAGAGATGTAAATTAACGATGGGAACGAAAGTAACGTTTGTTTGAAGGAATACAAATCGGGATGAGAAAGTTAAGCGGGGGAGATGTGATTAAATGATACTTGTACCCTTTCAATATTTTGTTTAAAAAATACACTTTAATTATTATTATATAAAAATAATTATTAAATTAAGAACCGATAAATTTATAAATTTGTTATAAATATTATCCATTTGAAAATTTTATTATTTGGGATATTAATAATTAAAATTTATTTTTCTATATAAAATATAATTATTAATTTAAGACTAGATAAACTTTTTAATTTCATTGTAAATATTATCCACTTGAAATATTTATTACTTGAGATACTTATAATAAAAAATTAATCATTTTTACATAAAAATTAATCATCTAATTACGAACGAATTAAAATTTCTAAATTTTGTATTTGTTAGAGGTAAAATAATAAGTTCATAGCCCACTAATTTTGGAAAACCATCATGTAGAGTTTGGGGGCATCTGTTCCTTCTTATGCTTTTCCCAAATAATTTGATTTATACCCACATATAAACATGCACAAAAAAAATGAGTGATCCCTAATGCATCAGCAATAATCTTTCATTTGAATAGTCCCATCAATAAATCTTCATATACACAAGTGTTCTTATTAAGTAATGAAATTAGATTGCAAAGCTAAAATTTAACTCATTAGCACGATAGCAATTTTTTTTTTAAATAATAGATGACAAGTATTTTTTTATATGAATATAAATGGTACCGAACCACGATAGCAATTGACAACAGAAGTGAGAAAAATGGCAGGAAAAACATTCAAGTGGGTAGTGAGAATAGAACATTCAAGTGGGTGTGTCTCACATGGATAAAGAAAACATACCCCACTGCAGGAAAGATGGAGACAATTTATTACGTTGCATTAATAGGGCTAAAAGTTAAACCTGGGACCCCTCATGATTAATGGCATTCAAAGATCATTCATGCCATCAGATGTGAAAATTTTCCAATCATATGATAACTTATTTTTTTTCACATATGATTTGCCATAAAATTAATCTTCTTAAGATCATATCTTTTTTTTATTAATTTTCAATTTACGTGCTTTTAACTGTTCTTGGTTTTCTTTCATGTTTTTCCTTTTCAATCTTTTTTCGCTGTTCTCATCGTTCGTTTTAGTTTCCTCCTCGTCAGACTTGTATTCCCAGTGTCTTCCTCAATCTCTTCACTTTTTTTCTCTTTTTCTCCAGCCATTTTTTCATTTTTTTTTAAGCATAATTTTTCTTTTGTTCCTAGAGCCTATGATTTTTTTTAATTTTATTTTTCATCATTATCTCCTTTTAATTTGAATTTTTTTAGCCATTATTTTTTTCTATTTTTTTCTATTTTTTTCCTTTTTTTTCATCATTATATATTTTTATTATTTTAATTTATTTAATATTTTAATTTTTTTGAATTTTGTTGCTACCAGAAAATATAAAATCTCCATCTAAATTAGTAAATATTTATTTATTAATAAATAAATAATTTTAATAAATTAATAATTCTTCTTTGTTCAAAATATTATTTTGTAGAGGTTTTACTCCATATAAAATATTTGTAATTTTATATTTTAATTTATATATTTGCACGAACAACTGGCAAATATAAGATTGCAATTAAACCTCAAGTCATAAGCAAGAATTGGTGACTTTGAGTTATTTAAATACAAAAGTTTCCTAACTTTTACTCAAGCTTTGTTCCACTAAGCTCATGCTCAAATTTCAATATGCTCCTTGGTTTAGTCCCGACAACTTTTTTTTTTTTCCTTTTCTTTTATTTTTTTCAATTCTTTTTGAGTTATTTTCTTCTCGAAATGAGATTTTAAAGTTTTATTAAGCTCAAGAAAGAGAAATATTACAAGTGTTGTTGTGCAGATAGATGCTGATGGAATTTGTGCATAATTGAGCTTATTTTGAATGGATTTTTGTCAACCATTGGATAGCCCAATGGTATGACATCAAAGTATAAGAGGGGAGGTCATGGGTTCAAATCTCTCCCCCAACAGTACTGTTTCACGTACTGTTCATACACTGTTCATCCAGGATTTGTATACTATTCTCATACTGTACATATACTGTACATCCGGGTTTCAGTACTGTTTATATTCATAAAAAAAGGGCGCTTATCGTCTATTATTCAATATATATATATATATATATATATATATCAAATTTAAGTGCAATGAGAACAGGGATTCATAGAGATACAAGAAGAAAGTACACCTTTTCGTTTTTTGGATTTTTGCGATAGATGGGTTAATTTTAATTCAAATGAAGATATTTTAATTAGGAATAATTGTTTCAGAATTCTATTAAATTTATTTGAATTATTTAAATTATTTAGATTTGTCTAAATAAAAATCACACACACACATATATATATATATATACATGAGAATCGGTAATCTATGAACAGTTTTCATGTTACATGCAAAGTAAATTATATGAACAGCAAAGTAAGATCAACAACAGTAAATAAAAAGTAATATTTATTAATACTCAAAAGTTTGATGCGCAATAACAGATGTGTGATGGAATGCAGATTGTTTGATTGCTCATCAGAACAGTAATCGTCCAATTTGAGCGTTCCAAGCCCATTTTATGAAAACACACACACTCTCTCTCCTTACCCAGCTACCCATACAAGGCCTTGGCTATCATGCATGATACTGTTCACTTTTTATCTACAATGTTATGTGCCTATCTCTCTCTGGCTTCTTTTCTCTAACTTTTTCTAGTCTGCAAACGGATACCGATTACCTTTGGCCTATATATATATATATATATATATATATATACATTATGATAGTTTATTATTCATAATAAACTATGTTTCTTTCAATGAGTTTTCAATAAGAATCCATTATCAATAAAACAATATCAAAGGCAATAACAAAAAATTCTTAAAAAAATTACAAAAAATTATATGACTTACCGAGATTGGCTTGGGCTACGGTTTTGAAAAGAAAGACGGTGGAGAAATTCTTCACTAAAGTTAGGGTTTTTAAAAAGAAGAAAGGACAAAAGAGAAGAATTTTAATGTTAGAAATGGGTGAAATTAGAATTTTACATGTCTTCTAATTTCCCACCCATGATGTAATCCGTTTCATACCCCCTCCCCTTGTGAATCTTTTTCATTGGTCAAAAGGAAAGTAATTACAATTTGACCACTATTTTACATCGTCTTTTTTCAACCAAACATATGAAAGCTTTTCACAACCTCAACTTTTCAGGAAAAGTTGTTACTTTCCCCCATACCAAACGACCCCTATGAATCCCGCTATTAGGTTTAATCTTAATCCTAATCATGTTTGCTAATATATAATTGGGGCTTTCACACCATCAATTGCAAGCATGAAGCAACATAGGAGATTTGCAACAAAACTCAAATTCAATAAAAAAGAAGAAAATCAAATCCAAGTAGCCTTGAGTTCATTGCTTGAGGCACAATTGAAGGTTCAACCTTTTATGCTGCAGAGAATCCTAATGCAATCCAATACAAGAGAAAACATTAAAAACATCATTGGAAACTCCCTCAAACTTCTCTTAGAGTGCTTGATGAAGGAAACTCCCGGAATGGAGAAGACAATGTCATCCGATTTGGTACCCAATGGACCAAAGGAGCAACACCTACTCATCCTTGATTGATTATCTTCAACCTCTGATTGGAACCCTAACAGCCCCTAAGGCTTCTCCAAAAGATTCCAAATAAAATTTAGCTTTTGTGTTTTAAACTGCAGCTATGGGGCTAGTGAACGGTAGTGCTTCGGGTATGTGTTTGACCTATTCTAATTATTGGTGGTACTCGTGACTCAATTCTATGCAATGATTTGGCATCTAGAGATCTACACTGCTGAGGAGCACGGCTGTGCTTCTTGAGTATTATTGTGCTCTAGGCACTAGAACCGTGCTTGGTCTGTACTCTTTAATTTCTTCTATCCATTATTTTGCACTCCCAAAACAAACTATGTTTTCTTTTGAATTGTTCGATTGTACTTGTTCCTTTAGAATCGCAATGGTTTTACTTCTTTTTATTCCAAACAGCGTTTACTTGAACATTAAGCAAAAAAATACCCAGCGTAGTACTAAAATAAAGAAAATTAAACATGGAGACAAATAATATGCAAGCATTTATAACAGAAGATCTAAGCATTTCATGCTCTCATCAAAGTGGGGCAGTCAAAACCAAAGAGCACCACTCTTTTTTAAAATAGGAACTAGCTCACAGAAGTATGAATGGTCGTAAGGTGATCCTAACCCCAACTAGGTTCCTCCTAATAAGCACCACTGAAAATAGGGTAGCAACTAATGGTTTGCTTGGTACCGGGTAGATGTCGGCAAAGAATAATAAACAAAATGCAACTAAGTTTTTTTTCCAATGTTAAGCAGGGAATAACGACTGGCATAGAAGTCTCACAGTAGCCATTATCCTAGCATCTCCATGGTCCATCACAACAATCTCATTCATCAATGCTAGCTTCTCTTGTGACTCTTTCTCGATCTCACACACTACCAAGTTTACTATAAAATATTACAACATGCTTTAAGCCATGTAGGTCATCTAGTAGCTTCTTCTGCCAAGGATCATCATGGTGCTTCCCCTTCACCATTTCTTTCACTCTTTCCTCTACCAATTAGATCCTTCATCGATGGTAGCCACCAAGTGCACCCAGGGTTGAAGCTGGGTGGGGGAGCCACAAACATTAAAAAGTTCAATTAACAAAATTTTTATAAATTAAAAATTCAAAATAATACACTAAAAACAATACTTTAAACTACAAAATAAAAATACCACTAATAACTGCAAGACGGAAGTTGAATCCTCCTATTTTCCATGTTTTAAGTTAAAATTCAATAAATAAAATTGAGGAATTATTACTATTTATTATTATTTTGAAATAATTATTTTTATCTACATTTGATTTATTTATAGTTACAACATATACTAGTTATATAAAATTAAATAGTATTTTAAATAATTTTTCTGAATTTTTTTCAATGATTTTTTTAAAAATTTTAATTAAAAAATTACAATTTATCATTATCGTAATATTCAATACTTTTTTTATGGTTATAACTTATAGTTATATAAATATAAGTAGTATTTCAAATTTTTTAAAAAAAAATTGTGTGCATATATTATAAGTCAGCTTGTATTTATAATGAATTTATGATTATTTAAATGAATATATTTTAAATAATTTTTCTTGAATTTATTTCAATGATTTTTTTAATTTTAATTTTTTAATTTTTTTTAAAATTTAAGATCGTGCTAGATGAAGTTTTATTTGAAAGTGAAAACCTCTATTTAATTTTAGTTATTTATTACTAAATCATAAATTTTACTTTTAATATGGATCAAATCTCTAAATCAAATTAATAATATCAATCCATATACATGACAACTCCAAATCAATGATATCAATTCACATTCCACATTAATCAATCTCAATCCACAAATATTTCAACAAATTTCCTCAAACTCTAAACATGATAACATCTAAAAAAATATTTCGTAAATAACCAAAATAAATAAACAAACAAGATGATTAAAAAAAATCAGCTTCACCTCATTAGAAAAGATCGGAATTTTGCTAAAGAGATCCGAAATGTTGGTGGCTCGGAGGTTTGTTAGTGTTATTATTAAGTCAGAAATTGTAAAGTTATTTCTCTATATATACATAATTTATTTATATTTTTAATTGTATGAAAATCACTACTAGATAGTGGAAAAGAGTCAAAAAGATATGTTAGCCTAGCCACGGTTCAAATTTTCATTGGCCCATATTAAGTTGATTAGATCTTCTAGCTTCATTGGAACTCGTTATCTTTAATGTGCTCCAACTGACACTCACGCACTCAAACATCCTAATTCCTAAACATGCTCCTGTGGCCTAGAGAGAAGCTCTCGGCTCAGTCGCTTACAATCACGGCCGGGGTTCCGGAAAGACCGAAGTTTGAAACACATGCTCGTTGCTGCATACTGCCAAGGAAGGGGGACGGCCTGTGATCGGTGGAAGAAGATCTAGGAAGGGGACCAAAGGGAAGCTTAGGGCAGTGGGGTTCACCGAACCCACCAATGACAGGGGCGCGGCCGTCCCCTGCCCCCCTGTCCCTCCGTCTCTAAGTGCACCACAATGCATGCTCCACTATTATTTCCCACTCTCTTTGGAATTGCTTAATCTATCAAACAACAAATGACAAACTTATATACTTACTTATATTAATTATAATAGGGAACTAAACACTAACAAATAAGTCAAATGTCAAATTGTTAATTGCAATCAATTGCGATAGTTCTCCTTCTCAGTCATACCTGCAATTCAAGAAATTGTAAATTTATCATTAAAAAAACCAAAAATAAGGACCTTTGTAAATAAAACTTTGGATTTTGTGATACCCATGTCAATATCAATTCTTGGATTGGATGCTTTTTTGAAATTTTTATATCAGATGCCTTTTTTTTAATTTTTATATCAATATCAATATCCTAACGTATTATAGATTACTATGCTACATTAATAGGTGACCTAACCCTATTAACGTTAATATTCATCAAAAGGTTACAATGATAAATATTAGGAGGTTTCCCCTTATTTAGCCCCTCTTTTATTTATTATTATCAAAATGCCCTACGATTATTTTATTTGTCAAAATGGCCCTAGGGCCATAGGATTCAATGAAACGGTGACACCATGTAGGATTTTATCCCCTCAAATCATAAGTTGCCACATTAGAATTATCTCTCTCTCTCTCTCTCTCTCTCTCTCTCTCTCTCTCTTTTTTTGAAAAAGAATTAAATTTTTTTATTATCTAAACATGTAAAAAGTAAACCGAAAGCCCCCTACTGAAACCGCCGGAGGATGTTTGCGGTTTACTATTTAGGGTTTCAGGCTTGGGATTTAGGATTTACTGTTTAGGGTTTAGAGTTTAGAATTTAGGGTTTAGGTTTTAGAAATTTGGGTATAATTTTTATAGTATTTGGGTTATTTTATGATTTTAGGGTTTTAGGTAGGGCATTATAATAATAACGTTGATGACTTGGCATCCACGTCATTTATAAAACCTATTTAGTCTAATGTGATGATTTATAATTGGAATGGGATATAATCTGGCGTCGTGTCACCGTTTCATATAATCCTTCCTCATCAGATTAATGCCCAATCAGAACCCATGTGCTGACTGAGCTGCTGACTGGGTATTTTAAAAGAATTAAATACTTATTTTTTGCATTTTAACCCCTCATCTCTTTTATAATTATTTAAATAGCTTATTTATCATATTTTAACCCAATTTCTTTAAAAAAATGTTATTAAAATATAAAACATTATTTGAAATTAAAATTATTATTATTAACATGAGATTTATTAAAAGAGAAATTTTATTAATTTTTTTATTAATATTTTTATTATTATTAGAGTGGCAATTAATGAACTAGAAATTATATAAATTATTATATAATTTCTAGTTCATTAATTGCCACTCTAATAATAATAATAAAAATATTAATAAAAAATTTAATAAAATTTCTCTTTTAATAAATCTCATGTTAATAATAATAATAATTTTATTTTCAAATAATGTTTTCTATTTTGGCTATTCATTCCCCTCTAGACATCCTTGCACTTAATATCCTATATTGGCTATTGCTCGAGTACTCTTTGAACATGGAGATTCCTAAAATAGTCTAACCCCATAGGTCTAGGCAATTAAAGCTTAATCCTATACAACAATGATGATTGGCCTATAATTGCATTAACGCTCTATGAATCTCGCTATAAAATTTAACCTTAATCCTAATCATGTTTATCTGATATGTAATTGGGGCTTTCGCACCATTAATTGTAATCATGAAGCAACATAGGAGATTTACAAGAAAACTCAAAGCCAATAAAATAGAAGGAAATCAAATACAAGTAGTCTCAAGGTTCATTGTTTGAGGCAAAACTGAAGGTTTAGCCTCTATTAGCAGCGTTTTTTTAGACACAGCTAATTTAGTAGCATTTTTCAGGTCAAACAGGGCTAACTTAGCTAGGTTTGCATAGTAAATGCTACGATATAGTGGCATTTTTGTAACATTTAGAGGCCCTTTTCAATAAAAGAAACGTAGCTAATTTAGTGGCGCTTTTAAAAACCACCGCTAAATTAAACCCTTTTCCTTTCTTATCTTAGCTTCCTCTTCTTTCTTGTCTCTTCCTCCACTTCCCTGCTTCTCTTACCTTTCTCCTCTCCCTTGAATCTTCGCTCTTCCTTAGCTCCAACTTTCGTTTCCTTTTCTTTTCACTTGGGGGCATTTATAGACAATCAAAGCCTAGGGCAATTGTGGTGTTTTGGCCTTTTTGCATATGCTTCGATTTAAAATTTTGTTTGAGCCTGTTTGTTTTTTACTCAGTAAATTAGACCAAGTCCGGTTGAGTGCGTTCGAGCCATTTTTGGATTCACGCGTTTGCGCGTGCGCACATGGTCACCCTCTCAGCTTGGATGGAAGGCGGGGCTCAAGCTGGTGCTAGTTAGGCAAGTGCCGGGGCTTCCCACGCAGTCATTGACCTACTTGCGCCCACAAGGCAAACGCAGGGCTCGTCCTGGTGCCCACTACCGGGTGTAGGGCACACCCTGGCAGCCCCTCCAGGGCGCCTACACCCGCAGGGCTCACCTTGATTCCTTGTTAAGGCTCTTCTAAGTCTTTGGTTAGGGGGTTTTCTCCCTCTAGTTCTCTTTCTCTTTTACTCTTTTTCCATGGTATGCTTTGAGCTTGAAGCTTAGGCATGGTTGATCCCTGTTCTGGTTTGATTTGGAGCTTCAAATTGATTCTTTGGGTTTTTAAACCTAGAGGAAAGCTCCTCCTTTCCTTGCCTTGTTGTTTGAAGAATTTTTGGAGCTAGGGGAGAAATGAAGATCTAATTCTTGTTTTTATTTCTTGCTTACTGTTGTTGCAACTTGAGATAATAGTTTGTAGTACTATAGCACCAGTAAAACTTGGGGTTTAAATTGCCTAAGAAGTGAGTGGGAATTTGTGATTTGCATAATTCTGCTAGAATATTTTATAAAGATTTCTATTACTTTGTTTGAAAGTAATTCATGGTTTTTAACGTATTTAGTTGATATGTTGATCGATTAGGAAGGTATTTTCCTCGCTATTGATTTAGATTGTGAAAATCTTGATGTTTGATGAAAATACTCATGTTTATTGATCGGTTTGGAAATAAATGTCTATACTATCGGATTACATGGAACCCTTGGTGTTTGGGTGAATGTGTTTATGATTAAAGTGGTAAATTAGAGTTGAAATAATTTATGAGCCTCGTTTTTTCTAAACATTGCTTCTAGCATGGATACTTGTGGATAGGGATTTCATTCCCTGTATTTATATGTTGTCCTAGTTATGAACCCTTTTGATGAGATATATTTATGCATTGTTTGATGTTGACAGTGATGGGGTTGTAACCCGCCTGCTATAGTAGGGGATCCCCACGAGCCAGCCTTTAAAGGTGGCGTAGAGGACCCGTTTCCTTGTCCTCATTTGGTGACATGTAGATCCCTGATTTGGAAGATACATCGGGAGGCCGGAGTTACCATATGGAACCGGTGGGCTAACGTCAAAGTTATGAAGACTTTGATGGCTCTTAACCTAGTTGCGGCGGTGACTAAGTCAAAGAGTGTTTTTAGGCCATTGATTATTTATTCTAGATGAAATCTACATATTTAATAAAATTATGTTTTTCATACAAATGATATCTTTTGAGATGTGATCTCTTGTATATTCTTTGGAAAAATTAAATTGATGATGCATTTTATGTCTTGATGTTTTAAAACTTGTATTATGTAAAAATTCGGTATTTGTGAGAATTGGAAACTTTATTTTGATCAATTGGTGTTTTGCGTTCATTATGAGTTTTATGCACATGTAAATACTAGATACTTGATAAAAAGTTTTGAGGCTTTGAGTACATTTGTGTAAACCTATATTTTGAGTTTTTGAACACCGAGGATTAATATCTCGCTTTATATGGTGTTATAAATGTTAAAAAGGTTTCGAGATTATATGGTTATTACAATTGTTTGGCTATGGAAATTTATTGATTTGTTTTATATTATTTTAGAATTGTGCTAACCCACTCACTAAGTGACTTAGGTTACTCATTATCTCTCTTCCTTCCAGCCTCTAGCGGCCAGTAGTGTGGCGGCAAAGCGACATGCTGGACATTTTCTGTTTATCCTGTTTATTTTCAATATTGTATATGTTTCTTTGAACATGTTACTTTGTATTAGAACATGGATCCACTAGTGTGTATCAAACTCATTATGCATGACTTGTTTGTTTTGTCCATTCATTTTGGAAACCTTTGTATGATTGTGACTAATATATCTCTTGAACTCTCTATTGTCAGATTTTGGTTTGTTGCTTCATCTGTGCTAATGTCATATTCCACTCCTCACTCATTGTCCATTCTTGTTATTCATGTTTAGAAATGTGAAATTCTAAAGATTTTGTTAGCCTTGCAGTAACTCGAGGGTTGAGCAGTGTAAGTATATCCCTCCTCAGGTTGTCGCGGCGGTTGTCCCATGCCGGGCTTGCGGGTCGGGGAGTGACAATATTTAGCGGCGTTTATTATTAAAAACACCACTAAAATTAAAATTTTAATATCTATTGGCAAATTAAAATTTTTTAACAAATGACGCCAAATTAAAATTTTAATTTTAAAAATTCTTTTAAAGCTTTTTTTATACAAAATGCCCCTAAAACAATAAATAAATTTTAAAATTTAGTGGCGTTTATTTTAAAAACGCGCCCGAAGTGTAAATATTTTTTAATTAATCTATTGATTTAGCTCTATTTTTTATTAAAAGCGCCTCTAAATTAAAATTTTAAATAGAAATTTAAATTTGTAAATAACTTTAGCAGCGCTTATTTGTAAATGGTGCTAAAGTTAAATTTTTAACACATAACGGCAAATTTAAAATTTTTAACAAAAGGCGGCAAATTTAAATTTAAATTTTAAATTTTAAATTAGTGGCATTCTTTTAAAAAATGCCACTAAGTTAATAAATAAATTTAAAATATTAATAATTTAGTGTCGTTTCTTTAAAATAAATGCCACTAAACTAATAAATTTATTTAAAATTTTTATAAGTTAGTGGCATTTATTTTTAAAAAGCCGTTAAATCATAAAAAGTTTTAAAGTAATTTATTAATTTAGGGCCGTTTGTTATTAAAACACCGCTAAAAGAAATTTTAAAATTTAAATTTAATATTGTAAATAATTGTTGCGACATTTATTATTAAAAACGCCGTAAAATTGAAAATTTTCATTTAAAAATCCTAAAGATGGTGGTGTTTTTGGAAAACACCGCTAAGGAAGTGCTACCAAAAACCATTTATGGTGTAATGAATTCAAGAGAAAAGATTGAAAACATCATTGAAAACTCCCTCAAACTTCTCTTCAAGTGGATGATGATGGAAACTCCCGGAATGGAGAAGATAATATCATCTGATCTGGTACCCAATAGACCAAAGTAGCAGCATCTACTCATCCTCAGTTCACTATCTTCAACCTCTGATTGGAACCCTAGCAACCCCCTAAGGTTTCTTCGAAAGATCCCAAATAAAACTTAGCTTTCAAGTTTTAAACTACAACTATGGCTAGTGCATGGTTGTGCTTAAGCTTTAGGTGTGTTTAACCTTTGTTGATTATTGGTGGCATTCAAAACTCAATTTTGTGCAAAAATTTGGTATCTAGAGATTAACTTGGCGAAGAAACAAGCATGTGTTTCATGAGTATAGTTGTGCTCTGGGCACTAGAACCATACTTGGTTTATACTCTTTAATTTCTTCTATCCATTGTTCTGCATGCTCGAAACAAGCCCTTGTCAAAGGTCATATTTTTCTTTGGAATTGTTCTTTTGTACTTGTTCTGCTACAATCACGAGGATTTTATTTTATTTTTATCCCAAATCCTGTTTACTTAAGCATTAAGCGCAAAGTATCCAGTATAGCACTAAAATAAAGAAAATTAAATAAGGAGATAAACCATGTGCAAGCATTTATAATACAAGATCTAAGCATTCATGTTCTCATCAAAGTGGGTCAATCAAAACCAAAGAGCACAAGCTTTTTTTAAAATGGGAATTAGCTCACAGGAGTATGAATAGCCATAATGTGATCCAAACCCTAACTGGGTTCCTCCTGATGAGCACCACCGAAAATAGGGTAGCAACTATCGACTTGCTTGGTACCAAGTAGTTGGTTGGCAAAGAATAATAAGCAAAAAGCAACTAAAGCTTTTTTTTTAGTGTTGAACCAAGAATAATGACAGGCATGGAAGTCTCACATCAACCAATATCTTGGCATCTCCATGGTTTATTGCAACAAGCTCATTCATCAATGGTGGCTCCTCTTGTGACTCTTTGCCGATCCCACACACTGCCTGGATTGCCCAGAAATCTTACACCATGGTCATAGCTATATAGGTCATATAGTAGCCTCTTCTTCCAAGGACCATCATCGCGCTTCCCCTTCACCAATTATTTCACTCTTTCCTCCACCACCACCATTGGATCGTTTGTGGATGCTAGCCACCAAGTGCACCTCAAAACCGGCCTGCTCCATCACTACTTCCCGTTATCTTTGGAATTGCTCAATTTATCAAACAAGAAATGGCATATATCTATATCTATATATATAATAACTTATATTAATGATAATAAGTAACTAAACACTAACAAAAAGTCAATGTGAAATTGTTAATGGCAATCAATTGGAATAGCTAATAGTTCTCCTTCTCAGTCATACCTGTCATTCAAGAAAGCATAAATATGACAAAGAAAACCAAAAATAAGGACCTTTGTTGGATTTTAAGATACCCATGTCAATATCAATTCTTGGATTTGATGCTTTTTTTTGTAATTTTTAATATCAAAATAAATATGCTAACCTATTATAGATTATTATGTTATAGTAACAGGTGACCTAGCTATATTGCACCCTATTAAAGTTAATATTAATCAATAGGTTATAATGATAAATATTAATATGTTACCTATATAGTATTGATAGGTTACCTATAATATTAATAGATAAACTATTTTGTTAACATATTAATAGTAATATATATAGTAACCCATTTATAGCATTACAATTTAAACCTATATATGAATCAATATTAAATTGTTTTCTCTTAATATCTATATTATGTATTAGTAGTTACTTATTGATATGCATATTGTAACACTATAATGGTAATATAAAAAATTATAGGCTCTTATATTATCTTTAATATTGAAAATATTTTATAAATATAAAGAGAATAATAAGAATAAAGAGCCAAATATTTACCAAACACCTTGATAATTTACTTCTTATTTCTTCTTCCTCTTATTTCTTCTTTTCTCTTCTTTTCTATATCAAAATATACAAGTGAAGGGGGGTATTAATAGGTTTACAAGAGTGAATGAACAGTCAGAATCGATTTGATCAGACGGTCCAAAATACCATGGTAGGTGGAATAGTAACAATACTGGCGGCTGCTATAGTATCACATGGCGTCTGCTATAGTGTTGTGTCTGCTACAGTAATATCTAGAAGTTGCTGCAGTAATACCGACTGCTACAGTGATATAGCTACAATAGGCATCCATTTATAATATTCATAACACACCCCCTTGGATGCCTACACCCAAAGGATATGCTCATTAAAACCTTGCTAGGAAAAACCAAGTGGGATAAAAACCTGGCTAAGAAAAAAGAGTACACTATCCTTGATATATTTGAGGATTACTGCCTCATTAAAAATCTTGCCTTGGAAAAACCCAATGGGATAAAAACCTTGACGAAGGGAAAAAGAGTACAGTCTCCCCCTCAAATAAATAACTTTTAACTTATATCAGATGTACTTACATCCTTAAGTCTTCTCATCCCGATTTTGTGTATAAGTCTTTGGTGTATGCACTTAGGAAGTGATTTTGTGAATAAATCAGCTTGATTCTCATTGGATGAATCTTTTAAACTTCTATAACGCCTTCTTTCTGGAGACCATGAGTGTAGAAAAATTTTGGTGATATATGCTTCATTCATTCACCTTTAATATAACCTCCTTGTATTTGAGAAATACAAGCACTGTTGTCTTCATAAATTACTGTAGTATTTGTTGTAACAGTTGGTAATTTGCATGATGCCTATATATGACCAATCATAGATCGCAACCATTGGCATTTACGACTTGCTTCATGGAGAGCTAGAATTTCAGCATGATTTGATGAAGTAGCTGTAAGAGTTTGTTTTGTGGAACACCATGAGATAGTTGTACCATTATAAGAAATTATGTATCCAGTCTGAGATCGCCCTTTGTGGGGATCAGACAGATACCCAGCATCAGCAAAGCCTGTGAGGTTGGATGAAGATTCTTGTGGATAAAATAAGCCCAGATCGGTAGTTCCTCGTAAATAACGTAGCACGTCTTTTACTCCATTCCAGTGTCTTCATGTTGGTGTAGAGTTGTATCTTGCTAGAAGATTTGTTGTATGGCTTTTATACTGTATGGTTTTATGTATGCTTCTAAGAAAATCCTATGTATGGTTGACTGAAATTATGAATTAAATAAAATGTATGGTTTGCTAGCAGTATTATGCTTACCCGTGGAACCTTCATTTATTCAGTATTAAAAATAGATTCCATATATAAGAAATATATTAGATGAGCCAAAGAAAATTAAAGCCATATGAGCAAGTTCGTGCTGATAACGTATTGAAAATATTTTATAAATATAAAGAGAATAATAAGAATAAAGAGCCAGAATATTTACCAAACACCTTGATAATTTACTTCTTCTTTTTTCTTCCTTTTATTTCTTCTTTTCTATATCAAAATATACAAGTGAAAGGGAGAGGAGTGGGGGTCTTCTTTTCTATATCAAAATACACAAGTGAAGGGGGAGAGGAGTATTAATAGGTTTACAAGAGTGAATGAACTGTCAGGATCGATTTGATCCGACGCTCCAAAATACCTTGGTAGGTGAAATAGTAACAGTACTAGCGGCTGCTATAGTACCACATGGCGGCTGCTATAGTGTTCCACCTGCTACAGTAATGCGCCTGCTACAGTAATATAGCTACAATAGGCATCCATTTATGATATTCATAACATTTAATTAATTTTAAATAATACAATATTATATTATGAAGTTTATATAATTAAAAATACAAAAAGATGTACTAATATAATAGCAAAAATTAAAAAGATAATTTTATTATGATGGTAGAATGCGCAGCTCGCATTATTCTTATTTCTAGAAAATCCGATGCCCTAGCAAAATTACCCTTTTTTGTTGGCTAGCTAGGGAGGACAAAATTCTCACTCTTACAAATCTTTTCAAGAAATGGTGCAATATTCAAAATTCCTCAGATACCTGTGTCCTTTGTCACAATGCTTCTGAGAATCTAAACCACCTTTTTCTAGACTGTGAATTCTCTAAATGTATCTGGACATTTTTCTCTCATGTCTTAAATTCAAATTCTTATTCACAGTCAATCCCTTAACTTTGGACCACTCGGTTACCATCTCTTACCTCTCAACACAGAATCCTCTGGGACCTCATCTCCCGAGCAATCTTGTGGAATATCTGGATTGAATGAAATACTCATATTTTTCACTTGAATGTTTTACCGCATTACAACATTATTTTTAAAACCGCTAATATGTTTCTTTCTTGGTTCTCAACAGCTGCTGATAGACATCAGCAATCACTCAATGGAGCTTCTCAGAAAATTAAGCACTCACTCAACTTCAAAAGCCCTAGAGTCTCAAATCTAGCTGGCGACACCGACCCCAATGTTACTCGGGAGCAGGCGATCCTTCTATTTATCTAAGCAGGCCTGAGATGCTAGACGGTGTCTTCCGTCTACTTGGATTCTTCCTTTCGCTTGTCCTTTTTCTTCTGTTGTTTTTTGTATCTCCTTACTTCTGGTGAGAGGTGTTCCTTACTTTGTACTGTCATTCTTTTTTTAATAAATCTGTGATTTATCCATATTTATTTCAAAAAAAATTTAAAAAGATAATAACAAGTAGTGATGGGTCGGTGACGTGGAGTTTGAGAGCCTCCTAAGCTAACCCATATCAATCCTAATATTAACTCTTCGATTTAGTACGATTTTTTTGTATTTAAAAAAAGGATAAGTAGTGATGGGTGGCGTGAAGTCCTCCTAAACTAACCCATATCAATATCTTAATTAATATCGATTCTTGGATTAAGTGTTATCTCCATACTTTTTAAAAAAATTTATATTACTAATTTCTAGAATTATAAGCTGCATTTGGTTGATTTTGGCTAATGACACCTTTAGCACCATGAACACCTCAGATATCAGGTTGTATTGAATCATACTAAACCTCACTTTCATCGTTTTTGGACCTCATGCTCTTTCTTTTTCCAGCCAACATCTACCCATTTCTTCTAGTGACTAAAACATAAATATCTCATGCGCTCCTTAACCTAATTCCATAACTGTAGTTGTTTATCATATATTACATGTGTTATTATAAACTATCATGATAGTAATTGAAACTATTCATTTCATAAAATAAACAATATCATATTTTTATCATCATCATAATATAAATTATAGCCATGGTTCACTAACATCTGGTGTTTTGTTATTTATGACAAAGAGAGTAGTTTGCTCCAATAATTGCCCTTAAAATAAATAAATTTACCAGAATTATCATGTATATATATACATAATAATGTATATTAAAATGGTTTAAACAGTAATATACACAATTTTTTGGATATATTGAAACCCGCAATGTAAGTGTAGGCTTTCTGATGCAAGTCCTGTAACTCTTGTTTTGTATGTTAATATTTATGATTTATGCATTTTGTTTAAAAAAACAATAAACAAGAAAAAAAAATTGAGCTTTTTGAAGTTAAATGAATTTGAGTGGTTTTTTGGTGACCATCTATTTGAGCATTCTCTCAAGATGAACCCAATAAAAGAGGACTCAAATAGCTCTCCAATCCTTATTCTACATAAAAGAAACCATAATAATAATAATAATAATAATAATAATAATAATCAACAGAAATCTTTTGAACAAAAGCCATGAGATTAAGATCAGACGATCCACCTTCACTCGCAGCCTCCGAAGCCTTGTCTTTCCACAAATTAGCCTTTCTCCTAATCTCAACACCCTCCTCTCCATCCCCCATGACCAACTCCAAACACCTCACAAGCTCTTCTCCTCTAGCAACACCATCACCATCAACCTCACTCCTCACTCCACAACCCCACACACTCGTTCGAATTCATGGCTTGATCCGACCACTGCGGCAAGCACACCATTGGCACACCACAAGCCAAGTTCTCCAACGTTGAGTTGCATCCACAGTGTGTCACAAAACATCCAATTGCCTTGTGAGCCAACACTCTCACTTGTGAGCACCACTCCACCTGTGGGCCCCATGTGTTTTTTTTAATTTAATTTAAGTCATTTATTTTGCATGCATGGCGGTTACGGAAAATGAAAAGAAAAACCCTTTTTATTAAATTTTTTCTTAATCTTTATATTTGTTAGGTTTTCAAACCCTAGCCACCACGTCTTTGTTTCTTCCAATATAGTCTCTCATTGTTATTGTAAGGTAAACGTTCTCTTCCTAGATCTAGGGTTAAGTGGTGGAATTCTATTTATCTCCTAGATCTTATCGTGATATTATCTAATGTTCTTATTTAGGGGTTATATTATGTGCTTAGTGGTTTGGTTATCTCAAGATTAAACCGGTTTGTTAATTAGGATGTTACACAGTACACAGTGAGACTTTTTATTGATTTGCTAATTGTTATATATATATATATATTTATGTATTAAGTTGATAGGTTAGAATATTTTCATGTGTTCAGAATAAAGTTATATTGTTTATATTGATAAAATATATATGTTGCTTTTTATTAAAATGATGCATAGTTTTGTAAATAGAAAGTTCTACCGAATTTTAATGGGTAAAACTAAAATGGTTTAGGTTCTGCAGTCTACTTATATATATATATATATATATATATATGGATTGATTAATTGTTTTAGGTATTATATTTGTTTAAGTTTTATAAGGAGTAGTGAAAGTTTTGTAAATAAGTTGTTAAAATATATGTATATATTGGATTGTTGGATGTTTTAGGTATTATCATAGTTAGTGTAGGAATTTGATCCACTGTATATCCCTGTGTATTTTTAGCATGTTTAGCGTCTTAATACCTTTGGGATGTGCTCTCAATTATAGGATATTCTGCGGAAACCTGATTTTGGGGTGCTTATAGTTTTTGGCGTTAGCTAGCCAGGAAAGTAAACCACATATAAATCTGTATATATATGTATATGCAAATTTCTGATTTTTGAAAATGGTTTACTTAGTTATTTAATTAATTTGGATTTTAACGTTTAGAGAAAAAAAAACCATTCTCATATTATTCACAAATTATTTATTGATTATTATTATTATTATTTTTGTCTATTGATGATTACTTCCAATATGTTGATGATATTAATTGATGTTATTTTAGCATAGTACTGATCATATATATATATATATATATATATTTGTCAACCTGACATTGAGTTTTGATTTGCTTGTCAGTTTTTTTATTTTATTTTAGTTTTATCAAATTATTAAAAGAAAAGAACGAAATGTTGTTGAATGTGGAATTGTTTTAGAAATTATATATATATATAATTATATAATCTTGTTCATGCAGACAGTGTTGATTATATATTAATTGATGTTGTCACATATTGGCTATTTAATTATTGTTTTGCTAAATGTGCTATTGTTGATATAATTGGAAATATTTTGTTAGAAAACGGGATCATTGAATTCTAGTATTGTTGTGTTGATAATAATTTTGGACATACCGATATATTTTTGTATAGAAACTCGCAGTCCCCAATTAACTATGCAATAACCCTGTCACTTGAGGTTAAACACTGACCGTGTCGACAAGTACTTCTGACATAGAAACTATAGTTTCTCACCAATCCGTCAGTGAAGAATAACGGCTTCTGATATTCTGGCTCGGGTCACCGAGGGTAAACCTATGAGTTCTGAAATCTGACTCGGGTCACTGAGTTTAAATAAATAAGTTATAATATTTTGTTTTGCCATTAGTTGTTTGGGGAACTTATATGAACGTCATTTTGGTAAAATAAATTTGTTTTGAATTATTTCTAGTTTCTGGGTTTATTTTTTTATATTATTTCACTATGTTACACTTTGTATATTTTTTTTTTGGAAATTATTGAACTTTTTATGATCCCGATATTTTTAGTGGTTACTTACTGGGCTCCCAAGCTCATTAAGTTGTTCTCTCTATTTTTCACATCAGGAGTAGGGTTGGGTGGTGGACAGCTTAGAGGGGTCATTGAGCAAGTCGCCTTCTAGATTTTTATCAAGTAAATAAATTTTCTTTGTTGTGAACTTAGAACTTCTGTCTTATGTTTAATGTCATGTGAGACACTGGTTATTTGCTTTCATCATATTTCGGGCAATGTGCCTCTATGTTGTTTTTAAAAGTTAATGTCTTTGTTAAAGGTTGTTTTATCTAGTGTGAGATAGGTTTTTGGGGCCTTGCGTGCCTACTTGGTCACGACCTTGTAGGTATGAGGCCGTTTGTCAATGCTCCAGGTTCGGGGCGTGACACCACCATCATCCTATTCCCATTCCCATCCATTCCTTCTCCTCCAATCTCCCCAGCTTCCTCTCTGTTATCTTTTCTCACAACCCATAGATGTGGTCTCTTGCTCTCTTTCAACGCTACCACCATCTCCTCTATCTGCTTCTTCTTCATAAATGAGAAGCTTCCGAATGATATATACACCACTTATCAATTCTCCTTGGTCTCCAACTACTCCATGTACTTCTTCTCGTCCTCCTTGAAAAGATATCCTGCACTAGAATTAGTGTGCACTACCTGTGGCAAGTGTCCAACTAGTACAGTTTCAATCTCAGTACTGACAGAAGCTATACAATCAACTTCCCATTCTTGAAACGTGTTTATCAACACTCTAGGCTTCATCCTCGTTTGTTCTCTATCCAATATCTCAAACATATCTCTCATCAGTTCTAGAATGAAGCCGAAGTAGCTATCGGAGTCATCGCCAGTAATGGTGAGAAACAATGGCAAGTCTTTGATTTGGAGAGGCAGCAACCCAGGCAAGCAAACAGTGAATGAGGGCTCATTAGCTTGCTCTTTGATGAGACTCTCGTAACCATGAAAGAAGTGGTAATACGTTGCGAACACTGTGGCTGCTTGTATCCAATAGAAGACTGAAGGGATGCCATGTTGGCTGGCAATGTCCACCAGCCAAGGAAAGAAGACAATCACCAGGCAAGTCACCGGCTGGCCACCGGCGGCAAGGTCGTTGATGAGTATAGAAACGCTGCTTTTGCTATTTGTTCTGAAGACTGAGAGGAATTCCTTGGTATCCATGGGGCCACGTTTATAATCATCTTCGTCGAAGCCATCGGAGAAGGGGAAGTAGGTGATGAGGCCATCATTGAACTGTTTGTCGGAGTTGGGGGTGGAGGAGAACATGTGGCGATGGGCTAAGACGGTAGTGCAGTTGGTGGCCGCGAGGTGTTTGGCAAGGTGAATGGTAGGGTTTATGTGACCTTGAAAGGGATACGTGCTGACTAAGATGTGGGGCTGAGATTTGTCCGCCATTGATTAACTGTGAACTTGAGCTTGAAGATGAATGTATATGGTTTGCATGAGAGCTAGTGCATAATATGCATAGTGGAGGAGGGATGAAGACTTACGTCAGTGATGACGCATGGATGTTTATTGTTAATTTTGGTGGAATTTAGCTTCTGTTTGCTTGGTTTTTTTCCCCCTAAGATAAAGTAATTTAATGGGCAAGAGATGAACATGTCTATTACGTTTGATAATAACACATTGGCAAGAATAAAAACAAAACAGTGTGCCGACTTAAAAAAACAAAAGCAAGAAAAAACAAAACAAAAGAAAAGAAAAAAAACAAAAAGAAACTTGTGGTTTAGCAGCATTCAAGACGGACATGAGGGCATCCCCAGTCAGCCATGATGTTAATTTTAGAACCATAAGAAAAACAATTTCACCTCCAATATATATATATATATATATATATTAATGTAGAGGATGGGCCTACCCATCGTAAAATGTGTATTTTATGGGGGAAACATGATTCTCTCATCCAAAATTGCATGACAAAGAAGATTTATTTTCAGAGAATCATTTAATTGATCATAACTTTTGTAACTTTTGCATTTTTTGTATTTGTCTATGTCTGATATCTTTTAATTGAGATGTTAGGTTTTGAACCACACATCATGTAGGGATATAAGAATATATATACATAAATTATGTAGACGTACATGACTAATATTTATAATTGTGTATATCTCATCATATTTAATTTTGAATGAACCCAATTGTGGACCCGATTGTGCTGATTTAATTAAAATTTGAATAGGGTCCTAATTATTTAAATTAGATGTGTGGATTTACATAACAATAATATGATGTGTAGAATTCATGGGGAGTAAAATCGTCAAGTTTATGATGGGCAGACTTGTAATTAGTCTCATAAAGATTTTAGGGTGTGGTCCCTGACTGAGCACGCAACGATCTGAGATTCAAAATTAGGTTTTTCTGAATTGGGATTCACATCTCCACTCTCTGGGTGTGATCATTAAAAAAACTACAAGGCTCAATTATCATCATCATCAATAAATTCAAGTGTAGGTACGATTCTACGATTTATGTTAATTCTAAATAATTTTCAATTAAGAAGATCATGGCTTTTCATATGGATTATTCTCATTGTCAAATCCATCAAGTTTTATCATGGGGTACTTGACTCCTATTCATAAAAAATAAATAATATTTTTTTTATAGATATAGATAAATCATAAATTCTTAACCATTGAATTGAAAGGAAGCCGAACTCTCAATTTATCATTGGAAAGAAAAAATTAAATATCATTCTCATATATATTGTAATGGTGTCAATATATTTTACATATATAATAATCCATAAGCTAAAAGTCTAATAATTAAAAAATTCAGTTTTTGAAGGAAAAAAAATTATACCAAATATTGAGATTTTTTTTTTCAAACACACACAAATAAAAAATAAAAATAATAAAAAAAGCTTTCTTAGACTACATAAATTTTTTTTTGTCTTTTCTTTTAATTCCATTTTTTACTCTCTTATTTTTTTCTCAACCCTAATCCTCTGTTTGAATTTGAAAATACTTTATTCATTGGTTTTTGGTGAATTTGGAACTCCAACTAGAGGGTATTTTATAAAATATTAAATAAAATATAATTATAGTGTAATTAATATTAGAAATATAATATATAATTGATATATTATATTATATTATATTAATTATTTTAATAAATAGTTAATATAATTTATTTTATTATAATAAATTAAGTATATAATAATTATATTAATTACTCATAATATTTGAAAATTGAATTGATATTTACATAAAATAAAATATATATTTTATAATATATATTAATTATTTATAATATCAGGGTGGGGGTAACCTCCTCATGGATGGCCATAATATGTAATTTAGACAAAAATATATCAAACCAAACACATGTTTTCCAAGTCCAAACTTACAAATCCTTCCAACCAAACACAAAATTCTGTGATCCAGTATTACAAATACATTCAACTAAACATTGGATTTGACTCCTTGAATTTTCAAATACAAGAATTTGTTAATACAAATCAAATGCATTTTCAACTACATCCAAATAGAAGTTAGTCTCAACTCATGGATCAAATTTAATCCTTGTATTTGAAAATTCAGGAGAAAATGCAGTGGATCACAATGTAGACCATCAGTGTTTGGTTGAATGTATTTGTAATGCTTGATCACAGAATTTTGTGTTTAGTTGGAGGAATTTGTAAATTTGGATTTATATATTATATTATTAATATTAGTTATATATTATATCAATTAATATAATATAATATATCAATTATTAAAATAATTAATTTAATATAATATAATATTTATTAAAAAAATATCAATTACATATTATATTACTAATATTAATTATATATTATATCAATTAATATAATATAATATAATATAGTATATCAATTATATAATATATTAATTATTTATTAAAATCCCAAGAATCACTCATGTGCAAGTCATGTGAGGGATTTATTGGATGGGATTTTAGAATTCGGTCATTTTGACCGAATTCCATAATCCCATGACTTTGGAATTTGAAAATACAAAAGACATTAATATCTTTTGAAACAAATACAGGATTTCTCAAATCCAAGATTTTCAAATACAAAGAGTTTTAAATCCAGTCAAACAAACACCCCCTTATAGTAGAATAAATACAAGTGGCAAGCCCAACCCAACACATATTGGGATTTAGTTTCACTAAAATCAAACTCAAATAGGACTTACACATCCCAATATCTATACACACCATATCCATATCAAATTTATAGGTTACGGTGTTATATGCTTTATCCATTTACAGACAAGTGCTTCAAAATTTTGGCACATCTCTCATCCTTAAAGCATATAATTTCCAATTGGATAATATAGTGGGTTAGTCATTGAATTTTATTTGGTACAAACTCTCATGTTTTTATCAAATCCTTATAGGTAATGTAAAACAACACTTTCTAAGTTAACCACAACAAATAAATTTTTAGATTATTATCTAAAATCAGTATTTAATTACCAATTTTTCCCTACAAATTTAGGTCTCCTTTCCCTACAGAATAAAACATTATGTTGATTTTATGATAGCAATAAAGTGTACAGTTTCAGTTTCTAACATTAAAAATTTGCTTTCAAGTCAAATTTCTTCACTTCACTTCAGACTCACTGCTTGCCGTTGAATCAATTTATCAAACAGCTCATGCTCAAAATCTCGATGTGGTTTTTAGTACCACTTGTTGGAACTCTAATAAGAACACTGCTAGTATATGTATTAATATATGTTTGGATACACTAACTATTATATATTTTAAAAGATAAAAACAAAATATGTTTGGTTAGCACAAAGTTATTATAATATTATGATGCTTTTTTATCATTTTTTTCAAATTTATATTTTTAATATTTTTTTATAAAACTTTATTTTTTATATTAATTTACTTGATTGTACTATTAAATAAAATAAATAACATAGACTGGTATTTTATAAGTAAAAAATATCTCATAAAAATTGTACCATTTGGGGTTTGCCTCAAAAAATTTAATATATATATATATATATATATATATATATATATATTTAAAATTGGATCATCCGATTTTTTTAAAAAATAAAGGTATATATATTATATGTTTTATCCTAGTTTTTAAAAATCAAGGGTAAAACAATAATTTTCATAATACATTATAAAATATAATTTATTATACTATCTATAACTAATTTTTAAAATATCAAGTCCAAATAATAAATTTTTATAAATATTTTTTCTTAAAATATATATTTTTTAAAACTATTAGTAGTGATTTGTAAAAAAAATTGATATTTAAAAAATAATAAATAATAAAATAAAATAAAAAAAATACAAAATAAAATACAAAAAATAAAAGGGAAGAGAGAGAGAGAGAGAGTAGAAGATGAAGAATTTCATAGTGGGAGGAAAAGTTTTGAAAACATTTTCAAAAAAGTTGAAAACATAAAAATCTTGTTTTCTGTTTTTTTGGAAACATGAGGATTGTTGCCAAAATTTCTGAATGCCAAACATGTTTTTTTAGTTTTGTTTCCAAAATATGAAATTGAATTCAAAAAAAAAAAAAATTGGCAACAATACCAAATGACCCTAACTTTTTCTTAAAAAAAATTAATATGAGCCCCACACACCACAACTCGCCGCCTCTCTCAATATATATATATATATATATATATATTCTGGGCTGTTTTTTTTGTATATCATAATTTATATACTATGGTTTTTTTTAGGTAAACTACATATTTAGTCACTAAACTATTCGTGTTTTACTAATCTGGTCACTAACCAAAAAAAAAATTTCAATTGGGTCACTAACGTTAGTATTTCATTCCAATCAAGTCACTCGCCACAACCCCGTTACCCTGATGCTGAGCTGGCGCGCCATGTCACCTGACACGTGTTAGACTTTTTGTTGGGTTGTTGAAGTGGCATTCCACTTTGGCATTGAGCTTCACGTGATGATTTGACTGGCCACAAACTCATCATACTTTCCCCTTTTCCTTAGCGGAAAAATGAAAAGGGTTCAAGGTTGCTCTTTCCTTATTTGATCTTGGCCCTTGCTGTTTAGGGTTTAGGGTTTAGGAGATCGCAAGAAGTTCAGGGTTTCTCTAACGAGGGTTTCATGGCGGATGGAGGACGATGTCGAAGTTGAGCTCCAAGATGTCCAAGGTATTGATCCCAATCGCAAGAAATCTCCAGGTTCTCAGTGTACTTCTTTTTGGAAGAATGTTAGGGTTCTTGACACGAATACAATGGACTTTTAGTCACTTAAGGGTTTATGAGTTCATTCCTGAATGATCGTTGTAGGGTTTAATTCGCTTTTCTTGAATGTTTTTGTGGTTCTTGATCATATTCTCTTTTTGATTGAAATTGATCCAATGTTATGGTAATTTGTATCTTTCTATCATATTTATTTGATTTCTTGATGAATTTTTGGGTTGTTGATGTGGTTTCTTGCTTCTGAGTGGGTTGTTGCTGAAGTGGAATGTCAGTCAACATCCCAACAATAAGTCTGACATGTGTCAGGTGACGTGGCGCGCCAACTCAGCATCAGGATAACAGCGTTGTGGCGAGTGACTTGATTGGAATGAAATGCTAACGTTAGTGACCCAATTGAATTTTTTTTTGTTTAGTGACCAGATTAGGAAAATACGAATAGTTTAGTGACTAAATATATAGTTTACCTTTTTTTTCCTTCTTTAGGGTTTTTGTAACAATACATATAAATATATAGGGTAAATTACAAAATTAGTCACTAAACTATCCACCAGTTCCTATTTTGGTCACTAAACAAAAAACAAAATTCTATTTTGGTCACTAAACTTATAAATTGCTTTCAATTTGGTCACTGAAGCCAATGCCGTTAACGGCTATCTGACGTAGCTTAGCCATGTCAGCAAACTTCACCACGTCAGCACAACAATTAAAAAAACCTATCTTTCTTACTTTCTTACTAGTGGATAGTTCAGTGACTAATTTTGTAATTTACCAAATATATATGGTATAGATTATTAATGGTTGTTTTTTTCCGTTTCTTTAAGGGTTTCTTTTTGGTTTTTTGTTATTAGCATATAATATTATACGTTTAATAACTTATTATTATTTTTTAAAAAAAATTTGGGCTTTTTTTAAATGATAGACTATAGTATATATTATATACACTATATGTATATATATATATATTATATACCATATGTGATTTTGTTTTTTTTGTAAGTGACCATATATGAAAAAAAAACAACCCCGAAGTGGGATGGAGAATCTCTCCCCATTCACTCCCCTATATTGAGTAGAGATTTTTCATCCACATCCTGAATTGAGTACTAATATAATATAAAAATCAATATGAAAAATCAATAGCAAAACATCATGATATTATTTTAAAAATAATAATGATAATAAAAATAAAAGCTTAACATAATAATAACAATAACAACCAGAGTTAAATACAAGCCAATTAAAATATAAAACTTTAACCAGACAAATCTATAAAAATTTAAAAATAAAACCTTAACAAAATGGATAAATAAACATTAATATTTTAATGCACATACTACAAAATATATTTATAATTAATAAGTTAATTATTTATCTTTTGACTTTTTTTATTAAATTAGTTGGAAATCCTATTTGGTGGGGAGTGCTTTCGTGTCTCCACTGAGATTTCTTTCTTCCCCACGTTGATCTGAGGAAAATTAAATATCACCCGTATAAAAGCGGATCCCTATAGAGCCACTCTATGTCCATTCCTACTCCCAAAGAAGCTCGATCACTCCCTTAAATTTAATTTATGGATCCGCTAATTTAGAGGGAGAGAGCCGTGCAGTGTATGGACTGTGGTGTGAGTGATGGAGTGAGATAACAATGATAATAATCATATATTGGATAAAAACTAAAAGTGTAAAAAGCGGTAAGACGTAAGTTGCAACTCAACATCAGTTGAATTTAAGGGGGTGTTGGAAATAATGAGTGGAATAATGATAATATCACATCAACTAAAAGTGTGGTACATTGATTTCCATTTGAACTATTATAGGCCAACCATTTAGCAGTTCTCATTGATACAAATGTAGATGGGTGGAGCTTTTGATGTATATAGAATGATTGGCATGGATTGGATTGGGTTTAATCACCGTACAAGTCCTTATAATTGTGTATTTTTTGTCTTTTTAGTTTTTTTAATATTTTAAGGTATAATTTAGTTCTCATATTTAGTCGAGTTGGATTGTTCTAGTCCACTTCAATATTTGTAAGTACAATTAAATCCTTACAATTTACACTTGCCCATCTACACTACAGACTAGAATGACCCAACTCAACTAAATATAAGGACTTAATTGTACTTAAAAATATTGCAAAGACTAAAGGGACAGAAAATACACAATTATAGGGATATGTACAACAATTAAACCATTAGATTATGATTTGAATTCTTCCCAAGGGGCATTATACTTTTGATTGCTTTTTATTGCTTGAATTCTTCAAAGTTCAAATTATAATCTTTATGTAATCTTGGGCTGGCTCCATAATAATATCCATGGAGTTTTTAAAAAAAAAAACATTTAAATTGCACAAATCTTAATAGGTATCATAATATCATAATAGATTGTTTTATTTTTTTCATTAAAATAATTTTTAAGAATAATAAAAAGGTAAAATCCATAGTTAGTTCCTTTACTGCAATCACCCCGTCTTTTTAATTCTTCTATTACAAAAGTTATTAATTTCATCATCTACGTTTTTTTTTCAAATTTGCCAAATCAAGGCCTTGTTTGGGTTGGCTTCTTAAAAAAGTACTTTTTTTAAGTTTAGTATAAGTGCTTTTGAAAAAAGTGTTTTTCCAGAGTAAGTTAAGCACTTTTTTTTATATTTTGTGTTGGTATTAGTTTTTTTTTAAAAGCAGAAGCTATAAAAATAAGCTAAAAATAGCTTTTTTCAGAAGCTGCTCATGATTAGCTTTTGAAATAAAAAACTATTTTTCAGTTTTTTTTTACAACTTCTGTTTTTGCAGAAAAGCCAATACAAACAACTTTTTTTAAACACAGAAGTGCTTAACTTATAAAAAAGCACTTCTGGGTTTTCCAAAAACTGATCCAAACAAGCCCCAAATCCCTCAGCCTCAGCTTTCCCATTAGATCCTGTTGACATAGCTTAAAATATTAACAAAAATTACTAAAATACTATAAAATTTATTAAAAAATTTATAAAAATTTATTAAAAATCATTAAAAAATTATTAAAAAATGCTAAAAAAATATTAAAAACTATAATTTTTTTTAGAAAATTTAAATATAAAAAATATTAAAATTATTAAAATTGTGAAAATTATTAATAAAAATTGAAGGACTACCACTTACCATGCCATGTGTTGCAACGCCATTTTAGATCGGATATGGAAACTTCCCAAACACGAAAACCTAAATTAACTTATATCCTATCTTCTCCAACTCTAATCTCGATCTTTTTTTAAACATGTATGGTTGTTCAAGATTGGGTGATAAAAAAAAAGAATAATTAACACTTTTTATTTTTTTTAGTATTTTTTATAATGTTTAATATTTTTCATAAAAATAATTATAAAAACAAGTAATGCTTTTCAATGCTTTTTCTAAATTTTTATAATTTATTTTTTATAAAAAATAAAAGTATTAACAATCATAAAGAAAAATATTTTTAAAAAAACATGAAAAACTAGTTGATTATTTTTTTATAACCCTCCTGACTAGTGCCATGTGGCTAGAAAAGATACTAAATGAGCTTGGAGTAGATAGACTAGGAAGTTAATTTAAGGTTTTGAGTTTAGGGAATTTCATCAAAATGATAACATGGTACATGGTAGTCCTTTGATTTTTTTTAAAATAATTTTTACAGGAAATTACCAAAAAAACCTTTAAGTTTGTAATATTAAGAAAAACACCCCCTTAATTTGGCAATCTCTAAAAACCTCTTCTTTTTAAACTCAATGTTTTTCAAACCCCAAAGCATGTAACGGTGGTTAATGGAGTTATTTTTAAATTTTATGGACAAAATTGCCCCTTGCATGGAAAGTGGTGACACTGCAATCATTTCGGCGATTTCAGAGGAAGCGGGGGGTTTTTCTTAGGGTAATCCCAAGAGACGACTTCACTGGAGCCGCATACTTGTTTTTTCTCAACTCGCCTCTTCAGCTTTTCTTTTCGGTTGGGCATCCTTGTCTCGAAGTTCTTCTTCGCTTTCCAACATTGTCTCGAAGAAGAATTCTCGCTCAAGTATTCGACATTTCATCATTTTGCAGTGTGAGGTATTGAGCCGAGGTGGATGCCGTTGAAGAAGTTCTGTTTATGGTTTTTTTTATAAACGATTATGTTAGAAAAAGAGATTTTTTGGGTTTTGTTTTGTGGTTCTGTTTTAATTGGATGATAGTGAAGTCTGTAGGGAGATTTATCGAATAGGGTTTTGTTTTCGTTTTCATTTTCGCCTAGGGTTTTGTACACGATCAAACGAGATTTTGCAAGACCCCGAGGATGCTGTGCTACGATGAAAATACTTACCGGAAGCAAGCGACTATAGAAGCCATATTATCATCGCTCGAAGGAGAGGAGTAATAAATCATGAGTCTCTGTTTAAATATCAAACTTTTATATTTAAAAACTGTGATTTAGTGTTTACACTATTAGTTATTGTTTAAATATTTTGGATATCGTTTAAAAACATATGTAAACCATTTAAACATGTAAGTTAACTGTTTAAAACTATTTGTTATTTATTAAATTGAATGCTTTCACTGATATTGTGTTGTTAATCTACTTTAGTTTCCTGAGCTGGTCACGGCAAATGCTGATAAAGATGAAGAAATCTTCATTCGGGCCATCCGTTGGGGGATGCTATTGCTCTCGAGCCACTGGCGCGAAGGCAGGATGAGAGGCCATCCTCGCACGAATTCCTCGGCGCCGGAGAAGCCCCGTACTACCTCGCCCGGCCCAAACACCCCCTTCCCCGACGGCAACATCCCCTCCTACCAGAACAACCCCCCATTGCAACAGCCCTTGACAGCTACGGCCTCCCTTTGGCGACAATGTCGCAGGCGTGCCAGGTACTGATGACCGAGTTTCCTCGGCTTGTTGCTCGGGTGGAGGCATTGGAAGAACAAGCACAATCAAATGCGTCGTCCTTACAAACATGCAGTTTATCGAACAACTACTCACAGGTGAAAAGCTACCGCTACCGCAAGCGGGCCGCTACCACAAGGGGGCGTCCCTTACTAGCGCTTCAAATATGTTACCCGCATATTTAAGGAAGGGAGAATAGTCGGCAATACTGAGAAAGGGGGATTCCTCGACTGGGGTGAAAAAAGATTAATATGTAATTATGTAAAACAGAATTACCGTGTAAATAACATTGTATCTCATTTAAATATAATTGATTTTGTTTAAATATCATTGTCATTGTTTAATTTCTAGGTTTCTCTGTTTAAACAACATTGTCTCGCTGTGTAAATATCATTTTTTGTTGTTTCTCAAAATGTTTAAGTAAAACGTTAAGAGAGAATGTCTCTGTTTAAATATCAAAAGTTGACACTCAAATAAGTTTGTTTCTTTTAAAATATTTGTTCGTTTACAATGCCTAGTCGGACGTCGGACACTTGCGACTCGATCCATTTTCGTCTATTAAGATCATCGATACAACGACCAACATGAAGATCTCGGCTTTCCTCAACAAGTATCTCTACCTTTGAATGTATGTATGTTCGGGAATAAGTAAGTCTCCCATTTGTTTGCTTGCTCACGGCGGTTGCATAACATGGGTATCGACTTGAACCTGTACAACGTAGAACACGAACACTTAAACAAGGTTTTGCAAAGACACTGATATTTAAATAGAAAAAAATATTTTTAAACGAAAACAATTACAAATTAAATGAAAATTCAGATAGTTAAACATAGACAATGATGTTTGCACAGTAAGGAAAAGCTTTTAAATGATAAGAACAAGTCTTAAGTGTTAAATATCAACTCCGTTTTAAAGGATGTGTCATGGTCATCCTCCTCTGGAGAATACTCCGTAATCAAGCAATGAGTGAAAACCTTCTTTTTCTGACCAAGTCGAAATGCCTGCTTAATTGCTTGCCCGTCATTGCTTATCCTTCAGGTAATAACGCGAGCTTTCCGACTTGAACAGGAAAAGATAGTTTAACTTATTGCGTAATTGCAGCTGATTGATTCTCTAGAAGAAGATGATCATGACACATCCTTTAAGATAGAGTTGATTTCAAAAATGTGGTCTGACTGAAGCGAATATTCTGGACACATGAAGAAGAAACTCATCTGAGAAGAAGCAAAGGAGGAGGAGGAGGAGGAGGGGGTGTCCAGGGGAAGGGGTTTTCCTTACCATTTTATGGTGCGAAGTCCACAAGCTGGTTGACGCTTCAGATTTAAGGAAAAAAAGGGAAACGCACGGGGGACCAAGCTTGACTGATAATGAGTAAAAATAAATATGCTTCCGATATTTACGTTAAATTTTAGAAAATTTAATGGCGTTATTAATTCTTGTGCGCGGGATACCATAAACTTGCCATCTGCGGCATGAGGTGGGACCGGAGCGCTGGAAGAATCCAAATTCCTGCCAACACTTCAGTTTAAACGAAAACGATCAATATTTTAAACATAGAAATTAAGTGTTTAAATGATAAATTACAAATTTAACGGTTAAGTCAAATATTTAAATAGAGACAAAATAAATTCAACAGAGAAGACAATGTTTAAATGGAAATGTAATATATTTAAACAGAGACAGGCATAGTTAAACAATAATTAACTTATACAACTAGATAAACATAAAAGAGAAGAACTTTACAACCAAAGGAACTCATTTTCAGTAGGATTCGACAACGGCACATTGTCTGCTCAACAACAAGATCAACTACAGCGCATTTGAAGATGGAGTACACATGACACATCCATTGGAAGTCAACTTCGTTTTCTATTGGACAAACCATTTTATATCAATCGGGTGTGATAAACTTCACCCTGACACAAGAAACTTCGAGACCCCATCGCTCACATATCTCAGCTAACATAGATTCCCAAGAAGTCAGCGTCGTGAACGTTAGCACTCATCATCCCCGTTGTATCTAGTAATATCACAAAAACTCTCCATAATAAATCTGCATTTTTATAATACTCCCTCCCTCCCGCAGAATGATCAAGTGAGAGCAACGAAGAAATTCTCACCTTATCAGGAAACCGGCATAACTCAAATCGAACAAACCAAATTAGGAGAAGAAGAATAAGAAGATGTGATGAGCCTTCTAAACTTTGTTTGACAAAAGCAAACAAAAAGGAAAAAAAAACACAAAATTGTATGTATAAAGGTCGGACATAATGTGATTGGGTGGTTTTTTTTCCCACCATTTTCAAGGGCAAAAATGAAATTTCATAATATGGACCCATTTGAAGTGGACGGCAGGGGGTAAAAGGGAACTTAAACAATAACGGAAGAGTTGCCTAGGGTTTGCCAAATTTGGAGGAGCTTTTTAGAAATATTTAAAATTCACGAGGGGTAAACAATAATTTTTCCTAATTTTTATAAGTTTAATAATTTTTAATAATTTTATTTTTTGTATTTCAAAAAATTTTAATAATTTTTATATTTTTATAATTTTAATATTTATATATATTAATATTTTTTATATAATTTTTAAATTTTTGTTTAAATTTTTTTATAACATTTTAATAATTTCTATTAATATTTGAAATTACATTAGCATGAATTTAATTTTTTAAATTAAAAAATAGAGGGATAAAATTAGTAACTTTTGTAGAAGACCAAAATAACATGACTATAATAAAGGTCTCAGCGATTTCGCCATGGTAAAAATGTAAAATAGAATTCTACCGATTTTGCGGATTTTTGTGTTCTTTTCATTAATTTTATTTTTTAGAGTTTATCGATATTTAAGAATTTTTATTTTAAAAAAAATAAAATATTGGCCCAAGCCCGGGGCAGGCGGCCCGTGCGAGCCCGGACTGGCCCAATTGACACCATATTTAATTAAAAGATGACCTCCAATCCCGTTCACCGCTGAGCTTATCTCTCTACATCTCCGGCCGCCGCCGCCGCACGGAGCCTCTCCTGGCCGCTGCTGCTCTCTCCTCTCCAGTGCCCAATCGCCGTCATCTCCAACTCATTGCGGCTCCCGAGCATCGACCACTGGTGGTACTTCGTCACCCTTTCCTCATCCTTTGCTTCATTCTCGTTCCTCTTTTAGGATTTTATCTAAATATTGGTTTTTTTCTTTCTTTTTTTGATTGATTTGGATGGTGAAATTCTATTCGGCTTGCTTGAAATCATGTTTGAGTGGAGTTGTTGAATTTGGACATCTATCTTGCTTGTTTTGATCTGGGGTTTGTGAAAATTTTGGTCTTAGGGTTTGTTTTTTACTTTGGTTTTATATCTTTGAGGATACTGGACTATTTTCTTTGATTTGTTCCATTATAATATTATATCCTTCTTCGCCTTTATTCTATGGTTTAAGAATATGAGAACTTGAAAGAGTATCTCAAGGTTAATAGATTTGCTACACCAGAAGGAGGGCAAAATTCTTGTATACATGATAGTGTGTTGCATCAAAACCATTGAGTCTGTGCCTTGGATCATTGATATAATATAACAATGTCTTTTTTTTTTCTTTAATACTTTGCTGTTAGTGACATTATAACTTATATTGTTCCACGAGCTGGGTTGTGCCTTCTGTTTTAAAATGTGGAAAAATTAAAACAACCATAAGCAGGAGGCTTTGTCAAATTATTAATTTGGTATTTGATTCCAATTCCATGTTTGCACCCAATTTACGGCTTTGCAAATGATATCTCAGTGAGCTTGCTAATTTTCTACTCAAGGGGTGGGTAGGTATGGGGACGCGGGAGGTATATGAGGAGAAGCTCAGAAGTGGGAATCTCCATTATGATCCAACTATCAAACCTGGGCTTGGCTCTGCACGGTGCCCCCGCTGCCTTTCGCTAGTCGATCCCAACTCGGTCTCAATTCTTACTCTCTCTGTTTGTTTGTGATTTCTGATGACTTAGTTGTTTCTTATTCTTTTGTGTGGAAGTTTTTGGTGTTAATCAGCAAGATTTTCCTTTCCTTTTTTTTTTTAAATGAATTGATAATTTTGTCATGCAGGGAAGTGCGGGGTGGACAATTACTTCAGTACTTCATGATGCAACTGCTGTGGTTTGTTGAAAATTCTGTTTTTCTTTCTAAACAGATATTTGTTTAATAAAGCTTATTTATTGTGTTGTAATTCGGTAGGCGGGGTCAGGAGCTGCTGCTATGCTAAGTGCTGTTCATGGTTTCAATACAGGTGCAGTGTACTTGTGTGTGTGTGTGTGTGTGTGGTTAATTTGGGTCTCTAGTTATTATTTGTGATGTTTTCTTTTTGGTTTGGCAACAGGGATTCCATTAGTTCAGAAACATGTGAAAGGACCCAAGTGGCTTCAAATGCTAATAGGGGTAATGCTGCTTTCAAAATTTCTGCATAATGTATATTGTGTGTTAGTGCCTGATCTGAACTGGCATTTGTTTTGGTTGATTATTGAAATTTCTCACCAGATTAATTTTTCTGTCTTTAATATAAAACCCTCAATTGGCAAATACTTGTCATAGATCATCTCACAAATGTGAATGGATGCTGTGCCAACTATAAGATGTGTTGCTTTTAGAACTTCCCTCTGAAATTTTCTAAACCACTTTGTTTATGTAAGATGGGATGAAAATTTGAAGAGGAATTTCTCTTAGAAATAATAGAAGGGCAATCAAACCATAGACAAGTCTCTTGAAGATTAACAAATTAGTTTCACACTTTTCAATTTTGGATATTAATTATACATTTTGCTTGAATTATCTTGTGGTTTACTACTCTGAAAGTGACCTGCGTATGGTTTGATTGTCATTCTCTTAATATTTTCTAAGAGGTGTTTCTCTTAGAATTTTTGTCCCATATAGTGATTCTTTTGGAACTTATCCTGGTGTTATAGTTTTTGCTGTATGCCAGATCTGAATCGGTATTAGTTTGGGTTTATTTTTTAAATTGCTCTCCAGATAGATTTTTCTATATCCACTTTAAAAACATTCTCAACATTCAGAAGAAATACTGAAATTAGAGTATGGTTATCTCCTGGCATGAAGGTCATTGTGAGAAAAAGAGTAGTTGAATTTTCAGTTCTGTAGCTTAGGGAAATAGAATTGCTCATGAGAACAGATCATGTGTCAAATATAAAAAGAAAAGATTAGATACAAAGGAGTGGAGAACTGATGCATGTGAAGAGCATGGGAGACCACGATGTGCCTTTCATATATATATATATATATATTGGCAAATCTAGAATGTCAAAACACCTATTTTGTACAAGATAAGATCTTTTAATTGTTCCTGATAAAAGTGATGCTGTGCTTGCATTTGTTTGTTTATTAGTGGCCGATTTGGCAAGATTTTTTTGTCCACAACCAGAGCAAGATGTGGCAGGGCAGGATTTAGTTTACAAAATGTACTATTTTCAATTATTCTTGACATCTCATCTAAAGCTTGTCTACTGTTTTTAATGAGCATTGAAATGAACATGTATGGCTGGCAACTTTTATGAATATATCCCAGTTTTTTAGAGTAATATTAGACAAAATTGGTGGAACTTTTGTTACCATTTTATGTACATGGTGCAGACTTGATGCTCATAGTATGTTTCTTGTTCCTTGTTTCTCTGAATTCTTGATGTTTGTCCAAATATCAGAAAACATTTGTGAAATTTCCTCACTCTTTGTTGTAGTTTTGATGAAATAGATTTTAATCCAGAATAAGCCTTGCCTGCTATTCATTAAACAGTATTTTGTTTTGATATGATCATTACTGAAACCTATGCATGACCGCATTTTTCAAGTTTCAATTATTATTTATGTATATTATCTTCTCTTTTGTACAGGTTCCTCCATTGCTTGTCTTTTCTGGAGTTAGTGCTGCATTTGGTGGTATGACTTGGCGTTTATTCTTAAAATGATACCTCATCTTTACCTTCAAGTACAAAACCATCAATAAGTGGAGCACTTTTATGCTTCAAATGTTATTAATCACACGGTTCACTAACAAAGTTTGTATTTCTACAATTGCATGATGGTTGCATAGGTTTACTAGAAAATATTACCGTTATATAAAACTTCCATTTATTGAAGGCTGGAATCTGTTTTGATCAAGTGAGAAACTAAGCAGTCAAGTTTAGCAGATCATCTGGAGATAAAATGATTTTATTTTATTTTCATCTTTTAAAATGCAAGAAATAAAATATATAACCAGCAAGATATCATGTGCGCTATCATTTATTGAGATCTAAGTTGTTTCTTTCTTCAACAAGCACACCATTTTGTTTGTTTACTGTGCTATAAACTTTTTTTTTTTTTTTCATTTATGATGTACAGGTTATGCTGTTCCGAAATTTGCTCAGCTTTCAGTGACATCTTATTATACTGCCTCAAACACAGCTCAGCGTGCGATATCACAAGTCACTAGATACATCGAAGACAAACATTCTTGTCATGCGTTGAATGAAAAATCAAGATGAACTCATTGTTGCTTCATCCTTAACAATCAGACACTGCAAGGGAAACATTTCTCGCAGATGCATAGGAGTTGCAGGCCATCTACTGATCTTAAATTCTAGTTGTTTGTTTGGTATACTTTTTCAACATCATAGTATACGTAGCTATATATATATATATATATATATATATATATATTGAAGATACAACTACGTTCCAAATCAAATTTGATATGTATTCAGGACTCCAAAATAAATGGGGTAGTGAGACCTCAATATTTCTGTGCATTTTTTTTGTGGGACTTTAGAAGTTAGATTATGTGCTGCTTTGAGGATTTTCTTGCAGGTAATAAAAATTTGTTTTGGTCATGTTTGACATTGAAAGGAAAAGGTAACCTTTTTGTTTGGAGTATATCAAAAAGATATTAATTTTCTACAGGCACTGGTTAATTAATTGCATTGTGTTTTCTTGGGTGTAACTTATAAAATCTTTGTTAAAAATTTCGTAACGTTTTATGATAACTGCAAATATTTGTGGTTAAACAAATGTCTTTTAATGATAAATAAGTAAATAAATTTAATTGAATTGTTTATATTGGGATTATGAGGAAACTAAAAGCTGTATGAGTTTTGGTATGTTAAAGTTTGGTTCAGCATTATTTTAATTGAGTCGGTGCTCAGTAATCGAGTCGGATCCTGAGTTGAGTCTACTTTGAACTTCAGTTGTCAAGCTCAGGCTGGGTTCAGGTTCAATTAGCTATCAATTAGCTATAGTAATTTAACTACCATAAGAAAGCTATAATAAGTTAATAACCAAAGGAACCGTTCTTAATTTTAGCGAGTTAGACTTTCACAAATTTTATATATGTAAATTATATAGAGGAAAAGTTTATTAAGAACTAGCATAAAGACCCGCACTTATACTGCGGGTTAAATTGAGCAGTGATAATAATATGGTCTGTCTTTTATTTATTATTTTTTTACTATTATTATTTATTGAAGACAAACAAATCTTTCTGTCAATGAATTGTATGAAAAAATATCATAAATAATTGAAAAGAAATAGTAATTCAAGTAAAAAAAATATTTAAATACAGAAAAGATCCTAATGATACTTAAGAAGTATATATTATGTAAATTTTTTTATTATCTCTTATATTTATTACATATCAAATAAAGCAAAAATTAGTTGGTATAAAATTTCCATGTCTCTTAAAATGGATGGTATCATCTCGATCTCTCAATTATTAGCTAAAATTCTATAAATCCTAATTAGAAATATATTGACATCAATATCTTATATTTAAGTATTAAAGAGTTCTTTGATATGGAATAAATATTAGAGTCAATAAATATATAAATGATTTTTTTCATAAATTAGATTCAATAAAGATAAATAATATTTAATAAAAAGAAAAATTAGCATGCATGGATTGTATTTTAATATAAATACACATATGAATATTTTACATAAGTAGGTTTTAAGATTATATTGAAGAAAATTAAAACATTGTAATAATTGATAAAATACTTAAAAAAAACATATTTGCATTTTCCATGAAGATAATAATAATAAAAATATCTATAATTACTTTTCATAGCTTTCAATATTCTTCTTCTATGCATTTAAAATAGTACAAACCAAATACCAACTAACTCAAATTTTATATTAAAATTCAAGCAAACATTTGTAATTTTTTTAAAAAGAGAAGATAGTGTTTCAACTCTTAGGGGGTGTTTGGATGCCAAGATTGGAGTGAGAGTGAGGGGGGAGTGGTTGTAAGCCCTTGTTTAAGCATACATCAATGGGAATGAGGGTGGATTGTGGAGGGAGTGAGACTCGGGTGAGTCTCACTCCCCAAGAATTGGGCGGACCGGCCAATCCTGGACATAGAAATGATATATATGCCCCTAGGTTAAAGACCCATATTCTCTCTGTGAGAACCAAGCTTCACCATTCTCATCTTCGCCGACCTCTCATCTTCAACCACGATCACTCTCTGGAAACCGCACAGTTCCGATTGGAGGAGAGAACGGAAAACTCGACGGAGAAGGTTTGTTATTGTTCGGATTGTTGTTCTTCGGGTTGCTGTTCTTCGGATTGTAGGAGAAGGTGTTGTATCCATGGTTTGACTTGTGATTATCAGGATTGTAGGATTAACAAGTGTTGAATCCATGGTTTGAGAAGTTGTGGAAGCAGTTTGGGATTGCACAGGTTTTGTGAGGTGATCCTCAATTGGTTCAAGAGAATCCTTGATCGTCCGTGGTATTCTTTCTGGTCCTCTTGCTCTAAACCTTATTTATTTTTAATCACAACATCTTTATGGTTTTGGAGGAATGGGCTATTCGATGTCTAATGTTTCTTTGCTCTTCATCTTTATGGTTCTGGTCCGATGCTTACTTTATCATTTTTTGTGTTTAGTGTTATTTCCAAATTCCACTGGCGGGTAACAACAACAATGCCTCTGTAAATCTTGAAAAAGAGCAGGTATTTATGTCTACTGCCATCATCCATCTGCACCAAATAATAATTTAATCAAGTTTGTTTTGGTTTAATCAGGAGTTATTAGGCAATGACTTGAATGAATAATAAATACTTTTTTTTTCCAAGTTCTTTTGATGTTATGTCTCTAAATAAATTGTTTACAATATTCAACTAGAGATGCTTTGATAATGTATTATGTTTACAATATTCAACCAGAGATGCTTTTCCAAATTCTTCGTCATTGATTTTTACTTTGTATAATGTTGCCATTTAATTATTAATGTGAGATTATTCTTTTGTATATCTAGTGAGTGATTTATATGAGTTCTGAAGTGGGGATTTATTTTTGTATTTATTTTTCCCAGTGTGTGTAGAATGATGTATTCATTTTTTTTTTCTTTTAAAAAGTTCTACTGGCCTATAATTCTGATTATGACATTACTGTGTTGACCATCATGACATAGTTATTATTATTATTTTTAGTATACTTGCTATCTTTCATGCTTCTTCTTTTGAATTGTATTTCACTATAGTATGGCTCAAAGTGGTTTTTCTATCTTCATTCATTAGCAATTATGAAAAGAAGACGTCATTAAGGCTTTTATCTTATTTTTGATATCTTTGAATAATGGCACTGTTAGCTTAGAAGCCATTCATTAGCACTTATGAATGAAAAAGACTTCATCAAAAACTTACATCACTCTTCTTTATCCAAAATAATTACGTTGAACATTACATATATATATATATTGACAGTCTAACAAAAATATATATATATATATATATATAATTTTCAGGATGTAATATGAAGAGTCATATATATATATATATTTATATGAAGAGTCAGATATTGGAATATGCCCTCACTTTGTTAGACTGTCAAATGCCAAGAAAGTAATATATATATATATATATATATCTAAAGTTAGAATAGATTCTATGGAAATTTTTTGTGGCATATGGCTTAATTTTTTGTTTTGAAATTTTCAAGGAAGGATAGCCGGCTTTACATCAATAATTTGCCTAGTCCAATTCCTCAGTCACTAACCAGTATCCAAGACCTCCAGCGATGTAAGTACAATCTCTTTCACTATTTTTGTCTATTATTTATATCTAACACGTTACCACTTGTTATAAAAATAAATATATGCCCTTGCATTTAAATTCTTATACTTCATTAATTATTTGTGATACCAATCTCTAGGTCCACATTAAACTTAGTTAATTAGTTAAATAACCATTGTGATTAATAATTTTTTTTGTTTCATAATCCATAGCATCATAATATGACAAGGATTAAACAACTTCGGGTATACTGCGCAATGATCATATGCTACTTCTATGTACTAAGTGTCATGCTCACTACATTGGCAACAAATCAATGAAATAATAGACCAAGAATGATTGTTCATGACATTTCATCATCATCGACTAGACGCCGCAAACAACATGAGTACATCCACCGTTTAGTTTTCCAAAGTGACATTAAGTGCATCGACATGTTACGCATGGATCGACGTTGTTTTCATAGTTTGTGTCAATTGTTAACTACGACCGGTGGGTTACGAGGCACTTTAAATGTTGGTGTCCAAGAGATGATCGCGATGTTTTTGAACATTATAGCACATCATGCCAAGAATAGAGTGATTAAATTTGCCTTCCTCCGATCGGGCGAGACAGTTAGTTGGCATTTCCATGCTGTGTTGAAGTTAGTTATTCTTTGTCACTCTCCTCTTTTAAAGAAACCAGAACCTGTACCTGAAAACTCAAACGACTTTAGGTAGAAGTGGTTTAAGGTAATAATCTAGGTTCTTATGCTCTATTAGTCGTAGATGTTATGTGATTAATTGTTTTTTTTATTTAATGTAGAATTGTTTTGGAGCACTAGATGGAACACATATACGTGTGAATGTACCCAAAATTGATTGCGCACGATATAGATAGAGAAAATATGAAATTACTACAAATGTCCTCGCCGTCTGTAATCAAAATATGCAATTTATATATGTGTTGTCCGGATGGGAGGGTTTGGCATATGATGATCGGGTTCTTAGGGATGTAGTGACAAAGCCTAATGGATTGAAGGTTCCTGACGGTAAAAAACAAAAAAAATTTAGTTGCACAATCTCGTGACTTACTACTAATAAATGGCTTGTGAACCATTAGCTAATAAGAAAATTTTCTCTATCTTCTAGGTTTTTAATATTTGGTAGACGCTGGTTATGCAAATTGCCCTGGTTTCCTTGCGTCTTTTCGAGGACAACGCTACCATTTAAGTTCTTGGGCCGATGGGCATCAACCACTTACAACTCAAGAATTTTTCAACATGAAACATGCTAGCGCAAGAAACGTAATTGAGCGGACATTCGTACTTCTAAGAAGTCGCTGGAAAATCTTATCTAGCCCAAGTTTTTATAATATAGCCACTCAATGGCGTATCATTAATGCTTGTTGTTTGCTTCATAACTTCATCAGACAAGAAATGGTAGAAGATCCTGCAGAAGATAATGTTGGTGATGAAACCTTAGAAGAAAGCACAGCAGATGATACAGAAAACATTATGGCTGTTGAACCAACAGATGAATGGACACAATTTCGGCTTAACATGGCCTTGGATATGTTTAATGCTTCGCACTCAACTTGAGCATAATAAAATTGTTAATTACTTTATTGTAGTGGTTTGTATAGCATGATGGACACAATTTGTAATGCTATTGTTTGTATGAAGAACCAACAAGTACTTTGTCAATTATTTTGATATTTGTCTATTATTTCAATATTTTGTCTATAATTTATAATGCATCTATCATTTACACCTCAAGAATTTTGTCTTTTTTTTCTATTTTTTTCCTTTTGTTGTTTAGTATGGATGGAGATTCACAATCCAGGGGTAGGAGTCAAAGCAAACACTATTGGACCGTAGAGGAAGATAAAGCCTTGATTGATGCTTTAGTTGAGCTATCTACAAATCCATTGTGGCGGGCGAAAAATGGTTTTAGAAATGGGTACCTTACTCAATTAGAAAGAATGATGAAGGAAAAGATTCTAACGAGCACATGAAAGGCTGTGCCTAACATAGAGTCTCGGATTAAATTATTTAGAAGCAAAACCACTGCAATAGCCGATATATTGCAAATAAGTGGATTTGTTTGGAACTTCGAGATATGCACTATTGAATGTGAAAAAAGTGCATATGATGAGTATGTCAAGGTATGAATAATTTTATTTGGTAACATCTTACGCTACATGGTATTGTATTATTAACTTTATTTGCTTATACTATGTAGAATCATAAGAAGGAAGCCGATCTTTATGGAAAAGCTTTTCCTTTCTTCAATGATCTTGTTGCGGTCTTTGCAAGAGATAGAGCACATGGAAGTACAAGAGGTGATATTGGTGATGATGCCGATCAGAATTTACATGAGAATGTCACATTGGATGATGACACGGGCTTCTTTCAATTTGGAAGTGATGATGTTTGTATGGATACACAGGAACCCATTCTGAGTCCATCACCCATAGGATCAGAAACAAGTACTTCAAGAGTACGTCGGAAGAGGAAAAGTGTTGTGGACCAATCATCTGAGAAAATTCCACAAAATTTGAACCATTTTGTTGAAGTTATTGGTCCAGGATTTAAGACACTAGCTGATGTTGCTGCGCATAAAGTAGCCCGTGATGAGGCCTGTGAAGCCCGTGAGAAAGCACATTACGATGCTCTTGCTGAAATTGTCAAAATGAAGAACATGTTGCCACAAGTGCTTTTTGAGATTGATGGTCTATCTGAGGATGAGGCGTTGTTCATCTTACAGGTTCTTTATAACAACAATTCAATTTTTTCCATGATTTGTCTTAAAACTCTTTATAATTAAAGATATAATATTCATTCTTGTTTGCAGGTTTTGCCCAAAGATGACGACCAAATGAAAATTTTCTTCGAGTTACCTGACAACAAGAAGCTTCGTTTTTGTCATATATTGTTGTCACGATTGTCATTTAAAGCACCTAATATGTGACCTCATGAGTTGGCTTAATTTTGATTGGGTGGTGTTTCTTTTAAAATCTAGTGTCTTGTGTTAGGCAGTTTTTATGGATTGTATTGCAAGAACAATGTGTTTGTTTTAAAGTTTGTTTTTATGGATTGTATTGCAAGAATAATGTGTTTGTTTTGATGTTTGTTTTTATGGATTGTATTGAAGGACAATGTGGTTATTTTAAAGTTTGTTTTCAAGGATTGTATTGCAAGAACAATGTGTATTATTTAAAGTTTGTTTTTATGGATTGTATTGCAAGAGTAATGTGCTTGTTTTGAAGTTTGTTTTTATAGATTGTATTGCAAGGACAATGTGGTTATTTTAAAGTTTGTTTTTAAGGATTGTATTGCAAGAACAATGTGTTTGTTTTAAAGTTTTTGTTGATCATTGAATGTAGCAATGAGAAAGCTATGTTCTTGTTTGGTCCTTTGTAAGTGAAAGCTTATGTTGTTATTAGGAAATCAAAGCTTCTTCTTTGTGTCTGCTGAGAAACATGGTTATTCCATTGCCATATATGGCAAGAGAAAATAAAGAGATGGCAAGAAAAAATTTTCATATTATTATTATTTTCAATGTTATTACAAATATTTATTTTGATAATTAATTAGTTAAATTTTTTTTATGTGTTACACAAATATAATTAAAAATAACTCATTATAGTTAATACCATTAATTACTTGCTAATTAATAATATTAATATTTGAATATAATACTTATAATTAAATTATAGTATTATAAAATTAAATAGTTATTTCTTATAATTAATTAGTTACATTTTTTCAATGTTTTAAAAATTATAATTAAAAATAACTCATTATATTTAACACCATTAATTAATAGCTAATTAATGATATTAATATGTCATCCCAAAAATTAGAATGAAATTATAATAAAATTAAATGTTTATTTTTTATAATTAAAAAATATATATAACTAAAAATATCTCATTATTATATATACAATATTATTTATATGGATGAGGGACATAAGTGTCATTTTACCATATTTACTTTTTTTACTTTTTCAATTCCCAATAAATTACACTCTCCAAATCCTACCAACCAAACACATCCTTCATTCTCACTCCTCCTCAACAAACAAAAACAAAACAAAAGCAGTAATATCAAATATTGAATCCAAATTTAATTTTGGAAATTTTTTTGTTGAGTTATTCTTTTCTCTAGTCTCATAACTGTCATTAAAAAAATTAAATAAAAATCAAGGGTATACTTTCTTGAAATAAATTTTCTACTACTCCCTTTTATTATATTTTGAGATATTTTTTTTCATTTTTAGTAATTTAAAAAAAAAACATAGTTATCTTCAGATACATCATATCGATTCTAGATATGTTGGAGCTACAACTCAGGAGTTGATTTTAGCTCTAATTGATGTCCTGATTTTAGTGCAAAATCGACACAGGTTACTAAATCTTTTATGATGACAGTGATAAAAACGGAGGGAGTAGTCATGGCGGGTAAATTGCTTGAATATTAATATATACATACTATTATAAAAGATTTTTTTTCACTTTTAAATAGCATTAACAGTATTAAAAAGGCAAACCATCCAACCAATACTGGATGGCCAAATGGCCTCACACAAGACAACTTAGAATGGGAGATATTTAGGGGATAACTTTAAGAGTAAGTATATATATCCATTAAATAAGAATTCTACAATGATGAACAATGATCTAAGCTGATTTGACCCCAATTACAAATGTGATAAACAGTGATCACATCATTTGTATCATCATCTCAAGAATAACATTATAATCACAACAGTCCAAACTGATTTACACTTCCTCTAAAAAATTTTTTAAAATCAACTTAACCTATTAGTGTTGCCCAGTCTCTCTCTTCACCAATGTCTTTGTCTCTCTCTTCCATTTTCTCTCATTTTTTTAGAGTAATGCTATTGGTATGCAAACCTCATCCCCAATTCTCATCCCGAATGTCATTGACCCATGTGGATGACATGTCATGTACATTTAAAAAAATAAAATAAAACAAAAACATCAGAACCAACACACCAAGGTGGGGCATCCTACGTCCTCACCCACGTGGGCAATCCTTCATCTCGATTAACGCATGCCCTATCTTTTTCATTAGAACCAACACAATTTTCTCATCTTTTGTCTCCATTAACGCACACCCCAGCACCAACATCAGAACCAACCCAGTTTTCTCATTCTTTGTCTCCATTAACACACACCATATCTCCAACATCAGAACCAACCCACTTTTCTGGCTCCACCCCTACTTAGAACCGAATCTTGCTCTTGATTGCTAGTTAATAATCCCTCACTAAAAGTGGGGCATGTTTCAGCTTAATTCAATCAATAAAACTTATATTCGTCTCCATGAAATAAATGTATATATATATACACAAAATCATGTAGTGGCACACAATTGTAATGTACCAAAAATTATTTAGAATGCAAACATAAGCATAAAAGTTGGTATAAAATTTCAGCAAGTTTTCATTCTAATAATCTGTCATAAAGAAACAAAAAAATGCTGGTTGTCAGTGTCTTGAAATGCATGTGCGAAGAGTATTTTGTTTTCTCTACAATGGCCATAGAAAGTTTTCCCCATACCGTATTCATATATTTCACAAATATAGCATCTGAATTAGGGATCAAAATAAATTAACCTGACTGGTTTAACAAAAGACAAAAACACGAGAGCAGATAAAGCATTAAATCTAAGTCACATGTAAAAGTAACAAGAGAAGTGAGGGTTGTAGCACCAACAACATTCTTTACCATGCAAATTCTTGCACATACATGAATTTCTTCATGAAGGGCCAAATACCAAACTTGTCTACAACCAAACATGAAAAAGACTATTAGGTTTACTAGTATGCACAAATATTAAATAATATATCAAAAAACACAATCACCACTTTTGTGTATATACTGTAAAATGTAACTTTACCTAGTCGTAATGTTGTGTTTGTAATGATGTCTATTCATTGCCTAGACTTGTGAAACTCATAGAAGAACTAGGTTGTTGTACTTAATCATTTTCTATTGGATAATTTGTAGGGTTACTTTGTTGCGAATAATCCAACATCAAATGAAAAAAAGAAAAAGATGATGGTTATCAGAAGAAGTAAATTATCTTCTCAAGATGAAAATTGATTGGGAAAACAAATCGAAGAGGTTTGTTAGTTACATGTGAATAAGTATCAATGCCCATATTTTGGAAAGTGAAGCTGTCAACATGCATATTCAATGCATTTGGAAGAGAATTTGAATTCACCTAAGAAGAAAATTTATAATCAAATATTAGAAAAAGTATTTTATGCGATACTATAACCAACACAGATATTAAATAATATAGCATTACCACACTTTCTTGAGTACAAAATTCAGCATGTGTATCATTTTGAGTTTCTACATTCCCCTTTGTTTGAGTTTTCTGGGAAAAAAAATAATATTAGTTTTACAGAAAAAAATAATGATACAATTGAAAATTAAATGAAGAAAAATTATGTACCTTTTTCTTATTTCTAATAATTATTTCTTCAACTTTTGACTTCTTTCTCTTTGAAGGTGGTTGGCCATTACTCTGCACCTTTAAGGGACTAAGAAACTGTGTTATTGAAGTTGTTGCATGGTTCTTATCTTGAACTTCTTCTAGCAACATTGTTAGTAGAACTTGATTGGAATGACTCTCCTAGTAATTTGAATTATCCATCATCTTTTATATTGCCACATTTACACATTTCATCATAAAATTATATTACTCGATCGATTGTACTCCAATTTCAATAGCTTTAGAAAAATGCAGACACAATTTATTGTAGCACATTTTTTGCTCAATAGTTTGTGAATCATCGTAATAACTCATTATATAAGTATGTTGGTGTTTAATGTCTTTCCTTCAACGAGGTAAAATGCATTGAGGTGGAATCTCTTTTACATTTCTCTCAATAAGAACCTTGCATATATGCTTGCAAATAATTCCGCTATACTTAAATAAATAGCAAGAGCATTTAATGTTTAATTCACCCTTGTTGTAAAAAATATCATACACCACTTGCCTTCTTTGCTTGCCTTCTTTTCCCTTAAAATTATCTGTCACTTGAAATGTGTAGATTGGTCTATCTCGCTTGATTATTATGATATTGCAATATAGCATCCCTCTTTATTCATTTTGGAACAACTTGAAAATTTCATTTGTATAGGCTTTTTATAGTTATTTCTCAAAATGACAATTAGTTAGCATTGGAAAGCTTGAATTAAAGGAAGCAAAATCAACCTTGTTTTCTTTCTCAATTTTACTTTTTAATGCATTATCATATTGTTCCAAAAATTAATTTAATAATGTTGTTGGACCAACATAACTATCAAAGAAAGCATTTATACTTTCACTTCTTTGATTGGTAGGCATTCCCACCCAGAAAATATCTTTAACATAAACAAGAGCCCATCATTGATGATTATTGTATAAGGATTTCAACCATTCAGTTCTTTCAATGTCATAATCTTTTAGCATCTTCAACCAATGTCTTCAAATTCATGAATATCCACTACCTCATAAACATACTTTTCAAAATCTTCTTTATCGCTTTATATTCAACTAGTTCTCCAAGTTTCTCAGAAATCTTTTTTATAATATGCCAAAGACAAAAACGGTGATGTGAATTTGGAAATACTGTCTTGATCGCACCTTGAATAGCCATGCATTGATATGTAATTATTTCCTTAGGGGCTTTTCCTAACATGCATTCCAACAAAATTTTAAACAACTAAATATAGATTTTGTATTCTCCTTAGACAATAAACCACATCCAAATAATATGGTTTGGCAATGATGGTTTACACCAACAAAAGGAGAAAATGGCATATCATACTTATTTATTAAGTATGTTGTGTCAAAAGTTATAACATCACCAAAAGCTTCATATGCAGTTATGGACCTTGCATCTGCCCAAAATACATTTCTTAGACTGTCTTCCTCATATATATCAATTAGATGAAAATTTTTTGGATTTCTCTGTTGTATGCTCGCAAAATATTTCCCAAGTGCCTCAGCATCCCCAACTCCAAGCTTGAATTGTCGTGCTTTTGCAATATAATTCCTACAATCTTTTTCAGTATTTGTTAAATTTTCATATCCACCACTTTCAACAGCTAAGGAATGAAAATTTTTACTCAAAGTTATACTCGCTTGATCATTAAATTCAAGCCTTCTCTTAACATATGCATCTATTTTTTAGTTTCACATTTGAAAAAGTGATTTTTGTGGACTAAGTGCATGATTATGTTCCAAATAGACACGAGAAATAGTAGAACGCCCATCATTGCCAACAATAACATTGATTTTGGCTTGACAATTTTTATTCGTGGTTAGCCTTAGGTTGAAAGTATTTTTTGTAGTGGATATCCTCTTCCCACCTCTTACACATGCAAATGTATAATATTTTAATTTCTCATCATCTCCTGATCTTGTACTTCTTTTTATAACACCAAAGCCCCTCTTATCAAGCACAATCTATATAAAGGTTGTAAACTTCTTCCTCGGAATTAAATATCATGGCTACCATTGGAATAATCTTTTCACATGCTGCATCTTCTATCTGGATTGTTTTTTCATTATCTTTGTTTAATCCATGACATTTAGCTTCTATCACACCTTTATTTTTATCAGAAGTCCCAAATTCCATTTTTTGTTATGCTACTCTCGATTTGAATCTATATTGACGGACACACAATAACCATAATATAAGTACAATATAAACTAAACATGGCATCATAACAATTGAAAAAATTTAGATAAATAAGATAATTGTGCAAAGATCATAAAAAATGAAAAAAAAATTAAAAATCAATAAATTTTGTTGTATAATTTTATTAATAAAAGCATTGGCCTCTAACCAAGTATTTTACAATTCCAAACCATCGCAGTCTTTTAAGTTTCTATTGTTTTTCTACCAAATAGAATGAAAGGTAGTTAATCCATCTTAATTGAAAGATTTTATAGAATTTATTAGTCTAGACTTTTATTGGAACCGAAAGAGTCCAACAAAAGAACATGGGTTGTACAAAGGAATAAATTATATTTTCATATCCAATAGAAGAAAAAATACCTAACACTTAACCATATCATGCAAAGCACAATCATTAACAGGAGCAAAGATCAATTAATCCAAAAAATTAACCACACCATGAAAAACATGTAGGAATAGTCAATACCTAATTTCTTGAAAAAAGATGAAGAAAGACATCACAGTGGAGACAAAGACCGGCGGAGCTTGTGCGACAAATGTGGGAAGGTAATTGCTGGAGGAGGCAGCTTGATAGAGATGGGAGCAATAAAGAGACTAAGAAGAGGGCTTTACAACACTTGAAGGCTGGGGAGGTGAGGGTGTTAGTGTCAAGGGAGACGGAGATGGGCTTGTGTTAATGGAGAAGAAGGTTGAGAAAGTGGGTTGGTTCTAATGAAGAAGATGGGGCATGTAACACACCCCTTGCGTGTATGTACCGCAAGTGCATGGATTGTCGAAGTAATAAAGTACCTTGGTGAGTGGGTAGTCGTATCTATAAGGAATAGTAATCAGAAACACAAGAATTGCTATTCAACTATAATGAAGATGATTCAAAAGTGGTGTGAACGATATCAATGCAAATAGAAATAAAAAGAATAAGAAGGAGAAGAAATAAAATGATAGGAGAAGCAATCGATAGAAAGTGGGGCACCCGGACATTGCTCACCCTAGGGCTATTGTTTCAAGTGCAAGACCAATCATTATGACTCCTAACTGATGCTTAATGAGTCGTGAAAATCCTAAAACACACGGTCCCAAACTTAAGGTCAACCGTGACTAACCCTACACTATGCCCCGGCAGAAAAGAGTACTCTCGACGCCACACACTGTGCAAGGTTGCTTAAAGCTCTAGGGACTCCAAGTGATAAACCCTATTCCCTAATATAGATCTAAGCTTTTAGTCCAGGCGAAAGACCCCTAGTCACAACTAAGCCCCAACACTAAGGATTACTTCAATGCTTCACTCTGTTGTTTGTGCAACTAAGCCCTAGCGGAGTTTATCTCTTAGCACTTCACTCTATTGTGACCGCAAAGAACTCTTGGAATGCGGAGGTAGGATAAATTATACCGGAAGGGAAAGGGGATGTTCGGCTACCTCTCAACTCACCCTCTTAACCCTCTTCAATCTAGCTTTGTCTAACCCTCATGGTGTTTCACTCATCTACAAGGATTACCAAGATGGATTCTCAACCCTAATGTCACTCTAAGGGAAAATCAACTCAACAAGCATTCAAGATTGGAACTTAATTAAAACATCAATTAAAGAAAACATAATAAAAGATCAATGAAACAAAATCATCCTAGGGTTTACAAGTCCAAGTACCCACTAAGGGTTTAGCTCTCCATCGAGCAAGATATAATCAATAGTGAAATCAAAAGTAAAAATATGCAATCCATAAGTAAAACCCCTCATAGTCCGTGTCGATCGTCTTGTGGAGTTGTCTCGTCTTCTCTAAGGGTTCCCTCATCAAGCCTAGGGCACATCTCGCTGAATCGATGCCGACGAAAGCTCCCCCAATAACTATCTTCCAAAGGAACATGGTGTCGAAGGCCGTGGAACCACTCCAAAAGCCTTGGCAAAGCCTCTCCAAACCCTAACCACCAGCACCTCCAAAGATGGGGAAAAGATGAGAAACATATTGGAAAAAAAATCCCTTAAAATGGCTGAAATGGTGACTTACATAGGGCTGGAATCGAGCATCCACACGGGCATGTGGAATTTCCAGGAATTGAATTTCTGCGAGTTATGAACAGTAATTGCGGTAGATCACGTTGTGTCTTCCATAAAATCACATTGACGAAGATCTTGCTAGTATTGCACAAGTCGTAACACGTGAGTGTGACTGCTTTTGTGCCCCTCCAATTTGTATGTTCGCTCGAGCACACTGGAGGTTGGCACACACTCACATGTCTTTGAGCATAACTTGTGTCTTCGGGTTTGTTCACTCCAAGATTCATCAACAATATGCATCCCCGATCTACTTTTGATTCCTTTCTTCAACTATTGTCTCCACAACCCTACATGCACAAAAGAACACAAATACACATGCATAATCGATAAAATCTGAGAAAAATAATGCTCAATACAAGAAAAGAATACTTTGTATTACGAGTACACATGCACTTATCACATGTGTTAACCGGGATGAAGGATGACCCACGTGGGTGGGTTGGTTCCGATGTTTTTGTTTTATTATTTTTTTATTGTACATGACATGTCATCCATGTTGGAAATAATATTCAAAGCTATAGTTGCTTATGTGGAAAGGATGCTGATGTGGAGGATAGCTACCACGCACGTGAAGAATAATAAGACTGGGTCATATTTAGTCTTTTGGATTTTTTGATTTTTAAATATTGGTTGTGATATGCTTATCCATTAGATAAGTCTCTATTATCATCTATAAATAATAAGAAAAGTTGTATTAAATTTAAGCCATTTTGAATAAACAATTGTAGTCCAGTTCTTTTGCAAAATGATCCTTATATCTTTTCATTATTTTTTTTATCCTCATTCTTTTCCTTAAAACCCAACCGTCCACATGGGTCAATGGCATATCATTCAGGATGAGAATTCATGATGGGGCTTGCTTACCAATAACATTACTATTTTTTTTTTAATCTTTCTAGACGTTCACAGAGCCATATATATATATATATATATATCGTGTGTGTGTGTGTATGTGTTCCGTGTGTGTTTTGTTGAATGTATAGCTTATAAATGAGTTTTGTGTGTGTTTTTGGTTTTTTTTTTTTTGTTCTTTTTTTTGTTTTTTTGTTTTTTTTTGTTTTTTTTAACTTAACATAGATTTGTTCATATTTTTGGTGTAGTGAATTTAGATTCTTAAGTGTACTAAAATGCTACTATCAGGCTTAAAAAAAAATTGAATCTCAAAATAATATAGAAAAAAAGGTATAATACCTGAATTGGTTCCTCTACTTTTCTCTCTCTTCCCTTTTAATTCCTCTACTCTTGAAAATAGTTCTACTTAGTCCCTTTTACTCAAAAATGGATCAATTAGTAGCTGTATTTTCAAAAGTAAATGGACTAGATGGGAAGAGATTAAGGATAGAGGGACTAAGTTGGGTCATTTTCAAGAGTAGAGGGATTAGTGGGGAGCATTTCTGAGTAAAGGGACCAAAAAGAAAAAGAAAGAAAAGTAGAGGGACCAATTCGGGTATTATACCTAAAAAAAATATATTTTATTAATATATTATTTTTTAAATAAAATTAACTTTTAGTTGAAATATATTCACATACATTTGACAATGAATAAATAACATAATTTAATAAAAAAAAACCTAACAGCGTTAGTATAGGTAGACATGACTTTTATGAAATAATTTAGGGGTATTTTTTTTGGCTTTTTTTTAAAAATATTTTTTATTTTTTAATTAATTACTAAAATAGGTATTTCTATAATTATTTACATAAATAGGAATTTTTATTTTTTTTAATATTAAACTTTAGGTTTTTTTTAAAAGTTGTGGGTTCCACTAGTTTTTTAATATTATTTTTTTTTAAAACACGGGTCCTACTAGTTTTTTAAGTTAAACAATTTTACATTTAATCCCTTACAATTTCATAATATTTTCTTATAACTTGTTTTATTCCCACTTCTACTCTCTTATTTTTACTTTCACTAATTCTAACAGATAAAAATATTTTAAAGGCTTGAGACAATTTTAATGTATATCATAAAAAATTTCAACCAATATCAAATGAGAGATACTGGAACCCTTATAATGGTCCACGTCTATATGTTGATCTTACAATATGAATACCACCTTCAGGGCACCCAAAATCCATCAGAATTCCTAATGAGATGGACATAATGAAGGTCACTGTCATTGAAATTGTCCATATGTCACTGTTCCAAGTCGTATGTCGTAATGTAATCTAAATATTGTACTTGTTGAATCATTTTGTAGTATATGTAATTGTTTTTATCCTTTCAAAATATCAAGTGAGTTTGTTTTAGTTGTGAGAGTAATTTTTACATGTTGAAATTTTAACTATTAAAATTTTTGAATGGTTAATTTTTTGTTATTATGAAAAAATATCAAAATTATTTAAGTTATTAATAGTATTTTAGAATTAGTGAAAGTAGAAATAGGAGAGTGGAAGTGGGAATAAAACAAGTTATAAGAAAATATTATGAAATTATAAGAGCTTTAATGTAAAATTAATTTTTAATTTAAAAAACTAGTAGGACCCGCAATTTTAAAAAATAAAATTTTAATATCTAATAATGAACAAAAAAAACTCCTCTCAAGTTTGGTTATTCACAAAAAAACCCTCATGATTTTCAGTATTCACAGAAGATCCCTCCTTTATTATTGTTCTTCATTTTTAATCCACACCGTTGTTAACACCGTGATATTTGAAGGGAAAAGATAGAAGTGCCCCGACACACTCTTCTATGCTGTTACCATCTCTCCACATTGGGAACTGGCGATTGAGGATGGTTACGAATCCTAAGGGGGGCGCGTTGGTTTCTCTTTCTTTCCCCTTTATGTTGTGAGAAGGAAGAAGCCGAAAAACTTTCCCTTCTCTATGTTTGTTTGCCACTGCGAAGGTCTTTGTTTAATGTTATTCTCTTGAGAAGAAGATTGCAAGAGATTTCTTATTAAGCACAGTTGTTTCCTTGACACCATCTCTCCACTCCTGAATAAAAAAAAAAACTATACCTTAAGGCAATAAAGAAACACGGCTATCGATGAAAATTTTTTGGTGGTTATAAAGTTGTTTTTATCCCTTTTTTGTTCTAGGTTTTTGCAATTAGAAATTTTTTATTTTGTTCATATGTAGTTATGTATGATTTGGTTTGTAATTTGGAATGCTGGCAATCTATGCCTCCAGTAAGATGATCTATATCTTATCGTTATATGCTCCATAAGCATTTGTTTTATCTTTTAGCTTTATCTTGTTCCGGTTGTGTTTGTTGGTCTTTTCTATACATAGATGATTCCCAAACAAGGCCCAGTGTTGTGGTGTGCGAGAAAACATCAATTGTGGTGTTGTGTTCAGATAGAATGTGTTGCATCAATGAAAAAATTGTTTCTCATTAAATATGTTGTTCACCATTTAAATCAAATGGTTTCTATTTAAACTATTGTGTTTCCGCTTATGTAAACTAGTGTTTGCTTAATAATTAATGATAGCTCATTGATTGTTGGTCTTACTGAAGGTACAGGAGATATGGCCACCAACCTTGTCAGCCGAAGGTGTTATTTGGTCCCAATAGTGGAAACGCTCACCAATTTGAGACATAGCATGAGTTCTAGGCAACGGGAAATCATTAGGAATATCCCTTTTACATCTGTAAGAGAAATTGAACCTGTATTACAAGAGAAGGGATTGCTAAATGCTCTGGTGCAAAGATACGATGAGCATTCACAAAAATTCAAGATTAGTGAGAGCTTGTTGAGTTCGAGGTCAAAGATGTAGCGATTATTCTTGGCCTCCGATGTGATTGCGATGCAGTAGTTTTCAACAAAATGAAAACACGGTCAGAATTCAAAGGAAAATATTTCTTCAAAACATATGAAAGACATAGGGATTCTATAAAAAAAACCCTTGGTGAGGTTGTTCAGAAGAGAGGAGAAGAAGAAAACTTTGTAAAGTTAGTGTTGGTATACATCATGGGGACTATGTTGTTCCCTAACACATCGTGTTCCGTACCTAATTGGATTGTAGACTATGTGGATAATCTTCCTACACTGTGTCACTATGTACGGGTGCAAGCCACACATAAGTGGTTTATGAAGGACATCTTGCAGATAGCTGCCAAAGTGCAAGCTAGATGTTATGGTAAGAAGACAAACATTGGCTACTTGAGGGATATGATGTCGCCATGAATATTTGGTTCTACGAGGTCACCAACACCAGTAAGAAGGCGCGCTTTGGTAAGACTCCCCGGATACTTTGTTACGGGGAGAACAGTTTTAGGAAGCAACCATCGCTTGGTCTATTACTAACAACGCTTGACGAAAAAGAGGTATTAAGTTACTTGGTGTATGTCATGTATAAATATTTCCGCTTAAAATTGTTGTTTCTGTTTAACATTTTATGTTTTCAATTAAAATGGTGGCTTTTAGCTTAAATATGACATTTCTCACTTAAATATTTGTGTGTCCATTTAAGTTTAGTGTTTAACACTTAATTAGAAGAGTTTTCATTTAAGCTATGTCATCTCCCCTTTGTAGTTTTTCGTGCTCACCCCTGCTAATGTCGAAGAAGAAGCTTTTGTCAGGACAAGCCACCATGGAAACAAGTGACTACCGCATTACATGATGGTTTAAAAACTAGGAAGAAGACCTCAAGGATAAATGGACGGTCTCTCTTCCCACCCAGAAGCCCACCATATCAGCATCGACATTGTTCTATTTCTGGTAGTCCACCGAGGAGAGTGGTTAACAAGGATCTCACCACTCATTTGTTGGTGGGATTTGAAAATTTGGCCGGAACAGTTATCAGTCTGCAAACCCAAATAGAAGCAATTGAGTGTCGTGGCCCTTCCAAGGTTACGCAGTTTGAGCCATCTATGTCAAAAGAGGATGATACTTCAGATGCCTTGCTTATGGTCCACTACTGTAAAATCACCTGTAAAGAAGGTTGCTACTAGACGAAGGCCACCATTGTCCCTTCGAACTTTAGGTGAAGCTCAGGTTTCTGACAACCAGTGACCAATAATAAGGAGAGTGACTGGTCTATGAAAACACAAGATGATCCCCTAGAAGACACCCCGAAGAAAATTTCCCAAAAGGGCAAAATAAAGAGACAATCAAGTCCATCCCCACCCGCGCCACCATCTCCATCAACGCCAGCATCCCCACAAATGCCACCATCCCCATACGCGCCATTATCCCCACCACCACCAATACCCTCACCCTCCAAATCATCCAAACCCGCGCCGGCATCCCCACCTGTGTCACCCCTTGGCGTCAAAGCCAATAACATCAACGTAGATGCTATCATCAAATCACTAGCAGCATTGAGGAATGAGGTGCCTCCTTCCTCCAATGTCGAGTTTGTTGATGAGAATGAGACACATGTTGTTATTGAGGTCCCCAAAGTGGAGGACGTCCACATCGAGTCTCCAGCGACAGCCACCGAACCACCGAAATCATCTCTGGAAGTTCCCACCGGTGACAGCGAATGACATCCTATCTCCTCTGAAATGAAAGTTTCATCTCCTTTAGAACTGCCAAACGTGGGTGAACAAGCCATTCAGGGCAAGGAATCCCCGGTTTCCTACCCCATGGATGGGTACGAGCGAAAATATTTCCCAGGTCCCTATAGTGGGGCAGGGCCAGGGAATGATCTCCCTGACCCACTGGGTACTGGCCTAAAAAAATATATATACATATATATATATATATATAATATAATATAATATAAGGGTTAAAATAAAAAAAAATAAAAAAAATTCATCTATGATTCAGGGCTTTACTGGAATGTTGGATTATGCAAGATTCAAAACCCTAATTTTCTCCACAGCCTCATCGAGCTTCACCGGAGTCTGGACAACAGATTTCCACTACCTCTATCTTCCATTGAACCATCGATCTCCATCTTCTCCATCGGATCTCCTCTCTATCTTCTCCAAACGTTGTTGATTTCGAGGCTAGATCACTAACGGGTGTGTCTTTTATTTTTCTATTTTATTAAAAACATTGTTGATTTTGAGCCAGATTGGTGTTTGCTTTGATGAGTTTAGGGTAATTGAATTTAATGGGGTTGGATCTCAATTAGGGATTTATTCATGCATGATTCAGTTGTTGTTTTTGAGAAAAATGAATGTCTGCTATTCTTCCTATCATTTTATCTTTCATTATTTGGATAAAAGTGCATGCATTTTTATTTTTGATGATAAACTTGTAATTAGTTTATTCATTTGTTCTTTCTTTTTGTCATAGCTGGTTGGATTAGCTTTGGGAATTGCATCTAAATTTTTCCATGGGTGTAGTGTACTAGTGTTTTTAGGAAATAAGTAGGACATTTAGTAGTTAGTTTGATTGATTTTCTATTCTGTTCCAGTGAAAAGACAAGGAAAATTGCATTTTTCAAAGGTTTGATTTTGCATTGTTGAACCTTTTTGGCTAGAATGGTGGCAAGTAGGTTTTTTTTTCTAGGTGTAGTGATTGTAATGCATTGGATGTTGACATACTTTATAATTTGCCTTTTTGACAAATCTATTCTTCAACACTAACTGATGATGGAGCACATGATGCTTGTAATAATAATAATAATAATAATAATAATAATAATAATAATAATAATAATAATAATAAGACTGAGAAGATAATATGAGCCAGTTATTCCCTGAAAATGGTTGGTTTATATTATCCTTAACTTATTTGCTCTAATCTGCATGATTCATGGTCTTCTTATAATATTTCGGGGAAATGTTCATGAAATATAAGCTTTTGTAACTTATGTCAAGCAATGATGTTTTTATTTATATTTTTATTTAATGTTCAAGTTATGATATATTAGTTTGCTCACAAGTATATAATATTGGAATCATTGTAGGTAAACAAGTGACAACATGGATGAGGGTTATAATGAAAAGATTTTACCTATTTCTCCGCTTCAAAGTTGTTGACAATCCATGGAACAACAAAGTTGTGACCAATCGAGAGTACATTTTGAGTTAACAACACCAGTTGTATCAAGTCACATTGCCGAGTGAAGATTGAAATTGGGCACGAAGACTCATCTAAAATTAGATGTATGGAACCATTATAAGAGACAAAAAAAATAGATGATAAATGGAAGGCAATATGTAATTATTGTCAAAAGAAACTTGGAGGGGATACAAAAAATGGGATGAAACATTTCAATGATCATTTTGCATAATGTCCATTGAGAAAAACTAGAGATATAAAGCAAAACATTTTGAGGCATAGAGTAGATAATGAAGGCAAGGCTTCAATTGGGACATACACATTTGATGAAGATGTTGCAAGAAAAGAGTTGCCATCAATGATTATTGTACATGAGTATCCCTTATCAATGTTTGAGCATGAATAATTTTGAAGGTTTGTTGGGGCTATTCAACCATTATTTAAAAAAAAAGCCGACATATAGTAAGAAAAGATATATTTAAAATATACGAGCAAGAAAAAGAGAAGACAATGAAATTTTTTGAAAATAATGGGAGTAAAGTTGCAATTACAACCGACATGTAGACTTCAAGCAATAAAAAAAAGGATCCACGGCAATCACAACTAGAGCTGTCAATTCGGGCTTAGTCCGCCGAGCCAACCCGCCCCGCCAATAAAAATGGGCAGGTCGGGTTGATCTTTTACAGGCCCGCCTGAAGGCGGGCCTAAATGGGCTAACCCGTGCGGGCCGCGGGTTGGGGCGGGGCGGGCCGTGGCCCGCTTCTAATTTATATATAATATATATATTATATAATTTATATATATATTGATATTGATATATTGTTAAGGATTTAAATTTTGTGGTTGTAATGGATGTTTTCATTTTGTGATTTGTTAATTTTGCTAAATTTTTGTTGATTGTAATGGATGAATGTTATAATTGTAATAGATATTTATCTTGTGGTTTTTGTTGTTGTTTTTTTTTTAAATTTTGTTGATTGTAAATTTGTAATAGATGTTTTTATTTAGAGATTTTGTAATTATTGTTGATTTTGTTAGGTTTTGAATATTATAATGGATGTTTTTATTTTGTTAATTATTGTATGTTTTAATTTTTAATTTAGTTTTTTTATGAATTTATAATGAATGTTTCAATGTTGTATATATTACAATATTTATAAAAATAAAATAAATTAATTATTTTGATTTTTTGGAGGGCCGGCCCGCCCAACCCACAATCCAAAACGGGTCTGGTCGGGTTGGCATTTTGCCGGCCCGCCCCGTCAGCCCGTTTAAACTGCTCTAATCACAACACATTTCATTGATGCTAATTGGAGCTTGCAAAGTTAGATTATTAGGCATTGCTTTGATTTATTTAACTATAATTTGTTGGTTTTCTTACATATAAAGGATATTATGTTTATACTCAATTTGCTATAACTTTAACACTAGAAATTTCATATATGTTTTTATTTATAGAATCAATTATTTGATTTCCAAATGTTGAACTATATATATATATATATATCATTTTTTAACTATATGCTTGTCAGAAGGAGAATTATTCATGTTTTCTTTCTCCAATTGTATACATATGGTTGTCACTTGCATATGCATCAACTTCTTTGTGTCTAAAACTTAAGTTTTTTTTATTACTCCTATCTCCAAATCAGCATCTCTAGACTTTAATTATTCTAGAGTTGCAAGTATTAGCATTTAGTCATATTAACAAACTTTTAGAATTTTTTCCTCAGAAGTTGTTATCATTTTTTAACATAATAATAGAAGAACATTTTATTTATGTAATCAGTTATTTGATTGACAAGTGTTGTACTAGTTTAGCTTTATATATTTTTAATATTATTTCATTCTTTATGTGATTAGGTTTATTTATGTGTCATGCCCACATACTATTGATATACTTTGTGATGTGCTCACAAATTGTTTAATGTATTGGAATCTTGATCACAAGTTATTTGCATTGACATTAGACAATTGTTCAACAAATGACTCGATGATGAATTTAATTTTGAACAAATTGTCAAGTAACATAGTTTAGATAGATGGAAAGTTATTGCATGTTCGGTGTTGTGTGCATATTCTGAATTTAATTGTCAAAGATGGTTTAGAGATTATCTCTAAAACTATTGAAAAGGTTCTTGATAGTGTTGCATTTTGGAGTGCAAAAGGTTTGAAGAAACGACACGCCCATTGAAAATCTCTTGCACTAAGAAATTGTTTTTGGATTGTAAAACTAGGTAGAATTTCACTTATTTAATGCTTGATATTGCCATTTGTTACAAAGATTCTTTTAAACATTTGAAACAAAGGGAGCCCTTTTATAAGTGTCTCCCATTAGATGAAGAATGGGAAATGGCTACACAGATTTGTGGTAAATTTAAAATATTTCATGATATCACTGAGAAATTTTCTGGGACTAAATACCCCACTGCCAATCTCTTTTTTCCCAAGATATGTGAGATTAACATGGAATTGATGCATTGAGTTAACTATGGGCAACCTTGCATTCAACATATGGCATCAAAAATGGAAGAAAATATTGATAAATATTGGGCCCATGTTCATGGAATCATTTGTGTGGCAACTATATTAGATCCTAGATACAAGAATAAATTTTTGGAATATTATTTCCCATTCTTCTATGGTGATGAAATGACAAAGATGGAAGTAGCTAAAGTTTGAAATCTTTGTTATGATTTAGTTGCTGAATATTCATCAAAATTTCAGATTGATAAACATGGTGTTTCAATGGCCGGGTCATCAACAAATAATCCTACACAAGTACCATTGAGTCATGATGATGGGTAAGCTTGCATGCGCAATTTTGATTTATATGCTGCTTCTTCTGAGTCTAAAATTGGGAGTGTGTACACTGAATTAGACCATTATTTGGAAGAGAGGTTAATGCCAATAAAAAATGATTTGGATATTCTAAGTTGGTGAAAGTTGGCCCTTAAATATCCTACATTGCAATTAATTGTGAGATATATTTTGACAATTCCAGTATTAATAGTAGCTTCAGAGTTAGTTTTCAGTATATGTGGGAGATTTATAAGCCCACATCGTAGCAGATTGTATCCCAACACAGTTGAAGCATTAATGTGTGCACAAAATTGGATATTAGCTCCTACAAAAGGTATGATAATAGAATATACATATATATATATATATATATTATACATATATCTATTACATACTTTTATGATCAACTTTACTTTTCAAATTACAATTTATAGTAGTTGACCTAATTAATAATTGATGCTTTAGATTCCATTTCCATGACTAGCTCTCAATGTTACACAATGATTGATGACATAGATGTAGATGAAGAGGTAAGACACTAAATATTATATTTATCAAAATTCTTAGCATAAAAAAATTCATTACTTAAGTAAAAATTATATAATTTTATTTGATTGATTTATATTTCAGGTTGTTGATGTTAGTTAATAAGGATGAAAGTAGACCAAGTTATCAAATGTTATTTAATTGATAGAAGAGTGATAAGCTACCAGGTAACTTTTCTTTTCTAAAATAAAAGATGGCTGATAAGTGCTTCTGCGATAAGAATATGAAGTGTTCTTTGCTTATGATGAGCATTACTTTTATGGGTTTTAACGCTAATATGTGTGTATTTATGTTACTTTCATGCAGATAGGGTTGTGGTGCCGAGTATTAGAGAAAGAAGCCAATGTGGATCGTAAATGCACCATTTGGAGGAAATCTTGAGAAGGTTCAAACGCGAAGACATAAGTCGGGTTCAAAATGTGGGAATGTGTGCCAACCTCCTCGTATTCGAGTGAGCACAACGATTTGGAGGGGCACAAGGGCAGTCACATTCAAGAATTCCGGCTTGTGCATGTATAGTAAGATCTCCACCAACATGTCTGTTATTGAAGAAGCAAAGCGATTCACAATGCAAACGTGTGCCCATTTGCGTTACCTCGATGAAAGCATGGATTAGAGAGTTTCGGGTTGGACTGTAGCAGTGTACTATAGCAAAACATTTTAGCATTTCACTGCAGCAGGTATTGTTCACAGCCGGCCGAAACTGAGAAAACAGAGAATCCACACGGGCGTGTGAAAATTCCACACGCCTGTGTAAAAAATCCACAGGGGCGCTCACATGGGCATGTGGATTCCCGATTCCAGCCCTATTTAAGGCCTATTTTAGCCTCGATTTCATATTCTTTTGATCATCTTTTCCCCAACTAGAGAGATGGTGCGGCTAGGGTTTTGAGAGGTATTGGCTAGGGATTGGAAGAGGTTCTACGGCTCCGACATCACGCTCAGTTTGGAAGAAGGTTAGTGGGAGAGCTTTCGTCGGCACTGATCCAGCGAGGTGTATCCTAGGCCGGATAAAGGGACCCTTGGAAGAGTAGAGGACTCTCCACAAGACCATCGCCACTACTATCGAGGGGGTTTTCTATGGATTCTTTGCTTTTACATTTGATTTCATTTATTGTAATTAGCTCTATAGAGAGCTAAACCCCCTAGTGGCTACTTGGGTATTTATGAACCCTAGGATGTATTCGTTTCATTGAACCTCTTTATTATGCTTTCAATTAATTAATGTTTTATTTTGAGTTCCAATCTTGAATGCTTGATTGTATGAATACTCCCTTAGAGTGACATTAGGGTTGAGAATTCTTGTTGGTAACTCTTGTGAGTGAGTGACACACCACGAGAGTTAGACAAAGATAGATTGGAGAGGGTTGAGAGGGTGAGTCGAGAGGCAGCGGAGCGTCCCCTTTCCCCTCCGGTGTGATTTATTCTACCTCTATTTCCTCAAGTTCTTTACGATCATAGTAGAGTGAACGGGCTAAAGGATGACCTTCCGCTGGGGCTTAGTTGCGGGTGCAACGGAATGAAGCGTTGAAGTGATTTTAGCGCCTAGGGCTTAATTGTGGCTAGGGACCTTTCACCTAGACCAAAGGGTTAGGTCTACATCTAAGAAGAGGATTTATCACTTGGAATCCCTAGAACTCATTGCAATTCTATACGAGTGCGAGGTTGAGAGGTTATTCAATTTCTCCTCCGGGACATGTATAGAGTTAGGCATGGTTGACCTTAGATTTGGGACCATGTATTTAAGGATCTCCATAACTCATTATTGCATCAGTTAGAAAGTATAATAGAGGGTTCTTGCACTTGAAACGATTGTCCTAGGCGGAATAATATTCGGGTACCCCATTTATATCGATTGCCTTACCTTCTCCTTTACTTGTGCTCTCTCTTGTTCTTTTACTTTTGTTATTTCACATCTTATCACACATATCACTATTTATCTTTCACTTAGTTAAAAAACAATTTAAGTGTTTTTATTCCTTACTCCCAGTGGATACAATACCCACTCACCTGGGATTTATTACTTTGACACCCATGCACTTGCGGTTTACACGCATATTGGGTCGTGTCAATAGCATCACTCATATTGATGGATGAATCTTTATTTTCTAGTTCATTTATTGTTTTATTTGTGAGAATGAATGAATGAATGATGGTTTTTTTCCAAATAGAAATATTTTTTCTGCTTATAATATGTTATATGGTTTGAATGTTTTATCTATATTCTTCTTTATGCTCAAACCTTACAATTTGATTCAGAATATGATTTGAATAGTGTTATTTATATGATTCAAAATTCTATTATGATTTTTTTCATGACTCCATTTGCAGATGTGGATTTTAAAAGGAAAGCAAGAGTTTGATAAATTCTAAGCTTTTATTATTCATGGCCTCTTGGGAGATATACACTACTTTTGAATGTTGGAGTTATGTTGTTTGTCATGCCCCAACTCTCGGGACCGCAAGGCTAACCAACAACCTGGAATCCAACGATATCCACATTGATACAAGGTATAAAATATGATTATACACAAAAGAAGTAGCAACAACAACAATAGCTATGATATACAAAAATAAAAAGGTTCACAATTGCACAAGGAAGAAACACTAACAACAGTAACAAAGCTAATACGCCAAAGTTTACAAGTTGCTTAATACAAGACAAGCTACAAGATTCTCTACATCCTAGTAGATCCAAAACTCAATAATATATACATGACCAAAGTAAACATACATGAACTAAAAATATACACAGAAGATAGAACAGTAGTAAATGCTCAACACACTACCACACAGCCACACCTACTACCTGCAACAGCGTGGGAAAAAGAAAGAGGGATGAGTAACTACAGTGACTCACTGAGGGGAAGTTAGCATAACTCTAACAGAAAAATACAAAAATAATAACATAAATCTTCAAAATGATATTTTTCTAATAAGATAACTAATTTAAAGCATAAATACGTATAATATAAAACTTTAATACAACATAACAAAGAGATAGAGTAATAAGGCATTCTACCTCAATTAGGGTTTTTATAATATCAAAGCACAACATACTGACATAGGGTTCCAAATTATGAAAACAAGCTAACCATGAAACATATAAATCAAAATGGTTCCAATTATAAGTATAACAAAATAAATAACATGAGTTTCAAAATAAGTAATCATAGTACTAGTGCCAAATCGAATTTATAGGAGACTACCCTTCTAAGAACGACAGTTGGGCTTCACCCCTTTACCACAAATTCAAGATGGCAAACCAAAAGAAAATATAATAGGATAAATCTCAATTCAAGTTCAACAAAACAAAAACTCAAAAGAATACCCAACTCACAACACACACATCACGAAATGGTTTAGAAACTTCTCCAAACCTTCGCCATGGCTGCGGCTAGGTTCAAAGCCGTCAAGGTACTCATATCATTAACGTTAACCCATCGTTTCACCATATAGTGTCTCCAGCTCCCCAATGAAATCCAATCAGGGCTCTACACTCTCACTAGAACTGGATCAAAGAAAGATCAGCTGGTCTACCATGCCGCCTTTACAAGGCTGGCCATAGAGACCGTCTGCTACATGCCACCATACAATTTAAGAAATACAAGCGTAACTCCACACGGGGTACAATAGCCAACATAATGCTCAATGAATACAGAATCACCATCAATTCCACAAGGGATCAGCACACACATTTAAAGAGCTTAACGTAAATCAACTCACAATAAGCAACTCAAGTAACTACATGGAAATCCTCCCATTTGAACACAAATTTTACACAAAAGAGGCATCAAACAATAAACTCATTTTAGGGTTAAAAATATCTCAAAACCAACCATAATAACAACAAAATCTCATTTAAGCAAGATAGAATATATATATATAGAGAGAGTATATAAATATTGGTAATCTTCCAATAGGGTTATGCTTAATAGTCCCACTCACAAAATTTGACGATTTTGCTTCCTTGAACGCTAATCCTTGGCTAACTATTTGCCTCGAGCCAAAGCTTCACCTCCTTGCCAAAGGACAACAAAACACAACAAATGTTAATACAAAAACCAAGCAATAAGCCGTAGGTTTTATCTCCCAAACAACCCTAATAAACTCTAGGGTTTTCTCAAACTAATACCTTAGGCTACTGATGAAGTTCTAAAGGGTTAAGCTTCACTCTAAGCCAAAGAAATCAAGAAACAAGGAGAATTCACCCGTGATACAGTAACTCTGACCTAGGAGATTAAGGATCTCACTCAAACTTCAACTAGACCAAAGGAAATACAACCAATCAAGACTCTAAACTCAAGATCCAACACAAAGTAAGGTTTTCCACCAAACAAACTCTAAGAAAACACAACAAAAGAGAGGAAAAGAGGAAGAAGAAGAATTTTACCTCAAAGCTCCTTAAATCTCAAGGAAACACCTTTACAAGAGAGGAGGAATGAGGTCTTTAAGCTTCTAACTCCAATCCAAAGCAAGAAAAGAGGAGATTAAATAGTGAAAAAAAAGGAGGGAAAAAAAGGAGAAGAGAAGGGGAGAAAGAAGAGCAATAAGAAGGGGAAAAGAAATGACAAAAATAGGGCTTTTATACCCTAGGAACCTCTAGCATTGGGGCTCCTTGAGGGATCCCTTGTGGCTGCAAGGGAGGCCGCAAGGCTCTCTAAGAGCCCTTGTGGGCTCCCTTGTGCCCCCAAGGAAGATTGCAAGGCCCTACACTTCTTTTTGAGGGTTTCCCACATCTATTTCTTGCCCTCACTTGACCCCAACTTAGATCCTAACACCAAACAACAACAAAGAGAGATCACATGCCAAAGATACCCACAAGGAAAAACAAGTCAAAAACAAAGCAAAGAAGTAGGAAAAAGATCGGCACACCAATTGTTGGAGTTATAGTGTTGGAGTTATTACCTTGTTGCTTAAAGGCCTAATGTTGGAGTTATTATCATGTATTTTTGTATTATTGGTTGGAGTTATGGTGTTATTTGTATGTTGTATGGAGTTTTTTGTAGCTGATCTTTTGGGTGAGCATTATGACTTTATAAGTGCATTATCTTGGATGAAGTTATTAATGAATTCAAGGATCTAGGTTGATTGATTTATATTGTGCATTAGTTATTGAATTTTTTTTAAAAAAATTGTACAGGTGGGAGCGGGGATCCCCGCACAGGGGGGGTGGGAGTGGGTACAGGGAATCCCCGCCCAAGATGGGGGAGTGAGTGGAAAAGGACTCCCCACCCTAGCCCCACCACGTGGCCATTCCTATCGATGGCTATAGTTGAAGTGCTAGACTATAAGATTGAAAATCAGGAAGCAAATAGTGAAGGCTTACCTGATTGTTCATTATCCCATGTTCTGGAGGTGACACCAACAGAACCAATGGAATTGTCTGAGCTGGAAGTTGTCATCGCCAAACAAGCCAATGAGAAATTTAGCACAGATTTCATCCCAAGGAAAAAACGACCTGCAGGATACATGAGGTTAAATAACATTGAGCAAACAACAATTAACGTAAATCTAAACTGCCATATTGACATGGAAGTATCTTGCTTAAAAGTTTTTGTTTCCACTTAAAAGTTACTGTTATCGCTTAAAATATTTCTTTATCACTTAAACATAGTAGTTATTGCTTAAAGTTCTTGGTTTACACTTAAATATTATAATTCCTGCTTAAATGTCTTCATATTCACTTAAGATTTATCGTTCTCGCTTAATAGTTTTTCTGTTTTCGTGCTCTAACACCATAAGACCGTTTTCAAGAAGAATGAGTTCTCATATACCACTCGAGCACATGTCTACACCCTGATGGAGGGGAAGAATATAGTCCCGATGATGTCATGGATGTCTTTGTTTTGATTATCTTAACAGTTTGAAGAAACAACCATACCCATACAATAGCGTGTGACAATAACACACCAAATGGCACTGTTGATGTCCAAGGCAGAACACACTGCTGAAGACATATTGATCTTGGTTCAGGACATTGTTTGCCTATTCACATATTTTGAGCTCATCCTATTACCCATCATACTAAATGGTCACTTCCACCACGTCGTGCTTGATAAAGGAAAGAAAGAGTATATTCATTATTCCTTGTCTCTGAGCATAACATACGACAAAGATGCTATCAGCATGGTAAACAATGTTTTTGTGTATGTTTGTATTATTATTTTAATCTCCCTTTTGCCTGACCAATACATGTCATATCGATAAAGGGAATTATTTGGTAGATGTCTGGCAATTGAACTAAGAGAGACGGGCATGGAAGAGTACGCCCTTATCTACGACCATAATTGCCCGCGTCAAAAGGCGGGTAGTGTTGATTGTCTAGTGTATGTCATGTGCGAATCCTCGATGGTGAGAAACTCTGTTTGCCTCAATTTAATGTTCCGCACATGAGTCTATATTTTGCGGCTCACATAGTGATAGATGGCATTGCCCGACACAATGGAACTTCCAATGATGAAAAAAAGTCTTAGGATTCTTTTTATAGCCATTGTCATTTACGTGGACAATCTTTGTCTTAAACTATCGATGTTTTCATATATGTGGACATGTATTTAAGTATATGACTGTATTTTCATTGAATTCAAGTTGTTTTCACTTCATAAGAACAACTATTGTGCACCTAGGTATGTTTCCACTTAAAACTAGTTGTTTCTTGTTGAAATTATTTGTTTGCATTTAAAACTAGTTGTTTCCCCTTAAAATTATTTTTTTGCATATAAAACATGTTTCCACTTAGGGCACACATAAAGGTCCAATATTCAGAAAAGATAGCATCTTGCCTCAGTCAGCTATCGGTGCATTACAGGATCTACAGTTATGTCCAGATCATGACAATGGCTACATCGTAATTCTCGCACGTTTGATGCTTGTAACTCTATCTTCTTCCATTTTGGCCGACCTACAGGAATCTTGGTGTTTGGCGGCCACAGAAGTAATTTGCGCCCCTCATCATTTGGTTTGTCATTATCTGGTACTGGAAAAATAGCTTCGGCATATACCTACTGGTAAGCTACAACTGTGAAGTAGTTGTCAACATATCAATGAATATTTGTGTATATCTGTATTATTACCGCACATGCATGCTTGCATGGTATATCATAAACTTGTCACCTATAACAGGAGCGTGTCTGCAAAAGCAAATTGACACAGTAGTTGTTCTGTTCAACAACCTCAAAATGATCACTATTGGAATGCTCGACAACTAAGTTGTGCGGTTGTTCAACAATTTCTTTGATCTTACTATATATATCAAGTCATAGATGTGTCTCCCATTTTTGAGATTGTTCACATCGGTTGCACAACATGACCATCAGCTTGAACCTTTGCTCACAAGACAGTATAAGGAATATTAAAGCATAACGTGTAGGTTTAAGTGAAAATGCTAGAAATTAAATAGAAAGTAATTATAATAAATGAAAACTGACCTTTTTAAGCAGAGATGTATTATAAAAAGTATAAAATGGGTTAAGTGAGCCAAAGCATGCAGTTATAAATGCTACGATGTGTGTTGATTGTAAAAGCAGACATTGTGGGTAGTGTACTAAAGCGTACCTTATCGAGTTTACCATGTTTGTGATAGGGAGATGGCATGCCTCTTTTATCCAGACATTGAACGACTAGGCGACATTTGAATACATCTCTCCCCATCACTCACCTTTGAACATCTAGTTCACTAAGTGAGCTAGATCAGATTTTTGAAGCAACCAACGATGTGCATCCGCTGATGTGGTTAGCAAGTTGGTGACAGCATTGTCAATTTCTTTTTTAGTACATGAAAACGCAACTCTCACTAATATAGACCAACACTTTTCTTTCAATATCTTCCCAAGTCTGACATTCCCTATCATAAAGTTTGATTCCAAGTGGCACAAATAATATACATCTGGGGAGGAAGGGAATACCTTCACGACTGCGCTAATAAGCCCCTTAGACTTGTCGGATACAAATGTAATGATTTTCACATATTCATCCTCATCATATAGGGTACCACCAAGCTTCGATAAAAAACCACGTCCAGTTGGCATCTGTTTCATTATCTATGATTGTGAATGATAAATGGAAGAAACCATTGTTCCTGTCTTTTTCTGTTGCACCTAACAAAGTGCCACCATATTTACCAAGTAAGTGAGTTACATCCAGGAACAACAATGGACTACATCCCGTTTTAAAACCAACAGCACATGTGAGTAACGCAAAAAAAAATGCACGTTTAAACCTCTCACCACCATTCTCCATGATGGCAATGCTACCAAAGTTTGTCTCTAACACATTGCTTGTGTACCACAGTAATAAGTTATAGCTAGTCACCTTACTCCCATAGAGAATACCCTTGGCGATCTCTTTCCCTAAACAAGCTTGTAGGATATATTAACACCGTGATCTCACAACATATCACGCTGAATGTCAACAGGCCTATATAGGAGATGATCCTTAACCTTCTGTGTGACATGTGCACTCACCCACTTTTTGGACGCCTTATGATGTGAGGCAATGCCAATGCCACCACCACATGTGTGTGTGGGATACATCATCTTGATCCTAAACGTCTTATGGTTGCCTTCTATCGATGCATGGACACGCCACTGACAACCTTCACCAACGCATGTCACAGTCACCCTCTACTTGTCATTCTTAATGAATGTAAAGTTAAAATTATGTTTGAAAGCATAATTCCTAAATGCATCCTTCAATTGTTCACTATCATGAAACCGATCACTGCCACAAAACCGATCACCAGCTTCCATTAAAACAATTTCATGTTGTTCCAACAAAGGCCAGATGGCTAGGACCCCCGAGGTTTGTTGATATTGTGGAAACGTGCCCCTGTTGATCGATATACTCTTTAAAAATGAATCGTTGTTGTCATAGTGCACACCATAAGCAAGATTAGAAAAATAATTTATGGGTAGAAAACTATAATGTTAAATGGTCACTTTTATAAATTAAGCGGAAACTGACTATTGTAAGTGGATAGTGACAATTTTAAGCGAAAACTAATCATGTTAAACGAAAATGAGTAATTTTAAATAGAAACTGGTAATACTAACAATAACGCTAGAAAACAACTAGAAAACATAAATGGCACATGATAACTTTATATCATGAATGGTAAATATCAATTTTAGATGAGAAGGACATTTGTAATGCAATGATCGGTTGGTTAATGCATTGAAGGGGTAGACAGAGATAAAAAAGACTACACATAATGGAAACAACTGATATTTAAGATGGGAGTGAAGAACGTGAGGGCACGGCCTCCGCATTTGCATCTGTATCAACAATAGGGTCAATGGCAACGCTGTTTAGCATGTGATATATATGGCATATACGCTGAAAGTCAATCTCAGAGTCAATGGGATAAATAGTTTGGTGTTCATCGGGTATGACAAACTTCACTTTGACACTAGAAATTTCAGGCACCATCTATGACATATCTCATCTACTACTAACTGCCAAGGAGTCAATACTGTGAACTGGAGGACTTGACCCTTCCTTTTATACCTTGCAACTGCGCAAAAGGTATCCATTGACAGCTTACATGAAGAAAGCATGGATAACAATTGCATAGCTATGAAAAACTTCACAACAAGATGGGACAAAAACTCACAGAGATTGACTCCCTAGTAGAGAAAATGGTTAGAATATATCGGTGTGCAAGACAAACCAAAGCCAAGGTGAAGAGACAAATCTATACTGCATATATGGAGACAAAAAACCAACACAAGGGATAATGGAAGAAGAACAAAGTCAGCTTAAGTTAAAAATACATTGAAAATACAGATTTTAAGTGACAGTATGGTTGAAGTCTTGACAAATGTATAAATTTTAAAAAAGTTGACATGACCTGGTGCAAATTTTCCCTCAAACAGTAGGGCAAAACTGGAATTCTCCACAAAGTTGATTGACAGAGTTACATTTAGAGACTATATCATAAGCAAAATGAAAATGAGGAACTGTCTGCCAAATTCAAATGCCAGAAGGACTATTTGGGATATTTTAAAATTTTTAGGAACTAAAAGTAATTTTACTTTAATATTAAAAAACTAATGAACCCACAACTTTTAAAAAAACCTAATGTTTAACGATTAAAAATAAATAAATAATACCTATTTTGTAAATAATTAGAAAAATACCTATTTTTGGTAATTAATTATAAAATAAACAATATTTAAAAAAGGTCATTTTTTCATAATTTAAATTATCGACACAAACAATCAGAAGCTATTGGTTACTGATGCACAGATCACGATGCACAGGGTAAGGTAGATCCTTGCATACACATTTACCATCTAGATCTTATCATGTTTCACGTGCGTGGCCCATGCCACGGTCCACAGCATGCACTCCTTGATAAATATCATGGATTTATTCCATGTTACCCCCTTAAAATGTTTTATTTGATTCCGTAGTCTTCTATGTAATTACTTTTATTGTCCGAAAATTTTTGAAAATTAATAAAGTGTTTTTTTGTTCTTCTTCCGCCTCAATCTCTTTAATATTTTAAGAAACACTAACTAAAAATTTAACCAAGTACACTAAAATTTTTTCCCTATAATACAATTTCAAAATTTTAAACTTTTACATAAATTTTTAAAATAATTTAAAATTACAGGAAAACGTTATATACAAAAAAATAAACCCAATTATAAACAAATAAAATTATAAATTACTTGTGAGTCTTTAATTATTTTAAATTATTATTCAACCTACCTGATTCTTTAATCCTTATTTATTTATTTATTTATAAAAATGCTTCATATATGATATGAAATCCCTAGTCTATATAAATTTGCTAAAACCAGAATTCAACAAACTTGATAATTCTAGAGCTTGATTCTATTTGATCAATCTTGAGCTCAACTCAAAACTGAACAGAGAAATTGAGTCAATCGTGAGCCAAAGAAATTGCCTTAAGAGTGGCTTGCTATTTCATCTTGGATACCTCTTTGGGTAAATCCATAATAAAAAAATAGAAAAAATACTGTTTACCCTCATGAATTTTAAATATTCCTAAATAACCCTTTAACTTTGGCAAACCCCGGAGAACCCTTCCGTTATTATTTAAGTTCCCTTTTACCACCTATCGTTCACTTCAAATGGGTCCATATTATGAAATTCCATTTTTGCCCTTGAAAATGGTGGGAAAAAATCGCCCAATTACATCATGCCCGACCTTTATACATACAATTTTGTATATATATATTTTTTTTTTGAATTTAAGTTTGTTTTTTGTCAAACAAAGTTTAGAAGGCTCATCACCTCTTCTTCTTCTTTTCCTCATTTGGTTTGTTCGATTTGAGTTCTGCCAGTTTCCTGATAATGTGAGAATTTCTTCGATTCGAGTGCTATTGTTGACGGCGTTGACTTCTTCGGAATCGGTGTTAGCTGAGATATGTGAGCAATGGGGTCTCGATGTTTCCCATGTTAGGGTGAAGTTTATCACATCCAATGGATATAAAATGGTTTGTCCAATAGAAAACAAGGTTGACTTCCAGCGGATGTGTCACGTATACTCCATCTTCAAATGCGTTGTACTTGATCTTGTTGTAGAGACAGACGATGTGTCATTGTCGAATCCTACTGAAAATGAGTTCCATTCGTTGTAAAGTTCTTTTCTATTATGTTTATCTAGTTGTATAAGTTAATTATTGTTTAACTGTGCAAGTCTATGTTTAAATATATTACGTTTAAATTTAAACATTGTCTTCTCCGTTTAATTTATTGTCTCTGTTTAAATATTTGTCTTAACGTTTAAATATTAACTTAACGTTTAAATTTTTAATTTATCATTAAAACACTTTATGTCTCTGCTTAAAATATTGATCTTTTTCGTTTAAACTGAAGTGTTGGCAGAAATTCGGATTCTGCGAGTGCTCCAGTCTCACCCCATGGCGAACCTGACGGTGTGGGATGACTTCCTTCCTCGTCAGATCAATTTGAAGTGTTGCCTTTGGAATTCAGTTGATCAAGGACCGACCCTTGTACAAGGCCGCAGATGGCAAGTTTATGGTATCACGTTCACAAGAATTAATGATGTTATTAAATTTTCTAAAATTTAACATAAATATCGGAAGACCCCTTCCTCGTTATCAGTCAAGCTCGGTCCCCCATGCGTTTCTTCTTCATACCATAAATGAGAAGGAAGACCCCTTCCCCTGGACACCCCCTCCTCTTCCTCCTCCTCTGCTTCTTCTCGGACGAATTTCTTCTTCATGTGTCCAGGATATTCGCTTAAAGGATGTGTCATGATCATTTTCTTCTGGAGAATCAATCAGCCGCAATAAGTTAAACTATCTTTTCCTGTTCAAGTAGGAAAGCCAACATGCATAATTGCCTGAATGCACAGGATTCTCTAGCGGAGGATGACAGACAAGTAATTAAGTGGGCATTTCGACTTGATCAGGAAAAAAAAGTTTTCACTTATTGCTTGATTGCGGAGGATTCTCCGGAGAGAATGACCATAAGACATCCTTTAAAATGGAGTCGATATTTATCACTTGAGAATTGTTCTTATCCCTTAAAAGCTTTTTCTTACTGTGCAAACATCATTGTCTGTGTTTAACTATCTGGCTCTTCATTTAAATTCTACTCTCACCGTTTAAATATAATTTGTTCAATTTAAATATCAGTGTCTTTGTTTAACCTTGTTTAAGTGTTCGTGTTCTACGTTGTACAGGTTCAAGTTGATGCGCATGTTATGCAACCACCTTGAGCAAGCGAACAAATGGGAGACCTACCTATGCCCCGACATACATTCGAAGGTAGAGATACTTATTGGGGAAAACCGAAATCTTCATGTTGGTCATTGTTGGTCGTTGTGTCGATGATCTTACTAGATAAAAGAGGATCGAGTCGCAAGTGTCCGAGGTCCGACTTGGCATTGTAAATGAACAAATATTTTAAAATAAACAAACTTATTTAAATGTCAATTTTTGATATTTAAACAGGGACATTCCCTCTTAATGTTTTACATAAACATTTTGAGAAACATAAAACGCATTGTAAATAAACAAAAAGTTAAACAAAAACGCTTAGTATTTAAATAGAGACAACGATATTTAAATAAAAAAATGAACAGGGAGGCAATGTTGTTTAAACAGAGAAACTTAGAAATTAAACAATTAAAATGATATTTAAACAAAATCAATTATATTTAAATGAGATATAATGTTATTTACACGGTAATTTTGTTTTACATAATTATATATTAATCTTTTTCGGCCTAGCGAGGTAGGGCGGCATTCCTCCAGCGCAGAGGAATTCGTGCATGGGTTGGGCAGGCATTAAGTGATATATTTAAACGGTAAGTAACATGTTTAAACGGTGACCTAAATTTTTAAATGGAAAGATAAATATTTAAACTTAAACAACATCTCTTAAACATAAACATCAAATGTTTAAATAAAATCCCATTATTAAAACTGTAACCATATCAACATAAAGAGGACAACTTCATTGTAAACATTACACAGCATAACAATCGAAAAATCTCTTTCTATCGTGTACAAAACCCTAGACGAAAATGAAAATGAAAACAAAACCTTGTCCGATAAATCTCCTTGCAGACTTCAATATCATCCAATAAAAAAAGAACCACAACTCTTAATCGACAAAATCTTTTTTTCTAACATAATCGTTTATAAAAAAAACCATAAACACAACTTCTTCAACTCCATCCACCTCGGCTGAATACCTCACATTGCAAACTGCTGAAATGCAGAATACTTGAGCGAGAATTCTTCTTGGAGATAATGGCGGAAAGCGAAGAAAAACTTTGAGACAAGGATGCCCTGGTGAAAAGAAAAGCTGAAGAGGCAGAAAGAGAAAAAAAGTATAACCGGCGCTAGTAATGATTGTCTATAGGGATTACCCCTTGTCGGTCACTTCAAGTGGGTCCATGTTATGAAATTTTTTTTTTGCACTTGCGATGGAGGGAAAAATACCGCACAATCACATCATGTCTAACCTTTATGCATACAATTGTGCACTTTTTTTTGTTTGCCTTTATGCTTGTTTTTTGTGGAACAAAGTTTAGAAGGCTCTTTACATCTTCTTCTTCTTCTTCTTCTTCTTCTTCTTCTTCTTCTCCTCCTCTTCCTCATTTGGTTTGTTCGATTTGAGTTATGCCAGTTTATTATGGAGATTTTTTGTGGTATTACTGGATATAACAGGGAGAGACAAGTGCTCATGTTCACGACGCTGACTTCTTTGGAATCGGTGTTAGCTGAGATATGTGAGCGACGGGGTCTCGATATTTTGCGTGTCATGGTGAAGTTTATCACACCCAATGGATATAAAATAGTTTGTCCAATAGAAAACGATGTTGACTTCCAGCGGATGTGTCACATGTACTCCATCTTCAAATGCGCTATAATCAATCCTGTTGTCGAGACAGACGATGTGTCATTGTCGAATCCTACTGAAAAAGAGTTTTTCTTGTTTTAAGATTCTTCTCTTTTATGTTTATCTAGTTGTATAAGTTCGTTATTGTTTAACTATGCAAGACTATGTTTAAATATATTATATTTCCATTTAATCATTATTTCTATATTTAATTTATTTTGTCACTATTGATATATTTGAATTTACTTTTATATTTTTAATTTATCATCTAAACACTTTATGTCTCTACTTAAAATATTGATCTTTTTTGTTTAAACTGAAGTGTTGGCAGGAATTCGGATTCTGCGAGTGCTCCTGTTCCACCCCATGGCGACTCTGACGGTGTGGGATGCCTTCCTTCCTCGTCAAATCATTTTGAAGTGTTGTCATTAGATATTAGATAACATTTTGAAGGCGTTGAACATTTCAGGGACGCTCTTCAAAATTTTGCAATCAAACAGAATTTTGACTTGAAATTCATAAAGAACGAAAAACACCGGGTGACTGTGCAATGCGCTGCTGATAGTTGTCAATAGCGCCTTCATGCATCGAAAGAATATAATAAAAATACTTTTAGAATCAAGATAATCAACCAGTCACACACTTGCTGTGATGGAATAGGATCGGCGTCACATGCGAAAGCGTCCAAAAAATGGGTAAGCGCACGAGTGATTCAAAAGCTCAAGGACCGACCCTTGTATAAAGCTATCGACATTCAGAAGGGCATGTTGTGGGAACATGGTGTTCACATTCCATATAAGCAGGCTTGGTTGGGAAAAGAGCATGCCCAGGTGGTCCTCGACGGTAGTAATATCTCCAGCTACGATTTGTTGCTTTGGTACATGGATAAGGTGGTTGAGATAAACCCCGGCAGCATTGAGATTGTGGAAAGAGACGGTGAGTGCTTTAAACGTGCATTCTTTTTTTTTCAGAGCGTGTATTATAGGATTCAAGAGGGCTTGTAGGCCGCTACTATTTCTCGATGGTACCCACCTCCTTGGAAAGTATCGGGGTACTCTATTGGGTGTCACAGACAAAGATGGAAACAATGGTTTTTTTCCACGTCGCCTTCGGTATTGTCGACAACGAGACCGATGCCAATTGGACTTGGTTCATTTCCAAGTTAGGTGTTTTAGGATTATGCCCTCGAATGCCAACGAGGATACTTGTATTAGGGCATTTCATTTGTATTATACATTCTTATTCTTATTAAACATGCATTTATTTTGATGTTCATATAAATCTTGTGATGGCATTATAATTAGTTTTAAATATCATAGTCCATGTGTATTAAGTTAAACCTTCTACTCTTTGTGGGATAAAGAGGAGAGCACTAAAAAGGTTTGGTACTTATACACTTAAATAGTTCGCAAATCGGAGAATCTTTAATTGGGCGTTACAGGTTCGTAAGGATTTGTATGACATATACTTTGACAAAGAGTGCTAGTTGAACACTATAGAATAGTGGGAGCATATGCCATAGATGCATCACTGGGATTGGTGTATTCGAACATGACTCGCGACAATCCAATCACATGGGTTTTACTCTTTAATAGTCAATGATTGGGATTGTTGGTTATGATCATATGAGTGAACCTTTGACCTGAGGTATCATGATCATAATATACTTGTAACATTTAGTCTGTTACTTGCTATGAATTAATGATCATTGTAACTAGAAAAATCCAATCAAATTATAGATAGCTACAAATGACTTTGTCTATAGCTATTGTAATGTTTTAGCTACAAAAATATATTTTGTGGCTATGAATTTGTAGTTATAGATATAGATTGTTGTAGTGTTACCCTTTGGTAGGGCCGACCTCGAAGTACGACTATGTCGGGCAAGTAGCAGTTGTGAGTATCACTAAAAAGGAATTCGTTCTCTCGGAAGTAAATGAGTTAGTATCCTATGCGTATAAGTATGTGAGATTAGAAGACCTTAGCCAAGGCAGTCAAACTAATCATGTGGGACACGAAGGGTAGTTTTGTAATCTTACCCCACTATAGTTATTTGCATGTGATCGAGTTCAGTGAGTTTGACAATTACCATAGCTCTCACTCGGTTGGGATACAAGAACGAAAGCTTTATACACATATAGTAATCATAAATTGGAAAGGTTCGTAATGATCTACTCATTCGTGTTCAATTGGGTTACGACGTGGGGCCACGAGACTGGCTAGGCGACACTCATGTCCTTTGGTATCCTCCCATTGCTAATTAGAATGAACCTAAGGAGTCACACTTAAAAGGATAAAGAATCAGTCTCGTTTTGAGTGCAGGGGTAAAATTTTTAATTTACAATTTTAGGTCATGAGATGAGTGAAATTGTAAATTGGTCTAAGGTTTTTGTCTTAAGTTTAAATTTTGATTTAAATTCGATGGAGTCGAATAGATAATCAAAATTATAAGAACTCAAAGACAAAAGTGGTTTTAGTTAGATTAGGACTCATATTTTTAATAGAACTTCTATGGTAATGTTTATCATATTATGAAGGTTCATATTTTGAATAGGACTTCATACTTGAATGATGTTTATCATATTATGGAGGTTTATATTTCAAATAGAACTCATAATTGAATAATGTTTATCATATTTTATGAAGTCTCTATAAATATGACTCATCTCTAACCATAGGAGAACTCAATTAATTCTCTAGTAAGAAAATCCCCAAGCTCTCTCTTCCTCTCTAACCCTAGCAGCTATTTGGAGAAGAAGTGGAGATTGTCTCTTAATTCTGGCGTGTGATCTAGAGGCGTGAGACTTTCGTTTGGCGCTAGGAGATCTACGACAATCCGAGAGATAAATTCGGCACATTAAAGAAAAGAAAATCATTAAGAGATAATTTTCTAGGCCTAAATTACGTTGTTCATTAAAACAATTAGATTATATCGCAAATATATTGTTGCTTCCGCATGCCTTTTGATAATTATTTGATTTTTGCGATATAACCCAACAGTGGTACTAAAATCAGGCTATTTGTTTTAACGAACACTATGTTTAAAAATCATATAATTGCATTGGTGATCATTATTTGATTATTATATAAAATTAAAAATTCATGGTAAAATTAGATTTTATACCTGATTTTTTATTTTATGAATTAGAGGTTCATGAATTTATTTGAAATATATATATATATATATATAATTAAATAAATTAAAATTTATGTGGGCCCCATGGCGAGGACTGCACAGTGCGTGGGGCCACATGTTTTTATATTATTTTTTTTTATATTATTATTTATGTTAATTAATGAATAGGTTGTGAGTAATTGGATGAACAAGCACAATTGATTTATTTAAAGGTTATATATATAATAATATTTAAATAATAATAATAATAATAATAATAATAATAAAATATTGACAATAAATTAATATTTGCATGGGCCCCACGCAATGGTTGCACAGTACGTGGGGGAGAGCACTGCACTGCGTGTTCAGCCCACGCATGGGTATATTTTATTTTATTATTATTATTATTTTTATTTCATTATCATTATTTTTATAATTATTTTATTATTATTATTATTATATTATTATTATTATTTATTTCATTTTAAATAAAGTAATATCCACACCAATGTAATTTATGATTGTTTTATTTTATTTGATGTGATGAATAGCATACGATCATGAATTTTAGAGTTTTATATTGTGTCTATGTATTTGGGTCATATTGTGTCCAATATTATTTTCTTTAATTTTTGCAAAAGTAAATTGTATCTAGGATACATATTTGTAAATTTTAGTGAAAATATAATCAAGCGACACAAGAATCCAAGAATACGTGGAGCAAGAAGCCCGGCGTAAAGTCCTTTTGTATATATGGAGCGCAAAGCCATGTAATAGATTAGGATTTTATTTTAGATTAATCTATTAAATTAGGTTAGTCATAGATGTTCATGATCGTATGCATGTGATGGCTTGAATGTGTATGTATATCATATTTCTATATGTATGATTGATGTAATGTGAGACCTAATTAATAACATGCAAAATAAATTCTCCCAAAATAAAACACTAAGTTGAAGGGCATGAGATATCCTGGCTCTCCACCAAGCTTTAAGTGATTAGAGTTATGAGGATGCATGATATCTTCCCTGTATGAGGGGGTCTTGTATTCGCTTATAATTTTAAGAACCTTTAGTGCATTGGATGCCGTCAGTCGAAACAAATTCCTCCCCAATTATATTGTATGGGTTGAGGGGGTGGAATTCAATTGTTAGATTGACAGAAGTTGGTGGGCTTGACTTAGATAGTTTATGGGTCAATTGAACTGTATGGGTTGAGGCTTGGTAAACTATGGGCCAAAACTGATTGGACTACCTATGGAATAGGTTGGCATGGATGCCACTTTATTAACCCTAGTGGTGCAATTATACTGTATGAGTTGAGCTCCATTGGATTTAATAGAGAACACAATCACTCACTAGGAAATCCTACCAACGAGGATTTCTGATTTCTATAGTGGGAGCGTAGACTTGCGAAAAATGGAGTGGGAGCCAAGTTTTATTTAAAGACCTTAATATAACTTGGATATAATATAAGTGAACTAATAATCTAGTTTTTATTTTCTTGCAGTTTATTTCTCGATATGACTAATAACCCACTTACTATTTTGCTTGAGAAAAATATCCTTATTGGGCCCAATTATGTAGATTGGCTCAGGAATTTGAGGATAATTCTCAATTTAGAGCGAATCGGGTACGCTCTTAAGGTCGATATTCCTACCGAACCTCCAGCCGAGGCATGCAAGGAAGAACATGGTATTTATCTAAAATGGCTCGACGATGACTTGCGAGTGAGGAGCTATATGTTAGGCTCTATGAGCAGTGATCTGTAAAGCTCTCATGAAAAGATGAGTGATGCAAGATCGGTACTGTTGCACTTGCAGGAGCTCTATGGAGAACATAGTCAGACTGCTTGGTATGAAATATTGAGAGAGCTTTTTAGGGCAAAGATGAGTGAGGGTGGTGAAGTTGGAGAGCATGTCCTCAAGATGATCTCTATGATTGAGAGGTTGGAAGCTCTTGACTTTTCCATGGACTACAACCTTCAGGTTGATCTCATCTTGCAGTCTCTTCCTGATTCCTTCTCTGAGTTTATTGTTAATTTTAACATGAATGATATTGAGCGCACACTGGCTAGTCTTCTTAACAAGCTAGTTAGTACTTAGTCTCAAATGAAGACTAAAGAGAAGGATGTTGTTGCTTTAACTATCTCTACTTCTATGCCCTCAAAGCCCAAGAAAAAAAAGATGGTCAAGAAGCAAAATGCTTTGGCTCCAAAAAGTGTAGGAGGAGTGGGTAAGAATAAAGGTAAGGCTCATGTGGTTTGTGCGAGTGAGAGCTCCAAGCAAGCGAGCAAGTTTTTCCATTGTGGTGAGGCCAGTCATTGGACACGGGATTATTCACAGCTCAAAGCATATGGTGCTACAGGAATGGAACAATTTGTTTTCAAAGCAAATTGTTCAATTTCTGTATTTTCTACTTCTTGGATTCTTGATTCAGGAGCTAATGCTCATGTTTGTATTATGAATCAGAATCTGGAAAGAAGATGGAAGCTGGGTGAACAAGAGGCAATGATCAACGTGGAAAACGGACAGAGTGTCGTAGCAGCTCACATAGGATCTACTTCTATTCTTTTATATTCTGGACATGTTTTAGTTTTAGTGGATTGCTTAGTATTACCAAATGGGTTAAAGAACATTGTTTATGTTCCAATTTAAATCAGGAAAGGATATGTCTTTAAATTTGGTGAAACTAATTGTGATATTTATTTTGGAAATAGATTAGTTGGCAATGCCTCTTTAGTAAATGGATTGTATTATCTAAATGTTCAGAATAAATATGTTGTGAATGCTATCACTAAAAGGCATGGTATGTATGAGATAAATCAAAAACCTGTATGGCATTTGAGATTAGGTCGTGTTGGAGAACAAAGGATTCATGAGTTGGAGAAAAATGGCCTCATAGGTCCATTGGGATTGAATCCCTATCCGACATGTGAGTCTTATATTTTTGGCAAGATGACCAAATCTCCTTTCGTTGGAAATCCTAAGAGGGTATCACAAGTTTTAGATTTAGTGCACACCGATGTTTGTGGGCAGATCGATGAGATGGCTCACGGTTATTTCCACTATTTCATAACTTTTATCGATGACCATTCTAGGTTTGGTCATGTATACTTAATGAAGAACAAGTCAAAGGCACTTCACATGTTTAGAAAGTATAAGGCTTTAGTGGAAAATCAATTGGTCATCGTATAAAGACACTACGATCGTAGAAAGTACAAGGCTTTGGTCGAATTAACTGTTCAAAGGTGAATGTTGGGGTGAGATGAATTCAAATGTCGCAGAGTCGTTTAATACTTGGATCAAAGAAGCTCAGCATTTACCGTTGACGAAAATGGTCGACTCCATAAGGTATTCAAATGTTGATTTTATTTACACATAAGAATTGGTCTTATCCTTTAAAACATTTCAAAACTGTTTAAATATCATTTTCTGTGTTTTATCTGCCTCATCGTTTAACTTATTATCCTACGGTTTAAAGAAATATGTTTCTGTTTAACTATCAATGTCTTTGCTTAACCTTGTTTGAGATTTGTGTTCTACGTTATACAGGTTCAAGTTAATGCGCATGTTATGCAACCACCGTGAGTAAGCGAACAAATGGGAGACCTACTTATGTCCAAACATACATTCGAAGGTAGAGATACTTGTTGAGGATAGCCGAAATCTTCGTGTTGGTCATTGTGTCGATGATCGTTATGAAGTGATTGACCAGTGCACCAATTCTATAGATCTTGCCATCAGAACTTGCTCATGTTGCATGTGGCAAGTTTATGGTATCCCGTGCAAACACGCTTGCGCTGTAATAATGCAGACAGACATCAACGTTCATCGATTTATTAGCGGCTACTTCACCATTGACAATTACAAAATTGTGTATAAGGAAGCTATATTCCCCATACCAGACGATGACAAGCCTACGAACGGAAATCGTGAATTACATTTACGACCGCCTGTGACGAGAAGACAACTTGGGCGTCCTAGATGAAAAAGGATCGATCGAGTCGCAAGTGTTGTTGGTCCGCGAGTTACATTGCAGCCGCTGCCACGGCTCCGATCAAAATCGTAGATTTTGTAATAAAACTGTCGCCGACTAGGCATTGTAAATAAACAAATTTTTAAAAAGAAACAAACTTAATTAAGTGCCAACTTTTAATATTTAAACAGAGAAACTCTTATTCTTAACAGGTAACACATATATTTAAATAGAGACATTGTCTATTTAAACAGAGACTACTTTATTTTAACTTATTATCCTACGTTGTTTGTTTAAATAGAGACTACTTTATTTTAAACATAAACACTGATATTTAAACAATAAAATTGAAAGTTAAACAAAGAAAGTCAAGTATATAAATATACAGACTAGTAAATTTACATTGAAAAATTTGTCATGTTCTTCGAAAACAATGAATTAAATTTAAATTTGTTACGACAAAACTGTTTTACATTTGAAAACAAACAATATCATGTCAATTTTTTTTTTCCCACAATCGAAGATGACCCCCTTTCTTAGTGATGCCGGTTGCGCTCCCTTCCTTAAGTATACGGGCAACATACTTTAATCTCAGATAAGGGACGTCTGTTTGTGGTAGTCGTAGATTTTCATCATCGAGTAATTGCTCGATATACCGCATGACATAGACGGCGCAATCGACACTTTTTTTTTTGTCGTGGGGTTTCAATGTCGTGAACTAGTGGGTACTTTGTAGTTACCATCTCGCCGAACTCCATAACGATACAAGTGTCGAATAGCCTCCGCTGTCGAGGTATACAATTTGAGATTAGAATACCGATTATTTACCAAACACTATTTATCAAACACTATTTATCAAAGAACTTACCATTTCTAACGAGTCTTTATCATACTCCTCACTTTGGCGTGAAGAATAATGGCGGTATTCTTGTTTGTTATTGTCAAGGACCACGATATGGAAGTGGCCATTCATGATTATCGGGAGGATGACAATGTCAACATCATGAGCTTGCGCGCGGCATCTCCGTTTATAGTGAAAGTCGTGTCAGTCGTGTGGTCCTTCTTTGATATAAACAGCGCCAGTGGCCGTGTGATGGAGGCATGCTTCTTATAAGAATACGGTACTCTGCTCAGCAACTTTTGTATTATGCATACGAAAACGTCCATGACATCGTTTGAGCATATCTCCTTCCTCTCAAGCAGCGTGAATAGTCTGGACCGTGTGGTGCTGAGAGTGTCATTCATCCACACGACAGTCCTGCGATTAAACGGTAATAGATATAATTAAACGATATAGTACATATTTAAATGCTATCGCAAATATTTAAATGATATTGCAAATATTTAAACGGTTACATAAATTAAAGTTTAACATATAAATTTAAATAATAACATAAAAACTTCAAACTTACTTGTCCATACAGCAGTTGAGGAAGATCCTTATCAACTCCTGCTCGAATTTGTTGAGGCGCAATTGTCCAACGTATTTTTTCTTCTTCGGAATAAAGTCTTTCCGAACTTCTTCATATTGTTGGTTGGCAAGGATCATATCTCTCATTGCTTTTTCAGTAGCGTTTCATTGCCCCTTGTCAACAACTGTTTTGGGATCATCATACGGCAATATTGTTGACGGTTGTCGGTGTTCAGCACTAGCAGCATCTTCCTTCGATGCGGGCATGACGACAGCATCAACCGGAGACATATCCTTACATACTTTTTGTTGTTGTGGGATTGTGTCTGCCTTCGATGCTGCACTATCAGCCGCTGGTTCCACCGTGACTATGATTTTGTTGACAATGGAGTCAACAATCTTCTCAACCACCGCCACGGCAACAACATCAACGGGAGACACACCCTTAGCTAGTTCTTGTTTTTTTCAGGGATTGTGTCCACCTTCGATGCTGCACTGTCGGCCGCCGGTTCCACCGTGACGAGAATTTCGTTAACAACAGAGTCAACGATCTTATCAACCACGGTAATGACAACATCATCTACGATCTTCTCCACTATAACGGGCATGTCATCAACAGTGACAGACTCAATAACAAGATCAGTCGCTGATGGTGCTGATATTGTTTCATCATCAGCCGGTGGCGGATGCAGAGGCATTACTGTTTTTTTCTTTTTTGCAAGTCTCTTCAAACGTGGCCGTCTTGGAATGGCCATCCCGATGAAGTCCTCATTGTCAAATTCTGATGCCTCGTCCATCCCAGGTGCTTCATTTGTTTAGAGGGACGACGTAGTTGATTGTGACCATCATTCCAATGCCTCAACCCTAGTGACAAGCAGAGGAAACTTGGTCATCAATATCTGGCACGCATGTAGAAGAGTTACAGTGACATCATCGCCTAGTGCCACCGGGGGACTGCCACGGTTGGGGGACTATCGTTGTCGTGGTCGCAGGAGGAGAGAGGATGTTGAAATCGGGCAGGGTAGGGGAGAGCTTCTCCGGCGTCGAGGAATGTGTGCGCATGTTGGGCTCGAAGTAGGAGAACGGCATCGAGAGCGCACGGAAGAGGTTGACCTCTCATCTTGCCTTCGAGCAAGTGGTTCCGGAGCAATAGCATCCACCCGGTGGTTGGCCCGAACAAATATTTCTTCATCAGCATTCGCCGGGACCAGCTCAGGAAACTAACATTTGTAAACCAAACAATCTCAGTGAAATTATTCAGTTTAAACAATAATAAATATATTTAAACATTTAACTTATATATTTAAACGGTATCACATATACTTAAACAGAAAACAAAATGTTTAAACTTTAAAGAATACTTTTAAACAGAAAATAAATACCGTTAAACACTAAATACTATATTTAAACATTAACGACTACTGTTAAACACATTGTTCATGATTTATTACCTCTTTTCTTTCGAGAGATAACAAACTGGTTTCTATCGTCGAGGAATGTGTGCGCGTGTTGGGCTGGAAGTAGGAGAACGACATCGAGAGCGCACGGAAGAGGTTGGCCTCTCATCTTGCCTTTAAGCAAGTGGTTCCAGAGCAATAGCATCCACCCGGCAGTTGGCCCAAACAAATATATCTTCATCAGCATTCGTCGGGACCAGCTCAAGAAACTAACATTTGTAAACCAAACAATCTCAGCGAAATTATTCAGTTTAAACAATAACAAATATATTTAAACATTTAACTTATATATTTAAACGGTATCGCATGTACTTAAACAGAAAGGAAAATGTTTAAACTTTAAAAAATACTTTTAAACAGAAAATAAACACCGTTAAACGCTAAATACTATATTTAAACATTAACGACTACTGTTAAATACATTGTTCATGATTTATTACCTCTTTTCCTTCGAGAGATGACAAACTGGTTTCTATCGTCGCTTGCTTCCGGTAAGTATTTTCACCGTAGCACAGCATCCTTGCGGTCTTGCTAAAACAGACTTTCTTTTCGGTTCCGGTCAGCTCGTAAAACCAGATGTTAAGCACGACCGAGCAACCCTTAATATACCCTGTGTTGGTCTTCTTCCCCGCGAATCTAGCTTTAACTCGAACGGCTGCCTATGGAATGTCCTCCATAAGCCACTTGTGAGTCGCCTACGCCCATGCGTATCACCCCATGCCAGGTAGTTCATCGACATAATCAACGATCCAGTTCAGAACCAAGCATGAGGTATTTAGGAAGAGGATTGTACCCATGAGGTATACCATCAGGAGTTTGACAAAATTTTCTTCTTCTTCCCTCTATCAAACAAGTCGCTAAAGAGTTATCTTGATGGAGTCTCTGTGTCTCTCGTAGGTTTTTGATAAATACCTCTCTTCGAAAGCTGGGTGTGTTTTCTTCTTCTGAAACACGACTGCGTCTCCATCGCAACACAGACCAAGAACGAAGGCCACATCTTCAGACCTGAAACTCAGCAGGCTTTCCTCGATCCTGAATCTATTGGTGCGACCATCGTACCTTTGCAATAGAGAATCAAGAAGGGCCCTCTCTTGGAATACAGTTTCCAGCTCAATAAATACTGCAAACGGTGTCCTTCGGATGATCTCCAAGTGTCGAGGGGTCATGTGAACTTTCAATTCAGTCTAGGTCTCCACTACTGGTGTCAAGTAGTATCGCCCATTAACTAGGTTGACCGCCATAATCACAAGCCTGCGACAATAACAACACATTCAGCAGTATTCACAAAGTTTTAAGCAGAAATATAAGATTTTAAATGGAAGCCTAAATTATTAAACATAAATATAACATTGTAAACAGTGATCTAGTTTCTTAAACAGTAACCACAATATTTAAACCGAGACAATTCGTTTTTAAACTAAAACTCTTTTTTTAAATGGAAAGATCATTTGTAAAACTGCAACCATATCAAATGAAAGGGGAAACGTACTTTATAAACATTACACAAATCATAATAATCGAAAAACTATTTCAATCGTGTACACAGACGAAAATGTAAAACAAAACAAAACCCTAGCCGAGAAATCTCCCACTAACAAAACCCTGGCCGAGAAATCCCCATGTAGACTTCAATATCTTCCAATATAAACAGAACCACAAAACAAAACCAAAAAATCTTTCTTTGTACCAGAATAGTTAACATAAAACCATAATCACAACTTCTTCAATACCTTAGATTGCAAAATGATGAAATGCAGAATACTTGCGCGGGACTTCTCCTTCGAGACATCGGTGGAAAGGGAAAAGCTGAAATTACAGAGGATGTGCCGGTAAAGACAACTTCAGAAAGGGAAAAGCTGAAGAGGCGAGTTGAGAAAAAATAAGTATACGGATCCAATAAAGTCGTCTCTTGGGATTACCCTAAGAAAAATCCCCCACTTCCTCTCAAACCGCCGAAATGATTGCAGTGTCACGACTTCCCATGCAAGGGCAATTTCATCCATAAAATTTAAAAATCACTCCATTAACCACCGTTATATACTTTGAGGGTTTGGAAAACATTGATTTTAAAAGAAAGATGTTTTTAGAGATTGCCAAATTTTTTGCAATATTGCAAACTTAGGGGGTTTTTTGGTAATTTCTATATATAATCAAAATATATATAGGCCAATGAATCTAACAACGTTGTTAGACGTTCGCATCGACCATTGGATTTTTATCCAACAAACATACTATGTAATGAACAATACAGTGTTTATGACAAGTGGGATGTATAGTATTTTGATCTAAACTATTCCGCATAATAATCCAATAAGTCTCAACAATCCAACCTTATTTCTACTATACTAACAACAAAAAACTTATAACCCCAACCTAACACTAATCAACCCTAATGAACCTGTTAATAAGTCTATCTCTCTCTAATTTGGTCACTATGCTCAACTCCGGCCAATTCTATGAACGTACACAATAACATTTTTCCAAATATATATATATATATATGGCAAAAAAATTTAAGCAAAAGGAAGAGTAAGAACGGAGAAAAGGTGACAGAGAATTAGAGGAGAAAGAATATAATAGGTAGCGCAATTGGGTCATCATATAATGTTCATAAAAGTTATTTTTCCTAAAAGTTACTGTTGTAAGCACATTCGTAGATAACCGGTACTTCTATATATATATATATATATATATATATATGGTATTTCCCTCAAAAATAATTTTCAGAAAACGAAAGACAAAAAAGAATATCGTAAAAGCAAAACAAGGACATTCGAGCTTCCCCGTTCCTTTCTCCATCTCCCTCTATTTTGAGTGTGATGCCTTTCTCCATTCAATTAAAACCATCATCGCTCTCTTATCTTTTTCCGATGTGGGACTAAAAACACAATCCCCCACAAAAAGAAAAAGCAAAGCGGAAGAGGGAAGGAAGAGATCCACAGAAGCCATGTCTTGCTCTTCGTCGTCGGGAGAAGAGGATGAGAGCATCGATGAGTACCGCAAGGGTGGCTACCATGCTGTTCGTGTCGGGGACCAGTTCGCCGGCGGCCGCTACGTTGCCCAGCGGAAGCTCGGTTGGGGCCAGTTCTCCACTGTCTGGCTCGCTTACGACACACGCGACTCTGTACGCTTCTCTGTTCCCCCTTTTCCTTTTATTTTCCTTCTCTCATTGATAATTCGTGGTTGCTTTTATTGTTTGGAGTTTTGATTTTGGTGGTTAGTGCTTTGCTGATTTGTTTGTGAGGTTTATGGGATCTGTTTTGTTAGACATTTTGTGCTAAATTTGGATGATTTCTTTTTTTTTTTCATGAAAAAAGGGTTCGTTGTGGAGTAATTGTTTGTTGAAGTATTTGGAAATTTTATGTTATAGTTGTAAAAGTTTTGTCTTTTAAGTTGCGATTTTTAATTCAAGCAGGTTGGGGTTTCTGCATTTTGTTTAAGATTCTATCATGGGCATCCTCGTTGATGCACATTAGAACTTCTTATTGCTGGTTTCTTGTGTTGTTAAGTACTTTGATTTATCCAAAGTTTGGTAGTTATATGGGATGTGGTCTATTTGCTATTGGTGCTAAATTTGGATAATTCTTTTATGAAAAAGTTTTAGTTATGGAGTAATTGTGTTTGAAGTATTTGGAAATTTCAAGTTAGAGTGTAAAGATTTGGTCTTTTATGTTATGATTATGGATTCAAGTGCTAAAGTTTGAAATTTTGTTGTTTGGGACTTTTATGTTGTGTTGGGATTGTATCAAAGGCATCCTCCTTTCTGTGCATTAGAACTTCTTCCTGTCTTTTCATGATAATTACTATTTTCCTTTGTTGTTAAATGCTTTGACTTATCCATGTTTTGATGGTTTTATGGGATGCTAAATTTGGATGGGTTTTGATGAAAAAGGTACCTTTCATTGTGAATTTCCTTTGTTATGCTTGAAGTATTTAGAAATAGTAAGTTGGATTGTGAAAGTTGGGTTTTTTATGTTATGATTATGGATTCAAATGCTAAATTTTGAAATTTTATTGTTTGCAAATTCAACATTGTGTTGAGATTCCTTCAGGGCCATTGGTCTCCATGTTTAATAGAACTTCTTACTGTCTTTTCATGACTATTGCTTTTTCCTTTTATTGTTGATTACTTTATTTATCCAGAGTTTGAAAAGGTTATGCTATGGATTCTATTGGCTATATATGCTACATTTAGATGATTTTCTTTCATACTAGTTTAGTCTTTGATTGTGGATTTCTTTATTGCTGTTTGGGTAATTATGTTTGAAGTGTGAAGTCTTTTGGAATTTTAAGTGTAAAAGATTGGTCTTTTATGTTGTGATTGCTGATTCGAGTACAAAAGTTTGAATTTTCATTGTTTGGAACTTCTACATTTTGTTAGGATTCCATCAAGAGCATTCGCCCCTATGTTCAAATAAACTTCCTGTTTTCCCTATTTCTTTTCATTGTTAAACACTCTGATTTATCCATAATTTTTTGTGTATTTGTGATTTCATTATGCATACTGAAGATAAAACATCTATGTTTATCCACTTTAATGAAGTTTTTGGCATCAGATTTCATTAAATTGTGAACCTACTCTTTTCTTCACTTTTTCAGCCTACTAGACCACGCTGTTCACATCTCTTCTGTTTCTTAGGTTCTATATTATCACATAAAGTATTACTTCTCATGTCTCTCGAATAGCACTGCTTCCTAGTTTTATTAAGCAAATTCAGATTATCTACTCTTTTCAGCGATTTGTTGCTCTGAAAATTCAGAAAAGTGCAAAGCAGTTTGCTGAAGCTGCACTTCATGAGATTGAAATTCTTTCGGCCGTTGCCAATGGAGACCATCTGAATTCAAAATGCATTATTCGACTACTCAATCACTTTAAGCATGTTGGCCCAAACGGGCAGCATCTATGCCTTGTTGAAGAATTCCTTGGAGATAGCTTGCTGGGGCTAATTCGTTACAACCGTTATAGAGGCATAGGATTTAACAGGCTCAGAGATATCTGCAGATCATTATTACTGGGTCTTGATTACTTGCACAGGGAACTTGGAATTATTCATACAGATTTGAAACCAGAAAACATTCTTCTGGTCTCAACAATTGATCCTGCAAAGGACCCTGTACGATCTGGGTATGCCCCAATACTTGAGAGGCCTGAGGTAAACTCAAACGGTGTGTTTGTTGTCAATATAAATGAGAAAAACCTTAAGAAGAAAGCAAGGAGAGCAGTAGCCAAGATCTCTGTGAGAAGAGCATCGATGGGAGGAACTTTTGAGGTTCCAAGGAAACTAGACGGGATTGATATGAGTTGCAAGATTGTGGATTTTGGAAATGCTTGTTGGGTGGATAAAAAATTTACTGATGATATACAGACAAGACAATATAGAGCTCCTGAGGTTATTCTCGGTGTGAGCTATTCTTTTCCTGTTGATATGTGGTCATTTGCGTGCATTGCTTTTGAGTTGGCTACCGGTGAGATGCTCTTCACTCCCAAAGCTGGTCAAGGTTTTAGCGAAGATGAGGTATCATATAGTACTAAGACATGCATTGTTTGCTTTGCCTTTTTCGTACTCTTAATTTTTGTTTGGTGAATGCAGGATCACTTGGCTCTCATGATGGAATTACTTGGAAAAATGCCCCGGAAGGTGAGAAAATGTTAGAGCCTTTGAATTCTTTTAGTATCAAATGAGACTAACTATTCACAATCCTTGTGATTTCAGATTGCTATTAGTGGATCTCGATCCAAGGATTACTTTGACCGCTATGGAGATTTAAAACGGATCCGTAGGCTCAAACACAGGCCACTCGATCGTCTTCTAGTCGAGAAATTCAAATTCTCTGATTCTGATGCTTGTGAGTTTGCGAATTTCCTCCGACCTCTTCTCGATTTCGCTCCAGAAAAGCGGCCGACTGCACAACAATACCTGCAACACCCTTGGCTCAAGGGAAAAGAATTGAACTCCTTCGAAGAGAAGAAACCAATGGCTGTCGAGAAGCTGGAGAGAGGAATGAGTAAACTGCAAGTTCAAGTTGGTAGGTGATGATACAATTTTGATTCCACTGATACCAATAATATCTTTTTATCAACTTCAACTTTATACTAGTGAGTTTGCTGATGGATTTCTTGCTCAAATGACCATCTTTCCGACATTTTTGGGACTTTTTATTCGAAATATCACATGAAAGAGGAGCATTTCAAGTGATATTTTCTGAAAGGAAGTTTAGGGTGCAAGAAAGTGTTGATCTTTACTGAAACATTTTGTGCTGTGTGAGGTGTGTACAGTATATATGACTTTGTTTGTGTGTTGAATGACATTAACAAAACTCAATCAAGCTAATAATAACAATGATTTTGAGTGCTATCACTGGATTCATTTTTTGGGTTATAATGCAAAATGCAAATGTTTATGGTTTGGTTCTTTTTTTTTTTTAACCTTAAATTGGCTCGGTTCAATTTAGGTATAATTCAGTTTAGAACTTTAAAAATCTGAATTAACTTGAACATTTAAGAAATTAATTCAAATATTTATTTGATATTTAAAAAAAATTAAGAAATACATTGTGTCTACTCAGTCTTGTATAGATCATTTTAAGCCTTCTTTATTAATTAAAAAATCAATGTTTGAGAAGGGTTTTTAAGTAGTGACATTTTCACTATTTGCTTTTAACTTATAATTGTATTCTTTTATTAAAAAATAACAAATTAATTATTTTTAGCTTGGTTTAAATGGCTTTTAATTTGTTTAATATAAAATATATTATATGGTGCGTATCATTAAATATTTGATGTATCATTTATTTTAGATTTTTATTAAAAACAAAAAATATATATAACGGATTTTTATAAAAAAAAAATTGAGGATTTTTATTAAATTAGAATATGTTTTGCAATTCATATCTAATGTATGATGAATTGATGATATACATTACAAGGAGAGATGTTATCTTAAAAAAAGTTTTTTCTTAAAAAAAAAACTTTTTTAACTGAAGTTAAAAATATAAAAAATTAATTATTCTATGTCACAAATGATATTTGTAAAGTGGCACGGGTGGCAAGTAATATTATTGCCTTTGAAAGCATGGTGATTAAAAGCTTTTTTTAATAATAATTTTTAAAGTTATTATTTTTTACTATAATATCAAGCTAAAAATTGCAATTTGCAAAGTAAAAACCAACAGTGGAAAAACAAGATCACTCTTTCTTCATTAATATCCGATAATATTGGAACAATACAAGGAAAAAAATATTACTAAAATTTTTATGCAACATATTCTAAATTAAGTTAATATTTTGAATGCATGTGCAGATCACATTCATTCTAAACCTAACTAGGGCAAACTCACACTAATGTTTAAAATTTGAATTTGAAATAAACTAGTTGTTGTTAGGTTTAATTGGTTGGTTCAATGCAAACGCTCATCTCTTCGATTCTACTTAGTTTCAAAATTAATTTATTTACAGGGCTTGATAGGAACTAATATGAGATTTGCAACCCACTTTAGTGGTTAATGTTCATAGAATTGTAGCAAGTTACAATAGCGTTGTTACTATTCATATATATGGGTGCACACTTGTCCGCACACCCTTCTGCAACTCTATACGTAAACCTTATGCTTTTCTAGTGATGTTGTGGGATCGTATACTTGATGGGTTGTGTGGCCTTCTATACAAGTGTATGACCACCTTATGACAATACAACTCTTGCAAATATAAAATTGACTTCTCTTGTGATCTAGAATGTGATAATGACCTCTAAAGACAACAAATGCAAATAATCTATGCAAGACACCAATTTTAACGTAAAAACCTTCAAATCGAGAGAAAACCCACATGACTCCTTAGAGCCATTTGACATACTTCCACTATGTCAACAATGGGGTTATAAAATATTTCTCTATAGGTAACTAGAGGCATGTAAGCATAATGACATGAGTATCCCATAAGAGAAGCTCTCAGCAATACACATTCATCATCACCACTCAAAAATAGTAATAATGACTTCAAGGAGAGTTTAAAGAAAATCAAATGGATTGATTAGGATATTACTAGTAATGATGCTCTATCCGAAGTGTGGGTGAAATTTGGCACCATTTTGCCGTCCGATCTTCTTGCTAATCTCAAGCCCTAACCCCTTTCTCTTCTTCTCCTTGAGTTCTCTCTTTCTCCAAAGTCTGTCTACAGTTCTTTCTATAACACACACACACAATCTCTCTCTCTCTCTCTCTCTCTCTCTCTCTCTCTCTAAATGAGAGAGTTTTACACATATAAGTTTCTCATATGAAAACTGAAATTTGCCCTTGCCCTTATATTAATCGACATAGCTTCATTTTTGTTTTATTAAGTGGGATGACCAATTTTTATTCACTTGTTGGGGCCTCAAATGTGGCAACACCCCAATATGTAGCATCTTGAATGATTTGTTGTCGCTAAATATGCAAGTGGCATTTGGATGAACGTAATTGTAAATATAATGGGTTTCCATTTACAATGTAACCGTAAAAACTTGGGTTTAAAATATATAGGAATCAAATATGGTGTTTGGTTAGTTGTACTAGAGATGCTATATTGTAAAATGTTATATTTAGTTGGAAGGGAGTAGTGATCCCACGGACTCGAAGGACTCGAGTGCGTGGGATCTGAAGTGCAACTGAGACGTGGCTGCACAACAGACACGCCTTTTGTTTTTTTATAAAAAAACTATTTTGTCACATTATTAAAGTTTAAACTATAAGAAAAATAAACAAAGGGCAGTATGGTCATTTACTTTAACCATATTGCCAAATTACCAGCTTCTTTCCCTTTCTTTCGTCTTCTTTTCTTCTTCTTCTTCTTTTCTCCTTCTTTCCTTCTCTGTCTCCCAGGCTTCTCCATTTCTCTCACAACAATTGTGCCTAATTAAACAAGTAAGCTCTCTCTCTCTCTCTATATATATATATATATATATATATATGAAAACTCACTCTCAAATTTCAGGAGATATTAATAGGATTTAGTATTTTTATTTGCCTAGAAAAACAAGAAGGTTGAGTTTGATTGAATCTAAAGCTGGGTTTGTGCCTATCCTTGTTATTTGGTACGTTCTTATGCTTTTCTTTGATTGAAGTTTGTTTTAGTAAAATAATTTTCAATAATCTCCTTGTTCTTATTGAAAATTATGTTTCTAGTTATGTCCAATATGGCAAGTACTAGTGAGGCACAAGGTTATGTTTGGATTTATGGGAAATGGAAGACCATATTTATAATGCAAGTGAATTTGAATCAGAGGAAGAAAATGAAAATCAACCTATGAATGAAGATGAACTCCATGAACCAAATGAAGCACAAGGAGAAGATAATACTGAAAAAGCTACTGAAAATATCAATCAAGAAGTTTTTTTTGCGCCACATGTTGGTATGCTTTTTGATTTAATGGATGAAGCATATGACTATTATAATCAATATGCATACAAAGAAAGGTTTAGTGTGAGAAAAGGAGCAATAAGAAAATTTAAAAAATATGGTAATGTCATTGGACGACGCTTGCACTGCTCTAAAGAGGGTTATAGAGAAGAAAGATTCAAGAAGACTGAAGGTAACAAGAAGAGACATCGGGGTGAAACACGTTGTGGTTGTAAAGCTAAACTTTTAGTAAACAAAAACTCGGATGGAACCTAGGTGGTTTCAATGTTTGTGGAGGAGCACAATCATATCTTAGCAACTCCAAGAAAATGCCATCTTTTACCATCACATAGAAAAATCGGTGAAGGTCAAAAAAGTATGATTGATAAATGAGACAGTCGGGCATTAGAACCAACCTCATGATGAATTATCTATCACAAGAATCTCAAGGGAGTCCAAATGTTGTATTTTTTGAGCTAGATGCAAGGAATCATATGCGCACAAGAGGAAAAATAGAATTCTAAGTGGGAGATTCACAAAGGTTGTTGAATTATTTGAATGAAATGCAAATAAAGAACCCCCATTTTTTTTTATGCAATCCAACTAGATGATGATGAAAAATTAACTAGCATATTTTGGAGTGATGCAAGATGTAGAATGAATTATAGCTACTTTGGAAATGTTGTTTGCCTTGATCCAACTTACGGAACAAATAAATATGCAATGCCATTTGTTCCTACAAGCAATGAAAAAAAGTCATCCCAAAGTGATTCTGACTGATCAAGATTCTGCCATTAGTAGTGCAATTTTCAAAGTCTTACCATGTACCATTCATCGATATTGCCTATGCCATATTTTTCAAAATGCTAAGCGACACTTAGGGAGATTATTCACAAGGGGGTCCAAGTTTGGACAAGATTTGTCTTATTGTGTAAGGAGTCCTGAAACTATTGAAAACTTTGAAAAAAAAAAATTGGAGTGAATTGCTCACTAAATATGATTTGAATGAAAATGATTGGATGTTGAGAATGTATAGGAAGTGCAAACATTGGATTCCTGTGTATTCGCATGAATTCTTTTGTGCATATATGTGTATAACTCAACGAAGTGAAAGTATAAACAAATTTTTCAAAGGGTTTTTGAGTAGAAAAATGTTGTTGTTGGAGTTTGTTCAAGGTGTTGATAAGGAACTAATTAGACTTCGAGAAAAAGAAATTGAAGCTAATTTTAAAAATGACAATATGCAACCATCCTTAATACTTCATATGCCTATTGAAGGAGAAGCAAGCAAACTGTATACACCGGCTATCTTTGCTAAATTTCAAGAACTACTTGGAAGTCTTCCATACAAGTGTGAAAAAATTGAAGAGAATGGGAATAGCTTCATAAAAATGTTGGATACCAGAAAAAGAAGTTAGACTTGTTAAAATATGCTCTGAATCTAGTTTTTTTATGAGATGTAGCTATTGTAAGTTTGAATTTGCGGGTTTCTTATGTCATCACATATTGAAGGTATTCATTGTGGCTAATGTGGATAAGATTCCAAGAGAATATATGTTAAACCGTTGGACAAGAGATGAAAAATGTGGAAAAAATTTTGATGAAGAAGGTCAAGAAGTTCAAGAAGATTGCTATACTCATGTAACACCTAGATATAGCACCCTTTCTCATGAAGCACAAGAATTTGCAACCAAGGGATCTTGCTCTAAACAAGTTTACAAAGTAGATTTCCATTGGTGGAGGAAGACAAGAGAAGAGGTTGAAAAGGCTATTAAAATGCAAAAGTTTGAAGTTCCAAATAACAACATTGACAAGTGTTTATCACAACAAACGATTATGTCAACCGAAGTAACAATCCGTGACCTTCCACTAGCAAAATGTAAAGGAAGTGGTGGAAGAAAAAAAGCATTTTGTGGGAAAAATCTTAAGAAAAGAAAGGCCAAAGTTGCTATGAGAAAGAATTCACATATTACTATAGCTCAAGCAAGTAAAGGTACTCAATAAAGTATTAATATTTACATTGAAAAAAATGATATATATATATATATATATGTAAGATATTATTATCATAATCCCTGTTTCATTCATATTGCAGCAAGTAAAGGTACTCAACCTCGACAAGTAGTTTTGTTTGTGATGATGATTCCAATTCAAGTGTATCAATCAAGGTTAGTTTTAGTGTGATTTATGAACATGTACAGGCTTTATTGTTGGTCATGTATATGATAACAATCCTTGTATATTTACTTCGAACAGGAAAATGCTACACTTTAGCCTGCCTTTACTGAGAGCCAAAATGGCTAGAAGTGATCTACTATAGGCAATATTTTTCATGATACTGATGCTGAAACCATTAAGTTCATTAAGGTAATTTGCACAAGAAGAAAGATTCATTCAAACCTAGTTATTGTATTTAACAGTTTTATAATATTGTCATTGATAAACTTTTCATCCTTTTTTTTTTCTTTGAACAGATTCAGTGGTAAGAGCTACTGAATTGGTTATCTTCAATTGGTGTTCTTCTTGTTCTGTTATTATGTTTGATTTGCTTGATGTTTAGTGGAATTGATGAACTATTGTGATTGATGTTTGATTGGATTCCAGTTTCTTAATTGATCTAGATGTGTTGATTGATAGGATCCTGGACTTGAATGCTAATGGGAATTCTATTACTCTGTTTTTACTAAATTGTTACTGCAATTCTTCTGAATTTTGTGTGATTAATCATTGGGTTTGGAAATTTGAGATTAGACCTAGAAATTTTTCATTGAATTACTGTGAAAGTCATAACAGATCCTCATTTGTCAAATATTTCTGGAGTTTTGGAAGAACGGGGGAGTTGCACTCATATTCAAGTGTATATGTATTTGTATTAACACAAATAAGTGTGGCGCATCCATCAAAGAATATAAACATAATCAAGTCAATTACGAGCAATTTCTTGTTCAGTATACTCGGCAATCCAGATATAGGGTATGCAAAAGTTGAATTTACATAATGATTTGTTGCTCACATCTAGTGAGAGCATAGAAATACAAATTGCTATTGATTCCTGGGCATAACCAACTTAGAGAAAGTTTTTGCATGTTTACAGAAATTCTGGATGGATGCTTTTCAGATGGATGGATGCCTTTTTTTTTATATATATTTTGTGGTTTGGGGAAATAGTTATGTATATGATTCTACTGATTGATCTTCTCTTTATGTTTATAATTTTTATTTGTACTATGATGGTTCTAGCACAGACCAGGCACCAAGGCAAGCACAAGGGGAAATGATTCTTCAATATTTTCATCTAGTTCTTATTTAATATGGCACATATCAACATTTTATCTTAACAAAAACACTTTGGTTCTTTGTTTACATTTTATGGATTCTTGTAGATGTATGTTTAAACTGTCATATTCTTTTAGACTTCACACTATTGCACAAGAACTGAGAAGCAGAAACACAATGCCTGAAATACTGATGAAATAAATTAAATCAAGAGGTACAGAGCAACCTAAAACGGATGAGATAATTACAATCAAAGTCAAAATTCAAAATCAAATTTGAGAACACTCTAACAATCCCTTGCCAATCACAGTTAACAAACTAAATTCACATAATTCAACATTGCAAAACAAGAAATCCATAATATTTGCAGCTTTGACTACCACCGGCCACATCAGGCGTCTCCTAGACTTGAATGACCTCCACATCAGGCGGCTTTGACTGCCACTGGCCAGAAAAGATCTTATCAATCGCACTCACCTGCTCGAATCTAGACGTAGCGACTACAGCAGTCAAGTGGATTCCGACCGTTTGATCCACGCCCGCCTTCTTCTTCAAACCCCAAGCATTCATAGCCGAACAAGAAGAGGGGGTGTGAGGAGCAATAGTGTTCTAAGAAGGATGAGAAACAAGGGTGCTTTGGTGGAAGTGGGAAACAGGGCAGATTTGCTCGGATCGGAGGAAAACGGCATCAGCAACAAGGCATCGAGGAACAGCATTGACCTCAAAGGGCTTGCGCTCGTCCTCATCGAAGTGGCGCCCTATGTGGGAAGGATGGGAAATGAACGGGCCACGATTATTGATCTCGCGTGCCACCGCCATAGCCCCAACACCTCTTTAATGCTGATCCCAACCGCTGACGGTGGTACTCTGATCTCACCGATCCTCCCCAACCACCGTTTCTCTCCGCATGCCTCATTGAGCTGCATAAAAAAGAGGAAAAAAACCCTAGAAAAGGAAAAAAAAAAGCTTGTAATTTGGCAGCATGGTTAAAGTAAATGACCATACTGCCCATTAAAGTAAATGACCATACTGCCCTTTGTTTATTTTTCTTATAGTTTAAACTTTAATAATGTGACAAAAATAGTTTTTTTATAAAAAACAAAAGGCGTGGCTGCTGTGTAGTCACGTCTCGGTTGCACTTTAGATCCCATGGACTCAAGTCTGTGGGATCACTACTGGTTGGAAGGATTTGTAAAATTGAAATTTGAAAATGTGTTTGGTTTGATTGCTTGAAGGATGTGAGCACCCACAATCCTTTACATATTAATTTTTTTTGTTTTTTATTTAGATTAATGGATATTATTTTAATGGTTATAATTTTCATATTAATTATTGTAACTAATAATTAAATTACTAGATTAATTATTAATTTATTACTATATTTTTTAAATTTATTATAAATTTTAATTATTACTTATTTTATTTTAATTTTTTTCTTTTTCTTTTTTTATAAGAGCTAAGAGTAGGGGTGGAAAAAATCCAGGTTTGGTCAACTACTCCTATTGGTAGTTAAATTAGATGTCCGAAACTGGCCCTGTTTTAAATACGGACAAGTTACATTTGTCCGCACTCGGTTTCTTTCAAATCCGGGCTATCTGAATGTCCGGATTTTATTTGAGCCCTGTAATATAAATTTAAAAGTTCATTCAAACACTAAAAGTACACAAGAATAATTTAATTCATTTCAAATGTAAAAAGCAATGTCCAACAATCCAAAATTCAAAATATATCATACAATAGTCCAAGTTTTAATAAGTGTTACATAGAAATTCATGTCTTGATAATACAAAATTCAGTGGCATGCTAAAAATAATATCAAGAATCCATGTCTTAATGATACAAAATAACATGTAAAACTCCGAATATGCAATTTTCAAAGTTAATCAATCTCAATTTCATTTGAAGCTTCATTTAAAGTTTGAGCAACAAGGTCCCCCTTCAACATATCATCAACACCATCATCAAAGTCCATTTTTCCATGGCAACCTAGATCATAACACAACAATTGAGATATTTTTATCAATTTTCATATAAGTATTATGTGAGTATTATTTGAAATAATGAAATTTCACAAACTTACCCATTGATGCATGTAGCCAATCTCGTCCACATATTAGAGCTTCTACAATATCTAAAGTGGGAGAACTTTGGTATTGATCAAGCACTCTACCTCCTGAACTAAAGGCAAACTCAAAAGCAGTTGTAGTAATAGGGATCACCAACACATCACGCACCATTTGACAAAAGAGTGGATAACGATATTGAACAGATCTCCAAAATTCCAAAATATTCAAATATTTTCTCCTATCAAATGGTGGCTCATCCAAATACAAATCCAATTCAGACTTTCGACCAAGCGCTTACTTTGAAATATTTCATAGGCAAATATAAATTGATCATTTAAAAGCAAAAGTTAAAAAAAAACAAAATAGAAATAATTTCATTGCTTATGAATTATGGACACTCACCACTAATGGATCATTTAAATCTTCTTCAATAACTTGGTTTTGAGTTGTTTGGGTTGTAGAAGAATTACCTTGATTTTGTAAATCCATGTTACAATATTATTCAAATAACTTTTGAAACTTCTCACGAATATTATCACTTAGTTATGTCCTTCTTCATCACCATAGAGTTTCATAAAAGCAAATTCAACAATATCCATTTTATAGCGAGGATCTAAAATTACCTCAATGGCCAATATAGCACTAAAAGCTCCCAAATATTTATTAAACTCTGATTGCATTCTCGACGATGGTGAACTTCTAAAAAGAATGGTATTTCTTGCTTTTTCTTGCAATATACATTGAATCCTCCACATCCCAAGAAAGAACAAGTTTAAAGTGGGATACAAGGTGCCCGAAAATATTTTCCATGTGATTCCATTCTTCTAAAGAAAGACAATGATGATAATTAAAGTCACTCAATGAAAGATTACTAAATGTATCTTGATAATATAAAGCCAACTCTAGCATGAGATATGTTGAATTCCATCTTGTGCTAACATCTTGGCACAACCCTTTTTTGCAATTGATGGCGATTTGTTGAGCACAATCATGGAACTTCTTCTTTATGTATTGTGACCATTTCAGAAATTTCACACTTCCCGAATTTTGTAAATACCACTATCAATTTCTTTTAGCCCTTCATGAACTATCGAATTTAAAATGTGTGGGCAACAATGAACATGAAAAAATGACCATCAAGAAACAATCCATTCTTTAAGCAAAGATGATCTTTAACAAAATCAACAGACGAATCATTGGAACTAGCATTGTCCAAAGTTATGGAAAACAACTTTTTCTCCAAATTCCACTCATTCAATAAAGAAGATATCATTTCATAAATTTCAAAGCATGTGTGTGGAGTTTGCATATAACAACAATTCAGAATTCTCTTTTGTAATATCTAATCTTTGTCAATAAAATGAGCGCTGAGAGAAATATAACCATTAGTTGTGATAGATGTCCACAAATCATATGCAAGACTAACCATCCTAGGTACTAGTTGTACAATATCAAACAACTTCTTTTTTTCTCTCCTATAAAACTTTAGCACATCAGTCTTAATTGTATTGCGTGTGATATGTTTGACATCAAGGTTAAGATAGGAGAGAATATTTCTAGTACCCTCATGCTCTACAAACTGAAATGGATACTCATACAAAAGAATTGCCATCACTATATTTTCTCGGTGTTGTTCTTGATTCAACTTTGGATGCCTAAGTTCAACATTGCCCTTTTCAAATGATGAAGACATCAACATTTGCCCCACATCATGATTTTTTTTTTAAAAATATGGCATTTCATTGTATTGGTTCCATAGCTACTATCAGCTACTATTATAATATGACAATGTTGACACTCAACCCTTTTTAAATTATAATCATATTGAGCATGATTTGGAGGAAGAGGAACAAAATCATTCCACACACTGGATGCATTTTTTTCTTTGCCTTTTACGAGTTTCAATTACACTACAAGATGCATCAATTTCTTCATTGGATGACATGTTTCAAATTCTTAAAATAATTTTAAAAATAAAACAATAATATAGAGCATTAATGGTGGAACAAACATAGAATTTAAACTAAAAATTAATAAACTTTTGAAAACAACAAAGGTGTTCTAATTTCCAAATAAAGGCCTAAACCTAGTTGGATTAAGACAAAGCAAAATATTATCATATAGCAACACCCTAAGTGAGAAAGAGATATACCTAGAAATATCAAAGCCGGAGATGGAGATGTAGATGAAGCCTTGAGATTACTTTGCAACACCCTAAGTTGAGAAGAAAGCTCCTTTCCAGGAGCATCCTCAAGGTAAACCAGAAAGAAGAAATAGCAAGGCATGTGTGATGGCAATCATGACAGGCACTCAGGTAGGGCATGTGATGCATCAAACCCGATGCACTTTTTTATTTTTATTTTTATATATAATTTGGACTTTTGAAATATTATCATTATATTTTATAAAATTATATTAAATTTAATCAGTAATAAAAAAGATTTGGGCTTAAGGCCTTGGGCTTAACATTGTTTTATGTATATTAAAATTTTAAAATATAAAGGCTCAGTTGTCTGAATTTTTTGGCCTATACTCGGTCCATATTGAAATCTGGATAGCCAGACTATGTTTGGACCCAACCCATACTATCACAACTTCTGCTCATACCCGTTTTATTCCTAGCCAGACAAAACAGGGCCGGTGGATCTAGACAAAGTATTGTCACTCCTAGCTACGAGCTACTAATAGTAGATATTCTCTTAACCAAAAGAGGGGGAAAAAGCATATAAAGCAATACAATGCAAATGTCAAAATTGAAAGCCTTATTATCCAACCAACTACAATACAATACAAATGTTAAAAATAAAAGGCTAATTATACTATTGATTCAGAGATTGCACTATAATATCAAAATCAACATTTGGTTTTCAAGAAATTCGTTTGCACTATGATTCTAGCTCCAATCACAAATAGATCCTGTACTTTATGGTAGTAATAGCATAACTCATACTCAAACACAGCCTTGTATGAAGAAAGATTTTAAAGAGGGTCTCAAATTAATATGGAACATCTTCATGCCTTTTCATTGTATTAGAGTTTTAAACAATGTTTTCAGACCCGGACCGGACCAGCCGGTCGGACCGGGTTGACCCGGATCGGGCCTTAAAACTGGTCCGGTCCAATATATAAAACTTGGATTTTAATAAAACCGAGATTAAATTGGCAACCCGGCCGATCGGACCAGTGACCAGGCTGGGTCATCAACCCAGGTTTGCACCTTTTTTTTTAAATCTTATTTTATTTTATAATATCCTAATGTTTGGGGGGTTATAATGTAAAATTGTAAAACTAAGAAAGAGAGATACCAAGGGAATTTTTTTATGTTTCTTTTTATGCATTTCTTAGTTGTTTATTTCCTTATTAAATCTTTGTATATTTTTCAATTAATTTTATACTAATTTATTTTTATATTATTTGGTGTATTTCACATTTTTAATGTGGTGTACTTCAATATTTATTTATGTAAAATTCTTGCTTAAAATTTGAAAAGTCATGTTTTTATTTATTTATTTTTAATTCTTCAATATTTAATTTTTTAATTATATATAACTAAAATTTATATTATTTTTAATAAAAATTGTTGCCCCAGTTCAACCCTGATTCAACCAGGTTGAACCCCTCCACCCCTAACCCCTAACCTTTTCCAGGTCGATGCCCGGTCCGGGTCTAAGAACCTTGGTTTTAAGCATACACTGGATAAGCATTACAAATATTTCAAAGTAAATCCAAGGCAAACAACAAAGGCAAAAAGGAAACATCAACATGGTCTTGGAATACTACAAAAACAACCATACCTTATGACAACAAAGTCCCATATACAAAAATTATAGAATGGTGCCAAGCACATAGTAATAGATTCCAAAATAGGCATTGAAGCAGACATTAAAAAATGTTGAACTCTAACCAAACTCTAAATCTGCATATATAGAGATATTAAAATTTTGCTGTACAGTCTGTCTGTTATAGTTGTGAAACCTTAGAAGTAAATCCTTAGAGCCCAAAGAAATTTCAAGGATGAAATTTTCTTAAGGGGGGTAGATTGTTATAACCCAATTGTTTTTAGGCTCGTTACCGTAGCATTTTTAAAGCCAACACTGTAGCAATAGTACTATAGCAACTCAAAAAAATTTTCTTTTGAAAATCTTCAACCTCTCTCTTCCATTTCTCATTCATGCCTAGTTGGAAACCCTAGCCATTTCTTTCTCCTTTTTTTGCCTTTTGATGGTAAAAGATAGGTAAGTATTTTTATTTTCATTAATTTTCATCTTGTGTTCTTGTTCATAACCCTAGAATAACTTAGGCCTTGTGTTCTTTTTGTTTCCTTTCTTGTTCTCCTCAGATTAGTAGAAGTAGAGAGAATGAGAAGAGAAGATTCCAAGGTGAGTGGGCTAACCAAACCTTTAATTATCTCTTTAAGCTTTTATGTGCTTCATTTGCTTGAATTGTTGTGAATTTGGAATGATCATACTCCAAGCTTGGGTTTTGTCTTGTTGGAATCCATATCGTATTTAATTGGGAAGATTGAATGTAATTGATGATTTATTTTGACATCAAAAGTTTTGTTATATATATTTCTACCTCATTGTAAATTTATTGACCATAAGTTGATTTTGTTTGTATAATACACTCTATACTTGTTGCCAACCTTATATTTTGGTCAACTTTAAAGCTTTTGGGAGTTAGATTGGTTGTTATCTATGTCAAGATTATTGTATGGATCTCATGTATTAAATGGGGTGATTTTCCCATTTTTGGGTAAAGCAAAATACTTGAATAATAACTTATGTAAATTTGTTGTATTCATGTATTATGTTAAGAAGGGATGTGTGGAAAGTTAGCCATTGCGTGTAAGATATTTGATGAAATGATCTTGAGTATTTAATGTGAACAATGAGCAATTAAGTGTGAGAAATGATGATAAAAGAAGATGCTAATGAAGTAGAACTGTGGCTAGAGGAATTGTTATTATGTATGATGGTATAAATTCTAGAAGAAGATGATGGGGATGTGTAAGTTGGAGAGGATTAAGTCATTGAAAAGGTTAATGATGATGAGGAAATACTAAGGGGTTTAATTCTAAATTTTGGGTTTTTGAGCTTGAATACTTTTCTTATGTTTGCAAACTTGGGTTGCAGGGAAATTGTGGGACTTATGATTATTGGGATGTATGTGCGAAGGGAATAGAGGAACTTAGTGGTGACTTTGTGAATGGATTTATAATGACAGAAGATGGAAAGGTGTACGCTTGCATTGAAGGATGTATGGTCTAGAATGACTGATGAGTTATTAAGAGAAATAAATGCAAAAGAGTTCATGACTAAATTTAGTAGTTGCGTAAAGAAAGTTCGTCAATTTACAATTATTTTGAGTAAAAGGAATTTCATAAAACTTTATATATATGATTGAGTTACATACTCCATGATAGCTTTTGAGATCATTTTGAGGAGTAAATAATGAAATCATGGATTAATTGGGGACTATGCAGGCAACCGCACAAGTCGCATAAATCCCGCAAGCACTGTAGTGTCACTGTAGCACTAACTCATTTTCTTCAATTTTTGTTCCGGAGTAAAATATCGGTTTTGTATGAATTATGTAATGTTGAGGTGATTTAATATGGAGGTTTATTATATGAATCTATTTATTTAAACCTTAAAGATGTTAAATATTGAATTTTATATGAGACGATGCATTATCTATATGGGAATGTGAAATTATTTTGGTCTCAAGAAATTTATTTGATTTTGATACCAGAAGTTTTAGATTTTGTTGAGACAATTCTTATGGTGAAATTATATAAATGATTTCGAATGATTTGAATTACAAGGGATGTGGGGATTAGTGAGTCATGATGTGTATTTTAAAGATTTTCTTGACGAAGTTGATTTGGTAGTATAATAGAGATGGAGCATCTTGTTGGGATTAATAGAATTAGAAGATGAGAATGGAAGTTTATTAGAAAATGTTAAGTTGAAGCATGCTTATAATCCTTTGGTTTAATCTTTACAAGTTTGTGAGAATAATGATAGGCTATTTCATTATAATTGGAATCTGATAAAGGGGCTTGATGGTTTAACTTAAGTGGACTTATGTTGTTGAGGAAGGATGGAGTTACTCCCATTTACCACTTGGTTTTACTCAAAGTATTTTATCATGTCCCTTGAACCTACTTTCATATTATCACTGATCTTACACTCAGTATTTTTATTTTATTCCTTATCTAGATTATTGTTTATTGTTAATTATTTGTTATTTTAAAATTTGCCTGATTTTCTTCACTAATCTGGAATTCTGAAATTCTGTAGTTCCGTTCGTGTGGGTAATTGGGTATAATTTGTGAATACTCTGTATTTCGATTATGATATTTTGTTAAATGATTTATTATATCGTTTTGCTTACTTTTTATATAATTTATTTTGTTTATCTAGTTATTTGTTCCTGGAGTAAAATCTTGGAATTTATTAGTATTTCTAAGTCTTTGTGAACTTGTGAATTTACAATTTCTGAACTTGTACTTTGTGTTTTTAGTGTATGATTATTTATTTATTTATTTATTTATTTTGTTCTTGCATTATTTATTCGTTAGACGATAGCATGAAAAAGACCTCCCTCGTAATTTTTTCTGTCTGTACTCTGTATTTTGCGGTTTTAGTACATCTCCATTCCTGGCTCGCCCACCTAGGAGGAGTAAGTCCTAGCCATGTGCACATGTTTTCTGTAGTAGCGCTACCCTCCGACTGCGGTCGAAGATTCGGCTTCGGCTGTTGATATTCTGTTCTGCTATGTTCCAACTTCACAGTCGAAGATCCAGCCTCATGTTGTTGATTTCTGTTATTAATCAAGAAGATGTACACGTATGTTTTCGCGTATTTTTTGTATTTCTGACTATCTCTGTCTTTTGAGCATTTTTTGTATTTCTGTTCCATAATTAGTCTGTCTGTATTCCGAGCATTTTCTGTATTTCCGTTCTACTATTATTCTGTTTTTTGGCATTCATTTATTTATTATTTTACCCACTTCTGAAATTCTTGTTGTAGTCTGATTGGAAAGTATTATGGTTTGAAAATGTTTAGATAACCAATTTCCGTATTCTACTGATATTTATGAGTTTTCCTCTTGTTTTCGCCCCACTCACTGAGTAACCCAGTTACTCAGCCTCTCTTCTTCTATCTTTTCAGGTACTCAACTCTTAGGTTGTTGTGCTTAAGACCTTGTTGTTCAGCCAATACTAGGATGGATCCATTAGGGTTGTCGTTTTCTTATAAATTTTTGTTAACCTGTATTTGTACTTTGGATTCTTATATATGTAAGTCTATGTTGTATTTATGTTCCATTTTTTATTATTCCCTGTTCTACTTGTTAGGATTGATTCTGACCAGGTCAAATCTGAGGCCTTGCACCCACTAGGGCCCAACCCCGTTGGATGCGGCTGATCTGTCAGCGGGCCCAGCTTTGGGGCTGGGGCGTGACAGTATTAAATAACTATTTGTACATAAAAATTAGAGAAAAATAATGGGAGATGCCTCCAGAGCTTTCAATTCCATTAAAAAAAAAAAAGAAAACCCTTAAAATTTCATACCCAAAAAGATACATGTTTTTTCCATTCATTTATTATAAATCTAAATTCATATGACATTACAAATTTGCTTCTAGCTAGGCTCAAGGCCACCTGCCCAAATAGAGGTTTTTGGTATCATGAAAAAATTGCTAAAATAACAAAAATTAAACGATTCAAAAATAAGGAATTCAAAAATATATATTAAAAAGAAAAGTATCAAAGGGATACATATGAAGAGCTGTAAACTTTTAGGGATTAACAAGTAATTTTCCCTAAGGTATTCTTTATTTTCTTTAACATCATATAATATATAAATATATTTTAGGAGAAATTATTTTTTAGTCCCTGAAAGTTTCAAAACATCACGGACAGACCCTCTGACATTTGAATTTACCAAACAGTCCCTCTTTTTTTACAGTTTACTTTTCAATTAATGCAGCTTGCTCCGTTAATTTATTCTATTTTACAACATGTACTTCCCGCTTAAAATATATAGTTTTCATTTAACATAGCGTGTTTTTGTTTAACCACATAAGTTTTCACTTAATATATAGCACATTTGCGTTTAAAATTTGACTTTTCCGCTTAAAATTATGGGTTTCTGCTTAAAATTTGGTGTTTTCACTTAACCACACAAGTTTTTACTTAACAGATAGCACATTTGCATTTAAAATTTGACTTTTCCACTTAAAATTATGGATTTCCGCTTAAAATTTGCTGTTTTCGCTTAAAAACTGAGAGCCAGCCCAGTTAACATCTGTTACCTTTATGTCAACATCAATCACCTTTATATCAGACAAGTTTGAAAAATAACCTGTCAGAAAAAGGAAGGACCTTTTGGGAATACTCAAAGTCATGGGGTTTTTTTGTGAATACCCGAACTTTGGACGGACTTTTTGTTCATTTCCAGTATATTTTATTACAATAATTAATAATTCATCAACTGTTCAAATATAAAAGAAGATTTTTATAAAGCTCATATAACTATTTTTCTACTTTTAATAATAAAACATGTCTTTAATTTTTTTTTTAAAAAAAAAAACCTCATCATTATTGATATCTGTACCAAAAAACAAACAATAATATATCTAGCATTTAATTATATGCTTCCAAAGAATATATATAAACAAAAGAAAAAAAAAATTTATTTTATCTTAAAATAAAACATCAATAACAAGTAATATTTGAAAAATCAAGATGTCCAAAGTGTTTTTCCTATTTTTCAGAAGTTGACAAGTAAAAAATCTCACTTTATTATTGCAACATATCAATCAAAGAATAAGAAATCAACAACAATTAATCCACAACTGCACACAATTGAATTAAAAAAAATATTAGTAATAATAAAAAAAATAACAAAAGGATGCTCCCAGAGAACAAACAGTGACTAAAAAAAGACAGTAAAAAAAAAGCAGTGAAAGTAGTTATGTGTATTCATATAGTGAGTGGAAATCAAAATCAAGCAGGACATTAAAAAGCTGATGACAAGAAACAAACTCACTCTTAGTTAACATTCCACAAACAGCATCAGGTCCATCTATTAATTGTTTGTCAGTGTTCACCAATGATAAGCAGCAGATTAACTTCATATTCAAACAAAGCCTCATTGTAGCATATCATATCTTTCTCCTGGTTGAAAAAATCCAAAGTTTCCTGGATACTCCTTCCCCATTAAATGATCCATTCCTGCATTTATTGTTCACAAATCCATTTTAACCAAAGTTCTATGTATGTATATATATATACATAAAGAATATAGTAATAGTTTGCTTACTTTGATTTGATAGAGAACCGCCATAAAATGGGATTTGGTTGAAAGTTGGTGATGGTTTCACATTATCATTTGATGGAAAGATGTTTTGAGTTCTGCTGTGATCTTGCTCTTTTGTATGAAAGGAAGAAGCAGGGATTACTTGATGAAGGTTGTCATGAGAAAGTATTCTCTCTGATTTGGATTTCTTCTCATCCGGTGATTCAACCTCTGCCTCGACTTCAGATTCACTGTTGTTTGGCAATGAAGCTGTTTGTTTTCGCTTTGAACGAGCTCGCCTATTCTGAAACCAGTTATATACATTTGTTTCAGATATCTGGCCGTGTTGTGAGAGTTCGGCAGTTATGTCTTTTATCTTTTGTTTGCTTGGAGTCCCGTTGCCATGATCGAAGATGTTCTCGAGAATTTGTAATTGCATTGGTGTTGGAGTCCACCGTTGCCTTGCCGTAATTCTATGGCAGCCAGTTGTCATTAGAGGATCACAGTAGAGATTTCCTAGTTTCATACCTGAAACAAGCCATCTTAGTTTATAAAATTCATCGACAGAATGAGGAATGTAAAGAAAATATACGAACATAAAATGGAAGCTTGCAAAGAATGGTTTTGAATGCAACTAAAGAAAGCCTTGTTAAAACAAATATATGATCAAAGAGGTCACATGGTCATTTTCAATGCAATCATCATCAGAGTCATTGTCATATTCATGACCAGTTAAAGTAAAGTTCTGCACAATCTGTTTGAGTGGTTATTGAAACAAATTATTAGAAGAGGTCATGACAAAACAAAAGAAGCAAATGAAGTAAAAGTCTTGGGAATAAATTAGATCTCATTTTCTATAGCACTTAGATTAGAACAGGACAAGTATGTACTTTTGGATAATCTATATCCAAAACTCTCTCAACCCCAATAACATGAATCAAAAAGGTTAAAAAATAAAAAAATGAAAAAGTATACCTCATTAGAAATACCCACAAAAAGAACATTCTAAATGCAAATTTGAACACACTTTGGCATGACAAGAAAGTAGGTCCAATTGATCATACCTAATCAGTATAGGTATATGATAATTTTCATGTCCAGAGAACACTAGATAATAACACAAGTGGGCCAATAGTGTCCTATCCATCAGCAAAGAACAATAAAAATACCACATGGTTCCATATATTCCTCTTCTGTCTAGAAAGAGCTAAGCATGTGCTACACCACTAGCAGACCTTATTTTTTGCAATTAATGTAATGCAAAGTGAAGACTTTTTCTGCTGATTCACAGCACCTTTACTAGATTCCACCAAGATTAAGTTAATGGAAAAATATTCTAGTTTCATGATGCTACTCAATGATAATTATAAAAAAAAAACAGTAAACATTAAAACATTTGGACTTCATAGAAATTAGTCAAGCAGACCTTGTAATGCTCATAATAATGGCCATTGTGACCAACAGAAAAACACCTTTATCCTGCCTACTCATTGTCCAGACAAACATCAATGAGGCTGCAAATGATAGACTTTAGAATATGTGTAGAAAATTTGGTCAAGTTAGGCCATAAAATTTCCTAACAAAACCCAATGCATTGTACTTAACATTCCATATCCTGACAATAAAATCAAACAACAGATCCCTTGAATAAACTCTTTGTTGAATGATATATACATATATATATTGTTCAATTAGGAAGTCTAAAGCTTTGAAAAATTAATAGCATTTATATCAAGCAAATCAAAAAATGGCCAGAATAAAATTCCACAGAACTAGTGAGAAATTGATGAACAAGATCCTCATTTAATGAAGCAAAATCCATCCAAAAAAAGTAAGAACAATCACATGAAACCAAGATATAGATTCCCTCTTTTTTCCAAAATTAAAAAATCAAACTTTTCCCTTATTTTTCCTCAAAAAAAAAGAGATCTTTTTATCGGAACCGATCTCCAACAAAGACAAAGATCTCAATCCAAACAAACACAAAATAAAACCCTAAAACAACACAAAAAGAAAAAGAAAAAGAAGAAGAAGAAGAAGAAGAAGAAGAAGAAGAAGAAGAGATGAACCTGCAAGAGAGTCTTGCTGCGCGGTCATGGCCTTATGCATCTCAACAAGCTGCTCACAAATGGTGGCATAAGCTGAGATCTGCTTCCTTAGAACCTCCATCTGTTCATCAGTCATCACCTTCACGTACATGACTCCATCCCCAACAACATCCCCATCTCCTCCCCCTCTTCTCTCCTCCTCCGCCTCTCTGTTCATCCTCTGAGCTTCACCACTACAACCACTGCTCCTCCTCCTCGTCTTCTACTCCAGCCCTCGCATTCCACGCGTGCAGAGACGATGCTGAGACCCGTGGAGAAGAGAGAAAGAAAAGGTTTTTGAGAGAGAGAGAGAGAGAGAGAGAGAGAGAGAGAGGAAAAGGAGCACGCGGGATTGGTGCGTGCACTGCTGGGGAGATGTTTCCATTCGGAGATGGGGGGTCTAGGGAGGGGGAGAGGTGGACTTTGGGATTCGCACAAGATGTGATGGATGGATGAAAATTTTTCATTTTTTTTCATGGTTAATGATGAAGAGTCAGGCTCACTGATTTTGAGTTTTGAGTTTTGGTGTGAGTGTGAGTGACGTTGGGGTCAAGCCTTTCCTTCTTAAATCCATTCCTTTTTTTTTCATTCTAATGTAAATTTCTTCTTTTCTTCTAAATTTTTATTTCTATATATATATATATATATTTTCTCTTTAGATGTTTGAAAGTTTGACAACCATTACATAGCCCAGTAAAAATCACTTTGCGTGATAGGTGTGTGGTGTAAAAAGAATTCTTTGTGCTACATTACTATATAGTACGGTAGAAAAATATTATAGATATTTATAAATATATTTGTATTGGTATTGTTTATCATTGTTTATCAGATCTCATACAGGAGAAATCACACCCTTCATTTCTCTAAAATTGTAAGGCAGAAGATTTACCATTATTGAGGTTGTAATCCTTGATATATTATTTCGGGCACAAGTGATAGATCCTATTTGTTCCGTGTGTTAATCTTTTACATATAATAAATCTCTAAGAGGTTATTAAATCACCATAATTAGTGTACCACTATACATATTATTCCTTTGGCATCTTTTGTGGGTCGCCATTTAAAATTTTAAAATTTTCGGAGTAGAAAAAATGAGTGAAATGTTTAATTGAGCATTTATAATCTTTTAGCCTACTGGTAATAAGTCTACATCTATGTAAATATCTGACATCTGCTTATTTTGTAAAAATGATATAATTGGTTGAGTTTTTTTTTTTAAAGAATATGAGAACCCGTAGATTAAAAAAATATTTTTTTAAGGTGAGTTTGGAAATTTAAATTAGGAATAAAATAATTATATTTGAAAATTAAAATTTAGATTTGTTTTATATATGGTTTTCTTTGTTGGAGGTTAGTGAGGTAAACGTGTTTGATTTGGGCGATGTGAAAAGTGTGAATTTATATATTTTTATTTTTATGGATAAAGAATAATAAGAATAAATAAATAATTTTTTTAAAAATAAATATTTTTCTATTTAGTTTGACCTAAGAGATAGATGACAAAAATAAAAGATCTTTTGTCTATTTAGTTTGACAAACCTGAAAATCACCAGAAAAAAAAAATAATTTTTATACTTTTGTTTTTATAAGTTTGATGGAAAGGAAAAAAATCACTAATAAAAAAAAAAAAAATTTTAACAAAGCAATAAGCACTATATACATCAGGGCATGCGCATAGATTGAGAATTAAACGTCTAAGCAGTGCACTGTCAGTCAGCAACTAAGAAGTTGGGTTGTGAGCCCATACCCTAACCGGCGACATTATTTTTATTGTTTCTAACAAATCCTGAACTTTAAATTTTTTAATATTTCATTCTTGTTTTCCGCAATAAGATCAAGTAGCGTTAGGCTATAAGTCCTTTGGTGATCTAATTTTTTTTATTATTTAATTTGATGAGCGGAGAAATATAAAGAAAAGAAAATTTTTAATAAAGACTTTACTGCAAATACACTAAAAAACTGAAGTTGCCCTCGTAACACTAACACAAAATAGAGTTGATTGTTATAACATAAATAGACTTGTTTTAGTTATAATATGTGGCATGTGCAATGATATAATTTATTTACATCAAAATAATAATTTCAAGATATAGATTTAATATCATTATAATCACTCTTTATTTACCTCAATATAGGTTTTATTAGATAATACATGTAATATTTAATATCAAAAGGAATGTTTATATAATTATGCTAATTTTTTAAGTAAATAATGATGCTAATGTTAGACTTTAACGTAAACCATGAGTTTCATGGTGGAGAAGTCGTTGAGAAGGCTAGCCCACTCATGATTTAGGGTTTGGTAGACTTATTTTAGGGTTTGGTCTTGTATGAAATTTCTTTGACTCTACTCTTTTGCAACGAATATTAAGACTATTTTAAATGCTTAATTTTAATGTACTGTTAAATTCTTAGTTATGCATTAAATAATAGTGCTATATTTAAATAATATTTTAATTTAGAGGAAAGTAATTGTAAGTTACTCCAGCACGTTGGGTTTGCTAGAAAGTTATTTAAATTTATCGCAACTCAAAATATTTTTAATTTAAAAAAATTAAATTAAATTAAAAAATATAAATTATTCCTATCTCATCCTCATGCCAGCACTTACACTGGTGCTATAAGTATGGGTGTATACCTACATTAATGAGTGCACGAATATGATCATTCTATATCCTCACTGTTATCTGTTATCGGTATCAAAGGTATTTTTGATATTCTATTCAAATATTAAGAGCATTAAATTTTAAAAAAAATCAAATGGATTGTACTATCATAATCACAATATACAGGAATTTTTTTAAAATTTTTTTTATCATTTTATATTAATATTTAACCTAAAAAAGAAAATTTATTTCTAACAAATCAATCAATATTTTTAGTGCATTACATACATATCTTAGGTTGAAAGATATAATCCAAGATCACACCCTAATCTAAACCCTACCTTTGATAGCCATGTTCCCACGCATTATCACACTTGACCACATGGCACTCCTTCATAAAATACAAAATACTTAATTACATTGATGAGGACAAAGAATGGATATATTTTTAATATATATACATCTACATATGTTATCAAGACCTATATGGATTTGGATGGAATGTCATTGGATGGTGGGCATTCATGTACCTTGCCACACCAACAATTTAAAACATGTTCTTCTTTTTATATTCTCTTTGTCTATAGTGAATCTAATCATGGTGGGTTTATATATATATACCTCATCTTTGTTTCATATAAATATAAAAATTTTAATTTAAAATTAAAAATCATTATTATTATTTTTTAAGGTTTTCAACTTTCAAGGCAACTAATTTTCTAAAAAATATAAATTCTTTACAAGCTCTGAACAAAATCAAGTTGAGATAATAAAAGTCCTATAAAAAAATAGATTTTTTTAATAAATGTGTTTTACATATATAAAGATTTAAACTTAAAATCATTTACTTATATCATCTAAACTTTTAACACGGGAATAAATCTTATTATTTAATATATATATATATATATATTTGAAATAACGACATCAAGTAGGTCTATGGTTAAAGTTAAATATTTGCATGCATTAATCTCTAAAAAGTGTTAAAGCATGTTCCCACTTCCCACCAAGAACAATATTTGAAAAGGTTGTTTCAATGCTATTTTTTTCTTTTTTATTTTGAATATAATTTTCTAGTTTTTGCAATTGAAATAAATTAGAAAAGGCCGAGAGAGAGAGATTAATTAAAGAATAAAGCTCTCAATACGTGTGGAAGGAATAAATTCTTTATACACTATCAATGATAGACACATTTTTAATGGAAAATAATAAATAAATTTAAATCCATTGTGAAACACGGCTTATTTTCAAGTAAATGTTAATAATTTGACTTAAACAATTGTCTTGAAATTTGAAAAAAAAAAAAACTATTTTTTGAATTATTTATTTATAGATACAAAAAAAAAAACACTCCCCTAAATAAATATAAAATAAACAATGATTTGGGCTAATCACCTTGTTAATATAATTATATAAGGTAACACTTATATATATATATATGCACCATTTTTCTAATATATCAAAAACATATAAGATAATCTAACATGCTTAATAATTTCAAATTTTTTTAGGAGAATGAGCCAAAAAAATTTCAATATAGAGCAAGAGTTTTTTCAATATATTTTCTTTTCTTATAAAAAAATCACAAGAAAAATTCAAATACATATTTTTTTAAAAAAAGTTTATGTTTTAAATAAACAGTTTGATATTTATTTTAAAGCTAAAAATTAAATTATTAAATATAAAAATTGTTCAAAAAATCAGTACTATTAAATTTTTTTTTCTTCAATACCTATCACATAAGTCTATTAAAGTTGGTTATTTTGTCGATAACCACATCAATTTCACAATGAAAACAATGATTGATCTTGTTATATTCTAAAATCATACATCATATAAATTTAATCACCTTTTAATAAAGAAAGCTGATTAGCTTGAGGCCAAAACAAGGTATTCAATCTTGTCCTAATGACAAACACTAATCAAATTGATAATTTTAAATAATTTATTATGGCATTTAAACTTTTATAGCGTATACTCATTAATATAATCAAATTAAAGTTAATTACATTCTAAGAGTGATCAAATATATATTTTTTAAATAATAATATATTAATTAGATAAAAAATTAGCTAGGGTGGTCTAGATTTTTTTTAAAAAAAAATTTGATTAGAGGTACTTAATTAGGTATTAGACATGATTGATTGTTTGATAAGGGGTGGTTAGAGTTGGACTACTTTTTTTTCACGGTTTGGTGCTTGGGATGGGGCCCTTTGGAATTTGGAAGGTTTTGCAAGTCATTGGTTGTTGATAAAAGTGTGCAAATTGTTCAAAGTTCAAACCAAACAACTTAGAAATAATAATAATAATAATAATAATTGCTAAAATTCTTAAAATAAACTATTATTTTGTAATTTTTATTAAAATATTATTGACCTATATAGCCTTACAAATTAGATTTGCTTATTTACACTCACCTGAAATCAACTAAAAAAATTATTTAAAATAATATACTTTTTTAACATATCGTTGCAAAAATATGTAATTATTTATGTTTTTTAAAAAATAATATTTATTTATTTGCCCCTATAAATCAAATTTACTTATGTACCCTTTACCGGAAGCAACTGAAAAATTTTATAAAACAATAAATTATTTTTCACAAATGGAAAAGGAGGGGGAAAGCTCAAGAATTTATTTATATTTTTACAAAATTTATAAATTAATCTTAAGGGTATGTAAGTAAGTATGATTTTTGTAAGGATATATTGGTACTTATCCACTTGTGTCATGGTATGCAAGCAATTTTTCTATTGTAATTTGTAATACTTTGTAATGACAATTATAATATCTCTAGCGCACATGCGATTTATTTAAATCGATATATTGGATCTCAATCCAATTCTTTTTAAATTTTTGAGCAAATTTTTAATGTTTAAAAAAATTATTTTGTTTTTGTAATTTAATTTATTATTTTATTGATTAAATTTTGTGGTTATAGAACTCATATAAAAGGCTACAATTTATCAAGCGAAGGCAAGTTTTATTAAGTTAAAGCTTGCATTGACGCTATTTTAAGTAAGGTCAAGCCCAAACCTGAGTCAAGCCTATTTCAAGCTTCAGTTGTCATTCTCAACTCAGCTTGTTAAAAAATGTAGAGCTCAAATTCAACTCGTTAGCTACAGTACACACAACTACAATAGCGATGAGATGTTTAAATTGCTATAGTTACGAGCTGTTCACGTGCCTTAACAAGTTGAGCTTGGGCATGTTCAAGCTCGGCTTATTCAACTTACAGGTATAGAAATTAGACTTGGCAATCACTTGTTTAACTTAATAAACGAGCTGAGCTAAGGCATTGACAAGTTGAGCCTTAGAGCTTTTAATGAATGCATTGGTTCGCTTACAACTTTGCATATAACCACTCATATGATAGAGTGGTTAGTATTTCATTTTCCTAACGAGTCAAAAAGGGTTCGAATCCTTCTCAACTCAAAGATTGAGGATTTGATCTTGTGGCTTTTTCACATTTACCAAAGAAAAGAAATTCATACATACAATATTGAATATGCATTCCTTAATTGCCCTTTCGCCTCCCGAATATGGAACTATTTCATCCACATTTATGGACTTACCCGATTTCTCAACGTACTTGGGAACTCTTGGCTCGGGTAATTGTGTGAAATAATTGGCTATAGTAAACTAATCGTATTTTCAATTTTTGTGCTCTTCTGCCAATTTCATTAATGTCAAAATTAAACACATGCTTCTTGTTTAGGTCTTTGCTGCTCTTGATATGAAAAATCTAAGGTGGAGAATTTGATCTCCACTGTCAAATAAAGTCTCAAGTTTCTTAGCTCTCACACTAATGATCTCAAGAAGATGGCATCCAATATAGGACCGGGTTAAGGGCTCTCTCATTACAACCTACAGTCATGTCACCTTAGATAGACAATCTAATACACCGATTGTTTCCCTAGAGTCACTTGTTCTTGACTTGATAGCTATTATTCATCTTTTGTGGAGCTAGTATCTTCTTACTATTTTCATTATGTACTTTAGCCACAAACATCTTCTTACTATCTTAGCTGTGTATCCACTTTCATCCTTTTGACAAAAGTGTAGATTATCCACTTTTATCAATGTGTATATATATACACATTAATCATCAATGTGGGTTGGTCAAAGTGGTAGAGGATTGAGTTGATTAAACTAATGATTTCTAGTTTCAACCTTTATGTATGCACAAAGTATCCATCGGGAAAAGTCTATCCATTTATAAGACTCGCATTACTTCAGCTTGGGAAGCCAATAAATCAATGACCCAAAAATAAATAAGTGAATAAATAAATAAACAAATAAATAAAATACATATACCCTTAACAATAATGGATTTCTATGCTGATAAATAATACAATTGTATATATATACCAATAATGGATTTGTTTATATTGACTTGCCTTATAACTAAAATTGGATTAAAATATTTTTTAAAAAACAAAGTTAGATTTATTTTTGAATAATCTTTTTTATATACTTACTATCTCTATTTTTAAATTTAAATATTTATAAAAAATATGACTTAGCCTAAGGCTTTACCTTTAATGTCCTCACAAATTTTTTTTTTCCAGTTTTATACTCATAATATTTACTTTAAGAGAAAATTACTATATGGTCTCGAAATAGGTTTATAGTAACCAAAAGGGGTCAATTTTTTCAATAACTAATAGGTAATTACTTTTACTTATAGTTCTATTGTAGTCTTTGCAAATATTAATGACAAAGATAGTTACCAAACTATTTATCAGTTCTTATTTTAGTCACTCAACTAGAAAAATTCTATTTTGGTCACTTAACTTATGAATTAATTTCAATCAAGTCACCATTGGCTATGGCGTTGACGATAGATCGTGATGAAACTCACCATGCCAAAGGTAGCTTACTACATCAGCTCCCCTCCACTAATGCCACATAGCTAAAAAAAGCCCTTCTTCTCCTTTCCCACCAAGGCTTAAAATTTTGGGGATTCTTATCCCATAATCATGGCCTTGGGTAAGGGAGTAAGCAGTCGCCTTGACCAAATTTTAGGGTTTCTCATCTGGTTTGTTCATTGATTTTTCTTAAATTTGTGGCAATTTGATTATATGAACAATCAAGTTGGGGATTCTTCATCTGTAATCAACCAATTGTTGAAGCAGGTGAAGATGTTAGAAGCTGATATTTCGTATTGAATTGATGATGTAGAACAAAGGAATATGGAGGGGAAAGGAAAGAGAATAGACTAGAGGAAAGTGGACCTACCTTCATCTCCTCATCGATACCGCCACTGTTCTAATCACCATTTCGAAGATTGCTTTCTCTCATGCCCGGATGCCATGTTGGTTAGGATGTCCCCCATGGAGTTAAGGGAAGAAGTTTAAGTTCTAGAGATCCGGTGGAGAAGAGAGGGGAAAGAAAAGGAAAAATGAGAAGAAAAGCTTTTTTTTAGCCACATGGCCTGGGGATAGCAGATGTGGCAACAATGAATCACGCCACTTTGCCTTAAAACCGTAGGCAATAGTGACCGACTGATAGGTATTCATAAGTTAAGTGAACAAAAAATATATATTTTTTGGTTTTGTGACCAAAATAAGAACTTATGAATAATTTAGTGCCCATTTGTGTAATTTACCTTATATATATATAACTCTCATCCTCTTTCTTCTTCTTATTCTTATTCCTCATTTTCTTCCCTTTTTTTTAAATGTTTCTCTTCTCGTTGTTATTCAATCCTTCTTCAACATGTTTTTCTTTCTGTTATTTCTCTTTCCTTTCTTCTTGTTTTTAAGTATTTCTATTTCTTTTTGTTCATACTTTTCCTCTTGTTTTCTTTTTATCTTATGTTTGTCGTAGAACTTCATTAACAATCCTTATTCTTCTTGCATGAATTAAAATGACATTGAAAAAAAAAAGAGAAATGGGAATGAGTAAGATGGGTAACAATGCTCATTTTTAAAGAGGCTACAAACCATCTAATCACCAAACTCATAAGAGATTGTTGATATAATAAATGCTTTAAACCTAATTGTAAGTGACTATTTAGCCACCAAATCATAAGAGATCATTGACCTAATAAGTTATTTAAATGAGCTGATAAGTGACCATCTAGTGATTTTTGCATCAGCCATCCAATCACCAAACTCACAAGAGATTACCAATCTTATAAATGCTCTAATCGAACTGGTAAGTGACCATCAACTAACTCATATATCCTCTAACCAAACTAATAATAGTTAAGTGAGATTTGAAAATTACAGGTTCAAATACATAAAAAAAAAAACAACTTTAAACAAACTACATAGCATAGTTTGGTGGTTAATAAGTTAGAGTTATAATCAATTAACAATGGTTTAAAATTTTAACTACCCACCACCTATTTAAGGGTTTTTTGGTCTTTTTTTCTATTCTTTTGGACAAAGAAAAAGAATATATGCATAACCGATGGGCCGTCATTGATCGAAATGGGCTACTTTAGCCCAACCAGGCCCAATTCTCGGCCCACTAACATCAAGAGCACGTGCACCGCACGTGAGTATATATCCCAGACGTATTGAATAGCGTCGATTGCCGGCCATTCCCGGAGGCGGGATAAGACGAACCAAACCCTAACCTTAACCCTAACCCTCGTCACTCTTCAACATGGAGTTCTTGCCGTCCTTTCTGTTTGACTTCTATTGAGGTTGCTGGATTTGATCTTTATTTTTTTGACTACTTTAATTGTGATGCATATTAATTGAAACTAGTCTTTTAGGGATTGGTTTAGAATTTGGTAAATTGGTACTAGTTATAGCTGATACCTTATTAAAATTACTCATCTTCTGATCATTTTGGCGTTTTACTTCAATAAAAATCCTTTTTTTTTTCAATAGTGTTTGCATTTTTTTGTTGTTAATTGGCACTAAAACTATGGTGTATGTATTCAAAGGATTTATTAATGGAATCATTGGTTTCTTATTTGTAGCATTGCATGTATTTATGCCATTTCAAACTCAAGTGACTGCTTTGGTTGAGATTGGGTATAGTTTGCTGTACTTGTGGACTAAAATTCTTTAACTTTTGTGATAATTTTTTGCCATTTTTTGTTGGTGTTTAACTGAACAATGTTATTCTAATTTAGGTTTAGTTTCTAGTGATAGTATAAGCATACAAAAGGGTATGAGGTTTCTTGTGAGATTCTCTTGTGATCTTTCTTATGGAATCATGTTCTAGCATTTAGTTAATTATATTTTTTCATACTCAAGTAAGTGCTTAAGCTTAAAATTTTGAAATTAAGTTATAGTGTTGCCGCTGTTCTTTTGGATAAGAATTCTTTAACTTTATGATAATTGTTGTTTTAATTTAGGTCTAGTCTCTGGTGATAGTATAAGCATACAAAAGGGTATGAGGTTTTTTGTGAGATTCTCTTATGATCTTTCTTCATGGAAGCATGTTCTAGCATTTAGTAATGGAAAACCCTTACTTTCTTCTTTGTATCGCTGCATATTTGCATTTATTTTATACCATTAAAACTCAAGTCAGTGCTTAGGCTTAAATTTTTTTTTTGTATTAGGTTACAGTTTGCTTCTTTCTTTTGGATAATTAATCTAGTTTAATGCGTCTCTGCTTTGTGATAATTTTGCAATTTTTTGTTGGTTACCTGCACAATGTTGTTCTAAATTTTGGTATAGTTTCTGGTGATAGTATAAACATGCAAAAGGGAATGAAGTTTATTTTGAGATTCTCTTGTGATTTTTCTTCATGGAAGCAGGTTCTAGCGTTTAGTTATAGAACCCTTGGTTTCTTATTAGTAGCATTGTATGTATTGTATGCCATTGCGAGCTTAAATGAGTGCTTAGGTTGAAATTTTCTGAAATCAGGTTATACTTTGCTGCTTTTGTGGATAAAAACAATAATTTTGCAATTCTGTTGTTGTTTATTGTCATGATGTAGTTCTAATTTAGGTTTAGTTTTTATTGATAGGATAATCATACGCCTTAACTTCCTTGTTTACCTATTTGCAATTAATACATTGGTTGTTTTAGAGACCTTCTTGATACCATATTGTGTTGGCTGATGCTTGACCATTTTGTATTATTGCTTGCAAGCTCAAATTTGTGTCTTAGGAACTCCATTGGTACCCTAGTTCATAATGTGAGAGGAACAAAGTTAAGCTTCTTGAACTATCATCTTATCAACTTCATAGAGTTCTAAAATCACAAGGTGAAAAGTGCGCTCTTTTGCTCCCTGAACTATAGCTCTATATTCACAGTCCTTAAACTGTGAAAAAGTTGAGTGGTTTTGGTCAACATTCAAAATAAGTTTTTAATGTTATTTACAAGTTATAACCATGACATTGTTGGATTAAAGGAAAAATCTGGATCTTAAGGAATGAGATTGAACTAGAATTTGTGAGCATGCATATAAAGTTTCTGTCATATATTTTCTTGCTCAACGATGACCATTGGAAGTTAAATTAGATGTTTTCCTCTGTGGTTTTCTCTTATAAATCTTTGTAAAAACTTGTCATCAGTTTTCCTTAAGTTTGTACTATCAAATCCCCTCTTTGCAGGCAATCAAAATTGTACTCTCAATGAATGGTGCCATCAACTGCTTCCACCAGGCCTACATTTTGAAGACTGAGGCCTTGGTTGTTTTGCAAAATTCACAATCACTTTTGAATTGATGTATTACCATAGAGCTTCACATTACTTCTACCAAATGCTTTTTACCGAATCGACTTCTAGAATGAACAAACTACAATGTGAATTAATTTTTTTTTTCTGCAACTGAAACTGGCAAAAGTTTTTAATGCAGTCATGAAGCTGATTAGTTCATATTGTTCTATTTCAGGTTAGTGTCAAAAAGCTGGAAATTGGCATATGTATTTTTGATAAAGAAATTAGCCTAGCTATAAATAAAAGACAGAATGCATGCCTTCCTTTGTTTGCAAGGTAAGTAAAAAACAAACTAAAAATGCTGTGTAGCATGCTTTGAATCTTTTTTTAATTCACACATGCTTTGTTTTCTTTAGACAATGGATCAAGTTCCCTGTATATGTTTGTACTTAAATCCACATTCTTAATGCAATTGGCTCAAGATATTCTCTGTCCACATTCTTTTAGCACTTTATTTGGGATTTCTTTTTTCTTTTTTAATTTCATTTTGTTTGGTGTGGAATTTGGAATTATTTTATACTCAAAAGGGTTAAATTTGTTTTGTTTGCAGGGTAAATGTATTTAATTGACAAGTGTCTTGCAATTGAGGAACATTGGGATTATTAATTTTTTTTATTTTTTTTTGTAAAAGTAACAATTTACAGTTTTGAGATTTAATAATTTATTTATTATGAAAATTGCATGTATACCATACAAGTTCATATTTACATGTATACCCCCAATAAAAAACATATTTTCGTGTATACTCCCACAAACCACTTATTTGCATGTATGTACCTGAGACAAAGATCCACTCATATTTACCTCCAAAATTTTAGCTTAGCTACTTTGTAAAAGAAACTTTGGATATTTCTGAAGTGTAGTAAATAGTTAAAATTTATACACCAGAATAGATCTTTAAGTTTAGCAACATGAAGGGTATGCGCTTAAATATTAGTGTTTTACAGGGATATAGAGGGAAATATATTTGGGGTGTATAAGTAATTATGAGGTTTCTAAGGGTATATAAGCAAAAGTTCCCGTATTTATTTATTTATTTATTTTATGAAAAATGAGTGCACTCGTCATTAAAAAAAAGTGAAACATTTGAAATCAATACAATTGGATGGTATTAGAGTTCCAATAGTGTTAAAAGGGTACATTTTCTTCATTTTATTTCTGATTTAAATGATATATTATACAGTTTATAATATGGTTTATAATATGTGAAATCCGTTTAATATTTTTTTAATAATTTCCTATTAATAAGAAATTGGTCCGCAATGTCCCCCCTAAAGGGTAGAAAAAAACACATATTATAACTGCCTATAAACAAAGTAAAAGAAAGTAAAAAAAAAAAAATTGTAAGCGGCAATATTAATAAAAGTCAATAAAGCAATGAAAATAGTTTTAATTTGGGAGAAACTATATTACGGAAATAAATAGTGATGTAATAAATATTTAACATATAAATATATAAGAGAAAATTATTAAAACCTCCCTTCCATTATAATGTTATAATTCCTGTAACTTTATCATTTATTTTTTAGTCTTTATTTTTGACATTGGGTTGATATGGGCAGGCATGAGGTCAAACAATTTTATAATTTAATTTAAATTAAATTTAAAAATAAAAATTTTGAGAATTAATAATGATTTTAAGATTTTATTAATTTAAAGGATTGTTTGGAAAATTGAAAGAGTTGGAGGGGGTCGTTACTTTTATCCAAATATAATAATGACCACTAATTTATTTATTTTTTTTTAATTTTTAAAATTCTAACATCAAGAATGTACACATTTATTATGTATGAAATAACATGTTGGTGATCTATTTTTGGCCATTTCTATTCTCAACTCAATTTTTTTTTTGAACTAATGATTTCAGGTTTATTAGTAGTAGGTCTTTTACTTAAGTTGTTTATTTTAAAATAAAAAAAATTCTATAATTAAATCCCAAAATTTATGAAATATGAAAACACAAGTGTGTGTTGAGATATTAATTTTACTTTAACAATCGGTATCTCTAATTTCTTTTAAAAATATGGGACTCATCTCTTTGGTTACATTTTTTATTTTATTTAATTTTGAAACTAATTTGTCTATCAATTGTTTAAAAAAACATATTTGTATAACTTTTAAATAAAAATAAAATTACTTCTTCAATTTTCAATTAATTTTCATTAAATAATCAAAGGTCTGCCAAATTCATTAATTTTTACAAAAATTCAGTTGATGTTGGGTTATCTTTTAGTATTAGTCTCAATTATTTTTTTAAATTATTTTTTATTAAATAATCAAAGTTCGTTTTGCCCACTTTCAAATAATGTTAGTTTTTTTTTAACTAAATCAAAGTACGAATTTGATAATTTAGTTCTTACATTCGTAAATGGTCACACGAGATTCAAACTGTCATAATTGAAAATCTGTTATCATTATTTAAAATTTTAAATCCCCATACAACGTTTTAATTAACAGAGCAAATGTCACTGGTTATTAAATCTTTAGTTTAATAACAAAATGAATAAACCACTGTCTATAGATATAGATAGTTATAGTAAAATATTAAATTTTAATCTCAATAAAATTCATATTTCTAAACAATTATCGAAATTCCGTTTTATCATAATAAAAAAAAATCAGTTTATAACTATAATTGAAAAAAAAAAATAATAATTTATTTAAAATTAAAAATTCTAATAAACCAAAAAATATCCAAAAATCCTAAAGATATACTAATATACTATTCACACGGTGAGGAGTCACACACAGAGTCAGAAGAAACAACTCGGTGTATCACGTGCAAGCAGTCGGCTGGGTTCTTCTATCACGTGACGGAGTGGCTCCCAAACAAAAGCTCGCAACCCAAAGAAGCCCAAAAGAATCCGAACCCTATTTCTAGAGAGAGAAACAAACCCAACCCAAAAAAAAAAAAACAAGAACTAGAGAGAGAAACAAGCAAACAAGAAGAAGAAGAAGACGACGACGATGGGGACGAAGCCATCGGAGAAGAAGCGCAAGAAGAAGGGTCGTCCTTCCCTCATCGATCTCCAGAAGCGCAGCCTCCGACTCCAGCAAGAGCAGCAATCACCAAACCCTAACCCTAATTCCAACCCTAAATTCGCTTCCCCGCCGCCCCACCGCCGGATCACCCGCCGGAACCCTAATCCGGAACCGGAACATGATCGGCCGGAGGAGGAAGATGAGGATGATGAGGATGGTGCCTCTGGTGGGAAGAGAAGGGAGAAAAAGCTTAAGTTTGTGCTTAAGCTCCCGAGGAATGCGTCGGATTCCGCCTGCTCTGGATCCGATGTCGATGGCGAGCAAGCGCGTGGGGAATCGAATGTTAAGGTGGTAATCTTTGTGAATTGTCCCAATTTATTCCACGAATCCCTAGATTTATAGATCCGGAGATTTGGTCATGTTCGGGATGCTTTTTTTCAAAGAAAAAAAAAAAACTTTGCACATTTGCTTGTGGATTTTTCCAGATTGAGAATTTAGAGGAAAAAAGATGAGAGTTTTGACTTGGTCAACGGCCCCCATCATTTGTGCAGAAACCAAGCTTCTTTTTGTTGTTGTTGTTGATGTTGTTGTTGTTTTTTTTGTTGATTTTCTTGATTTTTTGTTTTTGCTACATGTGTCGCTTTTTCTCGCTTTCCTTTCCTTTCAGTGAACTTTTCTTTGGCTAAATTTGGATGTATTTTTACTCGCAGACAAGCGCTGGGAATGGGACGGATGGGCTTCGAGGTTTGGCTTCTGTTGCATTAATTTCAAGAAAGGGTTGAAAAATTACTGTCCTTTTTTTTTCCTTCTCTCTAAACTTTGTGATTAGTGATTGTTGGGTTATTCAATGTATACGAGCAGGGAATCCACCAGTTTCTGGGCCCACGACCCCTTTGCCGGATAAAAAGTTGATAGTTTTCATTCTTGATAGACTTCAGAAGTGCGTGCCTTCTTCGTTCCTTTTCAAGATTTCCTCATCATTCTCAAAATGCTCTTTTTTTTTTAAATTAATGTTCTTGTATTGATTTCTTAAACTGATGATCTGGTTTACTTTTAGGAAGGACACTTATGGTGTGTTCTCAGAGCCTGTGGATCCTGAAGAGGTGTGTTTAGTGCTTTATGACTGTGTTATGTGGAAAGCACAAGTTTTGTTTGGTCTTATTGGTTGACATGTGATTGATGTTTGCACAGCTGCCGGACTACCATGAAATCATTGCACACCCGATGGATTTTTCCACCGTGCGTGAGAGGCTGTCTAGTGGAGCTTATCAAAACTTGGAGCAATTTGAGGTTGGTGGAGAACAGCAAAATGACAAATGTATTTCAGTATAGTCGGATATATTTTGCATTTGTTTGCATTGGTTTTTTTTTTTTGCTTTGACTATGTTGTCAGTGTGTTACAGTGACAAAGTTTGATGCTTGACTTTGCTTTTAAAATATCTCAGTTTTGTTGTTACCCACAAAGAATATCTCACTGGCTATGTTGGTTAAGACTTTGAGTTGTGTGGGGCAAGCTCATTTACATTGTTTCAAGTTTCAGCTAGTGGTTATGTGTCCCTGCGTGTAGTTTGAGTTGTACTGACACTGGTATTAATTTCTTCATGTTATTAATAAGCTCTTTTGTTTGGAAAAGACTGGTAAGGGGTGCAAATACCTTTTCAATGTGCAATTTGGCAGCTGCACCATATAATCTTAAACGTTATCATCAAGCATGACATGTTTGTGAAACATGTGATAAAAGTGAGGAGGAAGTAGCTTTGTATCTTTTGGGGTTAATCTAGATGTACTTAACAAAATATATTTTGTGTTAATTTGCCCCTTGCAATGTTTAGTGAAGTTTGTTGACTAATGGATACCTGTGTGATCTATGTGCAGAGTGATGTTTTCTTGATAAGCTCAAATGCTATGACTTACAATGCACCGGACACTATTTACTACCGGCAGGTAATTGCTGTTTCTAGTGATCACCTTTGTTAGTTCACTGAAGCTTAGCCTTTTGCCGGAGTAATGCATCAGCTTCAAGAAATTTAAGTGTGCACTGGTACTCTTTTTGTAGGCCCGAACCATTCAGGATCTTGCAAAGAAGAGTTTTGAAAATTTAAGACAGGAAAGTGATAATGAACAAGAGCCAAAGATAGTAAGGAGAGGTAGGCCACCTAGCAAGAATACAGCTAAAAGGACAGTTGGTAAGCCTCCTGATCGTGCTGGTTCTGATTTCTCTGGCAATGCAACGCTTGCGGGTGCTAGTGATAACGGCCACTGGTCTAACTTTGCACAAGATTTGGCAAGGAAAGCTTCAACTGTAGATAAGCATAGTCCAGCTGACATTTATGTGAAAGGTCCCTATGGTCTTCGTAAGACTGAAACTTCTAATTGGGTTGGGGATAATAGATCCGAAAGAGACCAAGAGAATCCAGGTTTGAGCTTACACGTGAACTTAAATCTTCAATCAGCTGCAGCATTTATTCACATTAGTTGCATTTATCAGAATTTGCTCACATAGGTCTAATGATATGAAATGTTTGAATGGTGGAGTCAAAACCATTTAGTGGGAAGATGTTTGATGGTTTATGGTTCTGGTTCATATTTTTGCTGCTGCTGCTGCTCCTGCTCGTCTTTAGTTAATTTTAATCATTCTTTTCTGGCTGTCTCTTATGAAGGTTTGATACTTAAAGGAGTTCCAACAAAATTTGGGAAAAAGCCTATTGTTATTGATGATAATCGTCGCAATACCTACAAGCAATCTCAGTTATCTGCTAGTGTTCAAGAGCTGCCAACATTAACATCCTTTGATGGAGAGAATCAGCAGCTTTTGCCTGTGAGTATTGGATGAAATAGCATTATTTTGACATTTTATCGCATTGTTTTGGAAATTGTGGCTGTTAGTGTAGTTAATCCTCACATGTTACCTCACTCCATTTTCTCTGGGATAATTTTCATTGATTTTGAGCATTTCTTGTGCCACTGAATTCTTTGTAGAGATTTGACTGATTTTCAGTCTAACCTCATAATCTTGATTATCTCATGCTGTGGCTCAACCCATTAGCATTTTTTTTAATATGAAGTTGAACCTGTTAGCAGTTTGTTGTATAATGTGCTTCTTATGTATTTATCTCTGAAAGTGATGAAATTTCCTTAGTTTTGTATATATATATATATATTTTCCCCTGTCAAGGTACTTATATTCTATGATAATGACTTTGCTGCAATTAGATTGGGGTTCACATGGAGCATGCTTATGCGAGAAGCTTGGCTCGGTTTGCTGCTAAGCTCAGTCCTGTTGCTTGGACCATTGCTGCTGAAAAGATTAAGAGTGTCCTGCCTCCTGGAACAAAGTTTGGTCGTGGATGGGTTGGAGATTGTGAAGCACCTCAGCAGTCCCATACAGCTGTGCCATTCACATCTCCAAATCCTTCCCAAGACAAACTCATACCTTCATCTGGAGTACCAAATAATGTTGAACTATCGGGGGAGCAAGAATTACCTCATAAGAACTCCCACACTGAGGATACCCTTACCCAGAGAGATCCTCCTCGCATGCCTGCATTGGCTGCCATGAGCAGGTCAGAAAGTGAACTTGAGTCTGTCAAGGATCCAAACACTGAAAGCCGATTTAACCCGCAGAATAGTAAAAGTGATGTTGCGAGTAATGGTCCTGCTATGCAACACAAGACTCCTCTATTCCAGTTTCATCAGAACCCATTAATCAAAACAGAAGCGAATGGTTTTAATTCCACATTTGGTGTTCATCTGACACAAGATGGGAAGATTACTGGGCCAATCAGTCTGCCAAAAATCATGAATTTGGAGCGACCGATGACACATGCTCATGTGTTGGACATGGTTTCCGCAGGCAATAACAACTTCATCCATCAAGCACCCAGGAGTCACTCAGACATCGAAAGAGTGACATCGGTCAGTAATCAAAGTATAGTAAATTCTAGCAACCCTGTACCTGATTCTTCCCGTCATTCTCCAGCTCCATGGCGGAGTATGCCCTTGAATTCAAGGCAGCAGTCCGTTCCGCCTGATCTGAACATCAGGTTTCAGTCCCCAGGATCTCCAGTTTCGGGCGTAATGGTTGATTCACAGCAGCCTGATTTAGCATTGCAGCTGTGAGAGGAATAAATTCAATTGTCATTTAATTTATTGGATTAGGATAGAACTTGCATAACCACAAATGCTGAAAATTTCCTAATTAATTCCAAAGTGGTTGAGGCGAATAAGCACTGGATCTGGGTAGGATATTTCCAAAGAATGCAGGATGATTGGATGATGATGATTAACAATAGTTAAATGTGTTGTTGGTTTACATAATTAGTTCAACACCAACCTTCATATGATGTTGTATTGGTTCAGATCTTTATGTACAGATTAATTGGTGTATGGAAATCAATGTTTAGATGAAGCAGCTATTTTTTTTAGTTATTTTGTAATACTAAAAATTTCTTGTTTTACTGCTGTTACAAGTACTGCTATGCTAAGGTAACCCAGGACTTTGTCAATTGAAATGGAAAAGTGTTTACAATACTTTTCGGTAGTACTTGTCTGTCATGCTAATGATCATTGTGAATGTCTTTGTTTGAAATTGTGGAGTAATACTGTTTGTATGACTCGTTAAAAAGCTTTTCAATTGGGAATTTCAGCAATTGATTTCAAGCTTAGATGGATATCTCAAAATATATAAATATGTTATATTTTTTTATTTGTTTATAATATATTATTATATTAAAAATATTACATGATTTATAATTGCATATAATTAAAAGTAAAAAAAAAAATTAAACTATTAAAAAATAAATCAGTTTGATTTTAATTTCAAACTAATATAGTCAAACTTCAGTTTCTTGAAGTTTAAATTGATCCACCTTGAACAAACTTTTTTGAGCTAATTTTGAGTTGAGTTCAAGCAGGCCTGGCCTAATTAAACGTGGCCCATGTACAAGCCTACACAGAAATCAGAACATAGGCTCTTTTGCTTAATAAAATGAGTGTATTATTAATTAATATTATAATAATTTATACTAAGCATACTTATTATTAATTAGAAATATATACAATTGAAAATATTTATTTAAATTAATTTTAACTAAGTCCAAGTCTTCCCTTAGAAGAAATGTAAACCACTATATTAGTCAACATTAAGATGGGGTTTAGTTAGATTTAGTTAAAAACTACATCTAGGACACATGCTTTGGAGAGTAAAAAAAAAACAACATATTAAGAGTAAAAATGGGAAGAGATTTGAAAAAAACGATCCTAATGAAGAACAAAGGCTGTGCAAATTTTGAGAAGACAAACTACTAAACTAGATTACTGCTAAAGTATGGGAAGAAGAAAGAGAATCTTGGATGTTTCTTCTCAATCTTAGGAGCAAATCTCACTCAGTGGTGAACAATGATTTTCTTTAAACTTCTTTTTTAACTCCCAAACCCCAGTTTCCTCTCACCTTTTTTAAACACCCAAATCCCTCATGTGCTAACCATGTGAGGGAGAATGTTGGATTTTGTTTTAAGTAATACAAAATCCAACATTTCTCTTCTTTTGGATTTAATTTTTAGATAATCTAAATTCTTTTAAACAAACAACTGATTTTGTGTGTTTTGGTATTTGGAATAACATGTAACTCCAAATAACCCCAAACAAACACCCTCTCAATACTCATGACTAAGAAGAACTATGTAAATCCTCAAGCATAATGAAATTTGTGGGTTTCGTATATTGATTCCATGGCAAGCAAACTCACCGCATTGACTTTTCCTTGTGAGTTTTTATAATTTTATATTATTTAAAATTAAGTAATATTTGAAACTTATAAATGGAAAAAAAAATTAAAAAACATTTAGATTAAAAAAAAAAACTGTTACTGAGGTTCTTATTTTTTTTAAGTATAGTAAGAGAATTCAAATCATTCAATGTTTATAATCATAAATTGAGGACATGCATAAATCATGTTATCTATGATAACCTTTTAAATAATGTAGACTGAATTAATGAGTCTTTTATTGATTTGAACTAATCATTGCCAAGTCATATATTAGTTCTCAGAATCTTGATTCATCTTAGTTTAAAAAACTGATGACTTGTAAGCAAAGTCAAGAAAACATGGTTAAATATAGTAAGAAATGCAAATTATGATTTAATAAGTTAATTTCACATATTTTGTGCCTGATTGAGTTAATTTGCATGTGATACAAGAATTTCATGCAATAATCAAGTCAACTTATGTAAACCATTTATAATCTACATAATTTGTTAAAATATAATGGTTAACATTGTGTTATTATCTTAATTTACATAAATTATATGTTTTAAAAACATCCACACGGGAAGGAAAAAACATATCTTGGGAATTGGAGGATATTTGGTGGTATGCTTATCTGCACTAACTCGGTCCTTACTTCCATTCTTATTGATTAGATATCCATTTTCAAATTGCGTAATTGAGTCACTAAATCCATAGATTGCATCTGTAGGGACTTCCTTTGGTGTAAATCAGACATTTATAAGGCATGCATGTTTTCAATCGGTCAATTGGAAACGTCATCCGTGATTCAGGCATCTTGAACTTCTCAAACTTCAACTTTTCCTCTTGAGAAAATGGCGATGAAATACTATTATTGGGGTGATTTTGAATGGTTCTTATATCATCCAACACAATTATTACCATAATGATTTCACTTGGAAATTGTTCCACTAACACTCTTTTAGCATCTCCTTTTTCTGGAATGACATCTTAATTTGCCCTCTTGCTTTCAGACACTATCTCTCTCTGCCATCATAAGGGACAAAGCCTCTACCTTGCTTTGGTGGAATGATGGTAGATGGATGTGACATGTGATTATAAACTTATGAATGTGTGACGTGTGACTATAAACTTATGGTTTGATGCTTGTAGGGATTACCAAACACTTATGGGTACCTGATTTTCTCATGCCTTGTAGTTTCTTACTATTGCTAACCCTTATCTAATAGATATTAGTACAAGATTATTAAAGTGCCCTCAAGGAGAGTTTGACTAGAAAACAGAAAGCCTAACTCCTTATAGGGACCTTATAGTTAAATCTTTTTACATATTCCTCAACAATAGGGAGAAGAGATCTCACACCACTTAGCTCATTTGGAAATGTCCTTACCTTTGAAAAATTAACACTTTCATGTAATTGGTCTGGAATATCAAAATTCTAATACTGGATAATCTTGCTGCCAGAGCTGTGATAAGCTCCTATTTGTCTCCTGTGTTATGTAGAGTTTGAGTCAATGGACTACTTGTTCTGCATGTTCTTAGTCACTGCACAGCTTTGGAATCTTTATGTTGGTATTTTAGGACTTCATTCATAGCCAAAATCTATTAATGATCTTTGGAGACTCAACTTTTGAGGCCTAGTAAAAGAAACTTGAGACTTATTGTCCAAGTCCATTATCTGGAATATTTGGCTGGAGAAAATGCTAGAATTTTCAAGTCATTCTTACTGTAGATAATCTTGATTATGTTTAAAATCAATCATTTATTTCTATTATGTGCTTATGTAGTTTCACGGTAAAAAAGAATCAAGTTAGGAGACTCAACTTTTATAGTCAAACTAAGAATGAAATTCTTAGGGTCCTAAAAGAATTAGGTAGGTAACCCGTAGAAGACATTATTTTACTGAGGGGTTTGGTGGTCCGAGTTGCTACTACTTGGTGGTGCTATCCTAGTCAAAGACCCCTCCATCTTTACTAGGAGGGTTATTATGATTGTGCTGTCTATTTTCATATATATTATGCTTTTGTGCTCTTTTTCTCCACTTCCAGTAGACTTGTTGTAAGGCCATTTATCATTTTCTACCCTTATATATCCCTCAATGTTACTTTTCTTTTTTTAATATATGTGATTATTATTATTATTATTATTATTATTATTATTATAAACTGCTATACATATGCTCTGTCAATTAGAAGATAAACCAACTTTAGAAAGGAAAAAACAATTGCACGCAATTATTAACACTATAAACACATGCTTTTCAATATATTTAATATATATTCAGAATCATTATTAATGAAAACATTTTCTGTTTTAGATACTATTATTATAAAATATTTTATATTTAACAGTAGTTTCACGAATAAAAACTAGTCTATTATTGTAATATTTTAATTTGATAATATTTGGTTTCGTAAACTCTGTTTAACCATAGTCATTCTTTTATTTTATTTATTTCAAATTAAAAATAATGTACACTTGCTTCATTTGCTAACTATGCATAATTATAAGTTTTATACTATTCTCTAAATTTCTATATTTTTTTATATCATTTAAAATATCTCTTTTCATCCAAGCACAAAATTATATGCTATAATTAGTTTTGTATAACAACAAATTCATAACAAACTTTTCAGCCCTATAAATTTGTCAAAACCAAATTATAGGTACCAAACAGTCCTATTTATACATAACAAAGGACAAATTTTGTGTTGCTATCAGCATTGATGAAAGCTTCAAATAGAAAATTAATAAGTAAACCAAAACCAAGGCCTCCCAACCTTGACAAAAACACTATAATAATCATATATATACACAAACACACACCAATTGTGACAGCCCTTGCCCACCAAGAAGTTGACCTCTCTTTTGGGTTATCATGTGTGATTAGAGATATTTTACAAGTGATTTTTTGTAATTTGATAAGAATTCTTGGGGACAGAGTTTATCTTTATTTTGTTTAATTATTGGTAATTAAGTAGATGATCTTATTGTATTATTTAGTTTACAATGCTTTTAGCATTATCAATAAAATGAAAGAAATATTTTCTTTTCTTCTCCAACACCTTTTCTTCTTTCTTCCACATGTCTCTAAAATTTTACAAACATTTAATCAAATTTTGTTGTTGTTGTGATGGTGCAATATAAACTCCCTTATTGTTAGCCACTCTCTTACACATCAAGTAGATAAGAAGCAAGAAAATGAACACACATTTAGATAGGCAGCCAACTCAATTTTATTATTTAATACTCTTCATTTGTTACAACTTAGATTAATGGCCTTTAAAATTTAATTACAATAGCTCTGGACCAACAAACAACTACCCAACATGTCTATTTTTTTTTCTAAGAGTATCTTGCTATTAAAAAAACAAGGGTGTGAATAAATCTCGATGGAACAAATGAGGGTGAGACTTACACACACAAAACTACTGCTCATATTCTTATAAACATATTCTCACCAATTGCGAAAGATTTTAACAAATACCCGGATATTAATATACCATTTAGTCCATTTAAACACATATAAGTTGTGAGGACCAACTTTTACTATATGTCCTTATCGTGCACAAATTTTTTTATAAGGTCTCACATCAACCTCATACTTCAAGTGCCATAATCATTCGCACCATGTGTATCAATCTTTTGCACGCTTAAATCATCATTTGCACCGATCTTTCTACCAAGTTGCTCTAATTTTTTATATATCTTTTTTTAAAAAAATTTAAATCATAAAAATATCCCTTTTTATTTAAGGGAACAAATTATATGCTATAATTTTCAATAAATTTGATGTGACAACTAATTTATAACAAACTTTTCAGCTCTATATATTGCCAATTTGAAATCACACAAGTCCTGTTTATGCATAATAAAAGACAAGTTATGGGTTGCTATCACCATTGATGAAAGGTTCAAACAAAAGTTAGAAAGAAGACCAAAACCATGGTTACTAACCATCACATAAACACTATAAGAATCTTTATATAATATATTATCTTGATGATGTAAGTAATTGAACATGAGACATGGGGCTCAATGCAACAAAAAAAAATATAGCATTAATCAAGTTGGTCTCAAACTCATCTTGTGCATGGCCTTATTTTATTCTCTCTATTTCAAATATAGTAATTTCTCAAAAGGTAAAAATAAAATTAAAAATTTTGTAATATTTTCTGGAAAAATTAATTAAATAAGTAAAAAATATTAATTAAATTCTAAAATCCATTAAATTTTCAATAATATTAATTATTAATTAAGATATAATTTTTATTCCATGATATTTGGTTTTTAATTAATATTAATTAAATCATTCCTTGGAATTCATTTACTGATATGAAATTTTTTTAAAAAAAAATAATATAAGCTTGATGGTGTACTCTGAATTAATTAATTTTAAATTATCAAACATATAAATAAAGGAGGGTTAGTTTACACCTACACGCCAAACATGACACAGAATAAATAAGTATAGAGAATTAAGAATGGATAATAGAAGCTTTCTTCCACATATATTTCTTACAATCACAATATTACATGCTAACCTTGTAGAATTATTTGTATGGTTAAAAAAAAGTTACGATTATTATCAAGCTGAGCTTGAGTTGAATTAGTTTAACATTTTTTTTTTAACAAAAAACTCTTATTTATTGAAAAACCCAAACAATTAAATCATTTTAAATTGAAAATATATTATTAACAATAAAAAATAATAATCTTATAAATATTATAGGCTCATAGGAAAGCAACAAATATAATAGAAACGGAGAATGAGTAATGAGAATGGGAATGAGAAATGAGGAATATGGATAGAAATAAAAACAATGTTTAATTGGATTGGTTAAGAATGGGATTGAAAAAAAAAATTGGCATCGGGGAGCCACACTCTACCCAAGACAAAAGCTCTATGCAACGGCCCTTGGGTCAATTGGCACCGGGTCTCTTGCGTAGGGCTTTCGTCTTGGGTAGAGTGTGGCTCCCGAGTTTGATTTTCACCTAACGCAAGGTGAGGGCATTGTGGTATTGAGTGTGGCTCCCCCACTTGTCCGCCCCTTGATTAGGCGCTTGTCGCCCTTTTCAAAATAAATAAATAAATAAAATAAAATAAAATAAAAGAGATTATTGGAGTAAAATTATTTTTGTGCCCTTTTGATATAATAAAATTATTTTAAATAAGATGATAAATCACGTTTAATGATAACTAAATTTATTTATTTATTTATGAAATAATTTATCAATAATAATTCACTTTACTTATTTTTAATTAAATATTTTAAATAGAAGTTTCACTTGAATTATCAACCATTTTAAATCTTATAATTAAATATTTAAAATAATTAAACCATTTAACTAGTATTCAATATAATTTTTATAATTAAATATTAGGAAAATTAATTATAGACCCCTGGAAGTTTTAAAACTTCTCAAACAACATCTCCACTATTTACATATTCCAAACAATCTCTTATTTTTCAGTTAATTTTTTTTATTGCCATTGAGCCTTACTCTGTTGGTTATATTTTTCTTTATTCCTAATTTTGCTCTTGCTGTTGGTGGGGAAAAGACAATTAAATCTTGTCCCCTTTTTTAGAATATTGTACAAATGACCATCACTTCACAATTTTTTGTCATCTTTTCACTTAATTTTTGAATTTTTGGGTACTTTTTATTGCACGAAGAAAGGAACTTACTTTTTCCCTTTTTCTTCCTCAATCCTTTTTTTCCCTTTTGTTTCCATTTGCATTGGATAAATTTATCTCTTCTTTTTCTTGGCTTTTATTGTTATTTCCTTATGTTGCTATCTATTTGCTCCTTTGGGGTGACCATCTCTGTGACCACCCAAGGCTATTGGAGGAAGGCTCGAAGAAGTTTCCATCTCTGTCGTGAGTTCTTTTCTCATTTTTGCCAAGTAGTATTTCATATCCCATGCATTTTGAATTTATGATAGTATAAGATACCCTTGCCGTAGATTTTCAATGGAGACATTTTGCATCCTTGCTAGATATAAGTGGAGGGACGAGTCCTGCAATTCACCATATTGATTTATTAGGAGTCAATACTAGCCTTGATATGTGAGCGATAGGGTCTTGAAGTTTTCAATGTGAGAGTGAAGCTTGTTACACCCAATGTAAATCAAATGGTTTGTCATATTGATTATGAGGTAGACTTCCAGCGTATATGCCACATATGCCACATGGTTGATAACAATGCCATCGACTTCATCATTGATGTAATTAATGGGTTCTTCACTCCCATTATAATTATTGTGTCTATGTGCTCTTATACTATATAGAATTTTATGCGATTAGGTTTTTAACCCGTACAATCGGAAGTTTTTGGTACTTATACTTGGGCGCATTAACTAACTTCTAGTCAATTCCTAAATCTTTTTGTAACATTTATTCTTGTTTTCAAATGATCCCTCTTCTTGCTTGTATTTTTGAGATTCCACTTAGCACACAACGTTTTTAGTTAAAATCAAAGGTTTTCATGTAGTATACAACATTTCCCCTTAAAATCAGAGATTTTCACTTATTATATGACATTTCTAATTAAAATTATACATTACTGCTTATAATTTAGTGTTTTCGATTATTATCGTTAGTTCTTTCTTATTTTTATTTATTCCTTATTAGTTTATAATACACCCAAGAAGATTCATTAGTGGAGAGCATGTCTTTCAATCGAAACACATTTCTATCCCAACAAGCACCCGCAAGGGTCTTAATCTTCGTTTAAATTTTGACTTTCTTAAAAAATAATAAGAAGAAGGTAATTATTTAATGTGTCACGAGTAGTTGCTGGTGACTAGTTCACACATTGAGAGAAGACAATCTTAAAACATTTAGAATTTATACAATAAATCCCCCACATATATGTCGCGGCTTTTGCATCACTTGTCTCCAAACTATCGTTATGTAAGAAAAAACAAACATTATTAAAGGAAAATAATGTTAAATGGATAGTAAATGGTAACATCCAAATCTAAGTGGTGAAAAAGAAAAAATATTTTAAACCAAAAAATATGAAAATAAGCATAAACATAGGAGAGTAAATTTTTTGGAAGGCCACTTAACTTTGGGTTTATTTTTTTTTTTGGTAACTCAACTATAATTTGTATAAAAAAGACTACCTAAGTTGTATTTGTGTTACACCAGCATGTCACCCCAACTAATCCGATCGCTGAATGTTGATGTGGCGACCGAGCTTATACAGTTAGCTAGCTTATGATGATGTGGTGGGCTGACGAGGATTACAACTGCTAGGTGGGCAGCCCACTTGGAATCCTTCCTTGCGAACCACGGCAACCCCACCATCGACCCATTGTAAATAGCACAAATCAACGTCATCTCACCACCACATGTCTCCTCCCTCCTTCACCTTTTCCTCAAAGGCCATCTCTATCGACGGCACCTCCCCTTCCTTCACCTCCACGAACAACTTATTCACATGCCAAACCCCAGCTGTTTGATCATCTCTTTCTTGAAAAACACCATATTCTTCTTCTTCTTCTTCTTCTTTTTCTTCTTCTTCTTCTTCCTCTTTCAATCCATCTTGTATCACCGCTTGTACAACATCATCCAACATGCATAAGCAACAACAACAAATAAAGGAAGACAGAGGAACAACTAAGACAACATTCATTGTGTTCTTCCTCAAAATACTCTAGCTCAAGATAGGTTTTCCAACTGTGTTGACAAAGCTTGATGGTAGTCAAAATTTTGCTCCTGTGCAACCAATGGAGTGCATGGAACAACACTGGCTTCCCACCATTGTCATATGCTCTTAGCCTGCCAGAAGGCATTTAAATTATCATTACCTGGGAAAGAAAGTTTTAATAAAATGAGACTTGCATGAGTGACACTATGCCCTAACCAATAATGTTAACACGGTCACCGACAAACTCAGAGGTGAAAAGAGGTTAGGGTATAGTGTCAGTCATGGTTGCCAAGAAAGTTGATCCGGTGGTTGGCGTCTATGATGGTGAGGTCGAAGAGGTTAGGGGCAGTGGTGAGCCCCGCCGTGCCAGCGTCGACAAAAAGAATTCTAGGTTTCTTGGCAACCATGGCAACGATGATGATGATGATGATGATAGGAGAGTAGTAGTAGTAGTAGTAGTAGTAGTAGTAGTAGTAGTAGTAGTAGAGATATATATATATATATATATATGAATAGAGTACACAGACGACTTGCCCTCTTCCCTATGGCGCTCGGTGTCCTCCTTTGCTGTCATATCACATAACCTAATGATAAATAGAGAAAAGGAAGAAAGAAAGGTTTTGTTATGATGTGGAATGCTGGCGTGGGCCAATATTGGATGATGAGGATTACAGCTACTAGGTGCACTGTCCAATGTGCCATAAGACGTGTGTTAAAATAGTTGATTGTGTAAGTTTGGGCGCCACATCAGCATCCAATGATCGGATTAGTTGGATTGACCTGTTGGTGTAACACAAATACAACTTAGGTGACTTTTATGATATAGCTTATAGTTGAGTTACCAAAAAGAAGTAAACCCAAAGTTAAGTAACCTCCCAAAAACTTTACTCAAACATAGGATAATAAATAGTAACATTGCGTAATAAGTGGAAACATCTAAACATAAGTTGGGAATACAATATAATATGTGATAAGGTTGTATAATATATGCAAGGGGATATAATAAGCATTAATCAATTTATATAAATGGCTTTGCAAGTCAAGATGCATTGATGGGGAGGAATCTTACTTGTCCATTCTATAGTTCGTATATAAGTTAATTATTGCTTAGTTCAGTTTATCTAGTCTCATGAAAACAACGGATGTTAATAAGGAAGTTTTTTGTATATTCCTTTATATAGTATTCCCTATATATTCATTGATTTGTCTTTATATAAATAGAAATTTTATCTTGAGTAGGAGATTTTCATTATAACTAAGTTAGGCCTAATTATATGCTCTTATATTTGTATATAATCCAAGCTATGAATGAAGATGGTTAACTTTTGCGTTTTCCAATATCAATCACTAATTTCTTGTGTGAGATTTCAACCTTTGTCATGGTACCAGAGCAAGGTTAATCTTCTCCACCACTTTTCATCTCTTTATTGAAGAAGTGTGTGGCCATTCAAATGAGTGAATTGTGTCAATCAGCAAGTATATTATCAATCCTCTTTAATGATCCAACAATCATAAATACATCCCATGGCAACTCGTCCACCTCTTTCAAAATCAGATTGATCATCGATCCTACATCAATATATTATCTGAGTTCTTCAGATAGTCTTAGTTAGTCCATAAGCCAAGTGGTTCTTAATGGAGGTCATGGTGGCATACTTGGTGGTGCTAATTGGGCAAACAGAGCCATGACCACTACTGCTAAAAGTCAAGTCAATGTTGCGATTGATGAAGTTGGAACATCAAACAATACATACCAGATGTTGTCTCTCACCCAAGCTAAAATCGACAAGCTGATGTCATTACTAGGTATGAGCAGTTCCAAAAACATGATTCATGATGCACTCTATGGTAAGAAATTCTCTTGCACTTGTCCATTTGGATTATTGGTGCATCACACCATGTGTCAAACAACGTTGAAATATTTGAGAATGTTCGAAAAGCTAGAAATGGTGAAAGAGTTGTTATTCTTGATGGGAATTCTTTAAAAGTAGATAAAATAGAGGATGTTGTTATTAATGAATATATCAAGTTGAAGGATGTGTTGTATATTCCCGAATTTAATTGCAACTTGGTCTCCCCAAAAAGGTTAAGTGAAGATATGGATTATGCAATTACTTACTATTCTAATGTTTGTGTGATACAAGACCCAACCGAGCGGACATTGATCGGATTGGGTGATCATAAGGATGGGGTCTACTATTTGCGCAACACACATGGTGCCCAAGCAATGATGGTTAACAAGAGTAAGGAGGAGTTATAGCACAAGTGTTTGGGGCATCCTTCTGATTGGAGCTTATCATACTTGTTTACAGTTTATGATTTCACTTATAATAACAAAGGCATTGAACCTTGTGATGCATGTCATCGTGCAAAACAGACAAGAATTCCTTTTCCTTTACGTGATAAAAAAGCCTCTCATGCATTTGGTTTAATCCATTGTGATTTATGGGATCGATATCATACTACATTTCTCTCAGGAGCTTATTATTTCTTAACCATTGTAAATGATTTTACCCACAGTACATGGGTTTATTTTTTGCATGACAAGTTAGAAACTAAAAAAAATTTAGTCTCATTTTTTGCTATGGTACAGAGCCAATTCGGGATCGCAGTGATAATGGAACAGAATTCTTGGGCACTCTTAGTGAATTTTTCCTTAGTCAATGTATAATTCATCAAACCTCATGTATTGTAACTCTACAGCATAATGGAAGAGTTGCGAGGAAACATCAACACATTCTCAATGTAACTAGGACCTTGCATTTTGAGGCAAGTCTATCTTTGATCTTTTGGGGAGAGTGTGTTCTTGCAGCAATGTATCTTATTAACCATACACCGAGTAGTGTGTTGGGAGGTCATACACCATTTGAAGCCTTATTTGGAAGAGCACCCAAATATTCTCACATTAAAGTATTTGGGTGTCTTGGTAATGCTAAAAGACAAGGTGTTGGAAGAGATAAATTTGGAGAATGGGCGGAGAAATGTATATTTGTCAATTATCCTTATGGAAAGAAAGGATAGAGAATGCATAGTTTAGAAAAAGAAGTTGTTTTTGTGCCACGAGATGTACATTTTTATGGAGATGTCTTTTCTTTTATCAATAATGAGGCATGCCAAGTAGAGGAGGTTCCAACTAACGGGGGAGCACACTATAGTGGAAGATGAAGCTAGTCCATTTGGTAATTGTTAGTTGTCAATCATAATTGTTTTTCTGTTCTAGTTTTTACCTACATTAGGATTGATTGATTGATGATTGATTTATAGGCTAACTTATAGCTATTTCCATATTACTAGTCATTCCTATTAGGACTATTGTATACATATATCTATATATATATATATCTAAAGGTGTAATTGATACATTGGAAATATAAAGCTTACTTTTATCCACTATTTTTCTTGTCTACATGGTATTTAAATGGGTTTATTCTGATCTTAAATTTTTTTTTCTTGTGAGGGTTAATAAATCCCCTCTTGTGTGATTGATTTCTTGTACCTTTGTGTTTGAGGTTTTACCTCTGTTTGAGGTTGTGTATTTTTTTTTTTGTACTTGCATTTGTAATTCAAGAGGACAGATAGCATGACTAACTCTGATTTATGTGCTTATGTTGGAACTACCATAAAGTTTAATAGCAGAAATTATGCCATTTGGTCTCAAGCGTTTCGTACCTTCCTTGGTTTTTAAGGCCGTTATCATCATCTAGTTCAAACAATGGCAGACGCTAAGGATTTCAAATATGCAGCCATGCGTCAATCTGATTATGTAGTGAAACCATGGTTACTGAATTCCTTGGAACTTGAAATTGCTGCCTCCGTTGGACTGATATCATATATCGTACTCTATCAAAGAAATGTTCTCTAATGATGGTAATAATTCTTGCATTTTATCCTTGTTTCAACAACTTGTTGATAATAAACAATTTGAAGAATCCCTTCCTGAATTTTTTCTTGCCTATAAAGGAATTATCAATGAATTCCCTGAATTGCAGCCCATCTCTACAGATTTAGAAACTCAAAAACGACAATGGGAAAATATCTTTATTTGTGGATTTCTTATGAATCTGAATGACCAGTATAATACTCTTAGAAGTCAATTACTTGGAGATTGCACTATGCCTACTCTTCAATCAACTTTCTCTTGCTTGCAATTAGCCTCTTTAACTCTATCATCTCCAATTGTTACTCTTGAACATTCTGCTATGGTTGCATAAGGACGTGGGTACAATAATGGCAAGAGTGAAGGACGTGATAGACAATGTGATTTTTGTGGCAAAAAAATCATATTGAAGAAGTATGTTGGGACAAACATGGTAAACCTGATTGGGCTCCCAAACGTACCAAAAGGCACAACACTTCTATGCCAGCTGCTGTTACTTTCACTTCTAATGAATCAACTTCTTCAGTTGGACCTGAGAATGTTATTCAGATTTCTAAAGTGGAGTATGAATGGTTAATTTAGTCACAACCTAATTATATTGCCTCTTATACTCCCTAGATAGGTACCACTGCACTTGCAACTCTCTCGAGTAATTCTTGGTTAATATATTCAAGTGAATCAAATCATATGACTGGTGACCAGTGCCAAATTCATAATTTTACTCCTTGTCAATCATTGTCACCTATTACGTGTTGATGAATTTGTTTTGCGAATTGATAATGCTTTGGAATATATGAAAATTGATTTCTTTCTTTTTTGTCATGCTAATGGCATTATTCACCAAACATCATGTGCTAATACTCCACAACAAAATGGCGTGACAGAATGTAAAAATAGACATCTTCTTGATGTTACTTGTACTATTATGATTCAAATGAATGTACCCAAATATCTTTAGAGTGATGCTATTCTCACTGTTGAATTTCTCATTAATCGAATGCCATCTTCTACTCTTGGAGGTGACATTCCTTTCAAATGTATTTTTCCAAATTCTCCAATATTATCTTTAAATCCTCGAATTTTTGGGTGTGTCTGCTTCGTTCATTTATTTGAAACTGGTATAGATAAGTTGTCTCCTAGAGCTGTCCATTGTGTTTTCTTAGGGTATTCTAGAACTCAAAAATGTTATAAATGTTATGATTTAGTGTCAAAAAATAATATTTGTTTCAGCTGATGTTACATTTTTTTTTTAGTCTGAATCATTTTTTTAAAGCTCTGAAGTCAAAGAATTAGTTCCTTTTCCTACCACAGTAACACCATCTCCCATAAATCGTCCACCTTCAAAACCTTTATAGGTTTACGCCAGATGAAATAATTTGCAAACTCCTCCTATCTCACAACCATCTCCTTTATTACATTCTGATGATGATCTTGATGATTTGCCAGTAGCTCTCAAAAAAGGTAAACGTTCTTGTACCCTGCATTCTTTTGCTCATGTTATTTCCTTTACTTACCTTAGTCCTAATTTTCATCATTTAGCCTTATGCCTATCATCTATATCTATTCCTAGGAATTATTTAGAGGCAGTCCAGGATCCTTATTGGAAAGAGGCCATGAATGAGGAAATATCCACTCTTCTCAGTGGACACACCTGGGACTTAGTACCTTTACTTGATGGAGTTCCACTTGTTGCATTTCGTTGGGTTTTTACTATCAAATACAATCCTAATGGCTCTATTAACTAATATAAAGCCTTATTGGTTGCCAAAGGATACATGCAGACACCAGGCATTGACTTCTTTGAAACTTTCTCTCATGTTGCTCGATTGAATTCTATTCGTGTGCTCATCTCTATTGCAGTCAATCATGATTGGCCACTGTATCAACTAGAAGTCAAGAATGTGTTTCATTATGGAGACTTAAATGAGGAAGTTTATATGGATCAAACACCTGGCTTTGTTGCTCAGGGGGAGACTCACTTAGTATGTAAGCTCAACAAAGCTAATTATGGATTAAACCAAATCCCTAGAGCTTGGTTTGATAAATTTAGTCAAGTTGTTTTTGTAGCAGGATTCAAGCAAAATCAAGCTGATCATTCAGTATTTGTGAAACAAAGTTCATCAGGGATTGTAGTACTTATTGTTTATGTTGATGATATACTCTTGTTAGGTAATGATGTAAATGGCATTGAAGCAGTTAGAAAGCACCTGCAACAACAGTTTGTCACCAAAGATCTTCGTCAGTTAAGATACTTTCTTGGTATTAAAGTTGCTTGTGGTGAAGAAGGTGAAGTACTATCTCAAAGGAACTATGCAACTGATCTATTACAAGAAGCAGGTTTGCAAGGTGCAAAACCATTGGATACTCCAATGGAACCTAATCTAGACTTATGGAAGGAAGATGATGACTTTGCAAACTATGGACAATACAGTAGATTAGTTGGGAAGCTTATCTACTTTACAGTTACTAGACCGAACATTATGCATGGGGTGGGCTTATTAGTCAATTTATAAATAAACCTAAGAATTGTCATTGGGAGGTTGCCTGTAACATTCTAAGATATATAAATAAATCTCAAGGAAAAGGATTATAGTTTAGAAAGAACAAGCATGTGAAATTAGTTGGCTATTCTGATGCTAACGATGTTGGTAATAAGAGTGGTAGAAAATCTAAATTAGGTTATTGTACCTTTATAGGTGGGAATCTAGTAACTTGGAAAAGTAAAAAAGTAGACAACTGAATTAAGATCTATTGCTGAAGCAGAATACTGTGCCATGCCTCACACCACATGTGAGCTAATTTGGTTGAAAGCTCTCCGTAAAGATTTCAATATCACCTATTCTGATCCTAATCCTATGCATTGTGATAATCTAGCTGCAATTCATATTGAAAGTAATCTTGTTTTTCATAAACGGACAAAGCACATGGAAATCGATTGTCATTTTGTGAAAAATACAGTTACTGACAAGAAGATTTGCGCTCCTTTTACATCTTCAAGAGATCAAATTGTTGATATATTTACTAAAGCACTTAAGAAGGAAGACTTCCTCAGATTAAATAACAAGCTGTGCATGATAGACATCTATGCTCCAGCTTGAGGGTGAGTGTTAGCTGTCAATTATAGTTGTCTATCTATTCTACTATTTACCTCGATTAGGATTGATTGTTTGATGATTGATTGATGATTGATTCATAGGCTAACTTATAGCTATTTCCATATATTACTAGACATTCCTATTAGGACTGTTGTATACATGCATATATTTATCTATATATCTAAAGTAGTAATTTATACATTGGAGATATACAACTTACTGTTCTCCATTATTTTGCTCGTTTACAATAATGATGGGAGTCTTGCAGGGGATTCCAATGTGCCTTGGAATCGTGATGATACACAAATGAATACAAATAAAAGAACTATGCATGCAAATCATGAAGAATTAAGCTCATATGAACATGAAGTGGAAGTTTCTATGGAAAACATGTCACAAAAGCATGAAATTACAAAACATGTTTCAAAAGAAATGCAACCCCAATGAGAAAGAAGGCACCCTAAATATTTAAAGGACTATGTGCATGCTGCAGTAGTAGCACCATGCGACGAGAACCCAGTGCAAAAGGTGTTTGTAGGTAAGGCTCATCCTTTGTCACACTACATTTTCTATAGTAAGTTTAGCTCATCTCAAAAAACCTTTCTAGCTGCCATCAATTCCCAAGATGAGGTAACAAGTTTTGCACAGGTTGTTAAGGATAAATGATGGGTTGAAGCAATGAGCAAAGAGATTGAGGCATTAGAAGAAAATAAATCATAGAAGGTTGTCAACTTACCTCTTGGGGAAAAGGTAGTTGGATGCAAATGGGTCTACTAGATTAAATATAAGAGAGATTATACAGAGGCATTTGCTCTAGTAACAAAGCATATATTTGTTCTTGTTTTCTTGGCAGTGGTAGTGGCAAAAGGATGGGAAATTCGTCACATGGATGTAAACAATCCATTCTTGCATGGTGACCTAAAGGATAAAATATACATGAGGTTGCCACCGGGTTTCAGTTCCAGTAACCAAAATGCAGTCAGTAAGCTACATAAATCTTTGTATAGCTTAAAACAGGCTTCTAGGAATTGGTTTTCAAAATTGATGACATCCTTGCATGAGTATGGTTTTACACAATCTAGTATAGAGAGCACACTTTTCATATATAGAAAAGAAGATGTTTTTCTTGGTATGTTGGTGTATGTTGATGACATTATACTAGCTGGAAATAATTCATAAGCTTGTACAAAGTTCAAGGTATACCTTAATAAATGTTTCAATATAAAAGACTTGGGAAATTTGAAATATTTTCTTGGGATAGATGTAGCTCGTGCTCATAAATGGCTGTTTTTCAATCAACACAAGTTTGTTTTGGATATCTTGAAGGAAACTGGATTAACATAATGCAAGATAGCCAACACCCCAATTGAGCAAAATTATCGATTGGGGCATGCGAATGGTGCTTCTTATTCTCATCTAGAAGCATATCATAGATTAGTCGGATGGTTATTGTACTTGACAATTACAAGGCCTGATATTATATATGCTATACATGTACTTAGCCAATACATGTACTTGATGGTTATTCCACAGTTTTAACCTGCTCATCAAGTGTTCTAATCAAGAGTGGATATTGTCAATCTCTAAAAATAAGAACACTAAAAACTAAACACAATAAGTGTATAATAAACATAAACACTAAATAATAAGTAGTAAACCTTGCTAATAAATATGAACGGAAACTGTTAGTAATAAATAGAAATTGTTGAATAACAATGTGAAATATTTTAAAAATTGAATAACAAAGGCTTACTTCTTTACTTGTGAGAAATGACATAAAGAGACTGACAGGCGTTTGCTTTATGGAACTGTTATCTTAAAATGTGTCTTCTTCTTGGTTCCAACCATCTCATCCATCTACATGAATTCTTTAAGATGCTTTTTTGGGATGAAATTTGTTTTAACATGTTGTGATTCTTCATTAGTCATGACAGTGTCTTTTTCACTCTCCTCATCTACCAACATCATATCCTCTGTGGTTCTCGAAGGGTTTCATTCAACATAAGGAAAATCTTCTCAACTAATTTTTAAAATTTAGAATAATAAAGGTTTGCAAAAAATAAATATATCATATATTTACATATGAATGGTTGAACTTATAATTGAATGAAGAATCAACTAGAACATTAATCTCTCTTCATTCACCGGATAATTTTTTTCAACACAGAAAAAAAGAAAAAGAAACCCAAATAACACAAAACACATGAATCTTAAATATTTTGGGAATAAGTTTTTATTAGAATACACAAACACAAGAAGAAGGTAAAGAGCCATGTTTAACCCTCACTCAGCCATGTAGCATTAATACCTTTTAGTTAAGGGTTCTTTTCAAGTATCTTCATGGTGCATTCTCTTTCATTGCCAGATGTAGTTTACAATTGAATGAAGGCAATATAAAGCCTTCTTTGGGGAAATCGAAGATCAACAAATGGAAAAGGTTAAATAAAAAAAAATCGAAAAGAGAAATTTAGGAAACCAAATAGAGAGAATGTTTTTAAAAATAAAATTTCGGTAGATGGAAGGATGATGGTCTCTTAGGTAAAAAAAATGGAGAAGATGACTACTTATGTCGAGGGGTTTTCTTGGGTCATGCACCACTTTTTTTAAGTAATTATTTTGTAAAATATAACAATTGATGTGATTGTGGACCCATTCAAAATTTAAATTTCTTGAAGGATTTACTTCTTGAGAGGGGAATTATTGTTATTTTCTATCAAAATCAAACTTTGTTAGAGATGGAAGGATTGAAAAGTAAGTTAGAGAAAGAATAAGGATTGTTTGGGAATACTAAAACGTTGGTAGATTGTGTATATAAGTGAAACTGTGAGGAATCTTTTGCTAGTTACCAGTTAAATATTCAATTAAATAATTCACTTTACCTACTGATAAGTGTCTAAATACACCATGTTTTTATTTATAAACCCTTTGCACTTACATGCAATTTTTATTAATATTGATGTCCTTTTATGCATGTTATGTATTTATTTCATCTCAGGGCATTGAGCGACCATTTACTCAAGGATGAATCATATTTGAGTTGTTCTAGAGAGAATTATTGAAGAAATGAAGATTGTACGAGCTCCAGACCCAAATCAGATGAACCTCGCCAAAGAACAAGCCAAATCAGGCCTTGTGCGGGCTCTGCACAGCTTGCATAGCCTAGATAGAGGGGTGTGCGGCCTCTGTGCGGGATGCACAGTAGCCGTACAGCTTTGCCAGTGAGCTGTGAGGCTTAGTGTGTGGCCCGCACACTAGCCCACACACACATGGGCAGAACTTGGTTTTGATGTTATAAAAGCCATTCTAGGGCTTTTTGGAGGAGGTCTTTGGCCACCATTTCCTCCACTCTTATTCACCATCATCTCCATCATTCTCCACCACCATCACCGGAGTAGTTCGTTAACCAGAGAAAGTGGCTTTTGGAAGGCGATTTGAAGAAACAAGAACTTAAGAGGGAGAAGGTCACACTCAAAGAAGAACATTGAGGAGTTCGACGGTGCTGATCCAAGCCTATATCTAAATGAGTTTTTATGAGCCTTGTCATTGATCATCTTTTGTATTCTCTCTTTGTTATGTGGAACTAGACTCCCAAGACCACTAGGTATCCGGTGAACCTTGGGAGGAGAACTTGTATGCATGGATGATGATTTCGTTTATGAATGAATGTTGGTTTGTTGCTTGGTTTCATTCTATGTGTACTTGATTGTAGTGCATTGCATGAAAACTCTGTGATTTATCTTGTCGATTGTACTTGGATGTGTGGGATGTGACCTTATATTAGATTCACATAGATTAAAAGGGGATTCAATGTACCTATACACTGGAGGTTCCAGGTGCCGGTAGCTCCCCGCGAGCTTTAGGATGATTATAGCCTAGAGCGAGCATTAGAAATACCCTAAGCAAGACTCCTCATTCTCAAAGACATCGTAGGGGTATCTTTGGGATAGGGGTACAAGTATTGGAATAAGGCTACACAAAGGAGGTTTCGGGCTAGCCGACTCCTGAGTCTTGCGGACCAAACCTAGTCAACTTAGCACTCAATTTCCTAAATTCATCCTCACTTGTTCTTCTCCCAAGAGGATCCTCGCCCGAGTCCTCTCGTGCTCAATGCCATTTGCTATCTTTATTCGCTAGCATGGTGTGCCTTAGTCCATTTTGTTTATAGTCTTTCTTTTATTTATTTTCGTATTTGTGATTTATGCAACAACTCTTAGTTTGGTAGACTAGTTAGTGATACATAGGAGGAAGTAATAGTAAATCTTGGGACCCCAGGGAATACGACCCTCTCGCATTTGCGCAAGCTGTTTATTACTTGACAACCAGTGCATTTGCAGGTAGGGAATCGTGTGCTCACTTTTTAGTGTATTGCGTGCTCACCATCACCTACCTTTCAGGATCGCCAAAAAAAAATAATAATAATAATCATCATCCCTTATAGGAATTTGTGTGTGTGTGTGTGTGAAAGGAGTGGGTGTATTCAAAAGCATGGCATTTTTTTATTTCCTAAAGGGTAAAATTATAATCTACAGGGATAAGAATGCTTATACCCCCAAATCCAGATTGTGAGGGGATGAAAATTTCTCCAAACCCTTTTCCATTCCTTTTAGTGCATACCCAAACATGGGTATGCGTATGCACTAAAAGCTAAAGGGATCTCCATTACTTTGGGGTCACTCCTTGCATCCAAATGGTGGCTAAGCATATGTTTTAAAATGGTGGGTCTCATATGACATCCCTAAAAAAAAAAAATCCTACCTAAAAAATATAATTAAAATGAATAATAATAATAATAATAATAATAATAATAATAATAATAATAATAATAATAATAATAATACTGATTTGTTTATCCCTCAGAAATTTTGATTAATCTGATTAGTCCTGAAAATTTGTTATATCTCTCAAACTTTTTTTTTTAAATTTTATATTTTGTTACTTCTTTATCCCTAGTCTCACAGATACCGTCATGTGCTTTTTGGAGAGAAGCTTGCATTCAGGTAATACTAAACCATGCACGTTGTCTTTTAATCTTGTATAAAAAAGTGCCTTCCTATAGTCCATTGTTGACACTGTTGATTAAAACATGTGATTTTAATTTCTTTTAAAAAGAAGAGAAATTATAGGCATATGATTAATTTGAAGGGTTTTTGTTTTGTTCAACTAACAAATAATGGCGAGATCTTTGTTCTTAATAATAACAAGCAATATATATATACATATATAGGAAATAAGTTATTTGGGGATGTATAGAACATCCCTAGAAGCCAAAAAGTAAGAGTGAGGAAGAATAAGAGAGAGACAAACACATGGAAAGGGACAGAGAGTGAAATAGTAACAGAAATTGTGGGGTTAGTGGGTGTTTATTTGTTTAGTTTATTTGGGGGATGCAAATCACATTGGCCAGCGAGGATTGACCTGCCACTATTTAGATGTTTGATCCAATGGTTGTAGTTTAGTCATTGTGAAAGACATTGTAACGTTGTGTAACCCATGAGAAAACATTGTTCATTACTATTTAACCGTTGAATTTTGGTCCAATCGTTGATGTACACACGTCCATAGATTTGTTATCTACAAACATGTGTAGATGACTGCCCCTCATATATATATATATATATATATAATAAACTGATGCAATTCCAAGAGGATTAAGCAACCAATTCACTAAAATTGAACTTTGTTGAAAATCACAACAAATATTACAAGATCATTGGGGATCAAGGGACCGAAATCATGTAAACCTCCATGTAGAACCAAGCTACAAAAAAGCAACAAGAAGAAGAACTAGGGTATCTAGATGAAGAAGTAGAGAGAAAGCGAGCATCAAAACTTCATAACCATCTTTCCCGCCAGTCTTTGCTTTCTTTTTAATCCTTTCAACCAAAGGTTGAGAGCTTAGCATCACATCTCAATAATGTGAAATTACAAAATCACCCTTCTTTCCTCTCTATAGCAGATTCTAGCAGTTAGAGATAACTAATGTAAATTCGTGTAACTCTTTAGAATGTATGAATTTACTTCTCTATCATTTTTTGCTTCTATATACCTGAACTAGCAGTTAAGGATAATGATGCAATTTTGTCTTCTCAAAACACTTAAAGCGGTAACACAAACAACAACATATGTAGACATACGAGGGCAGGTTTCCTAGGGATGTGCAGCAGTGCTTGCTTTTCCCTTCCATGCTACCTCCCCCACCCCCCTTCCCCCTTAACCGCAAAGCCAACCTATACTAAACCCCAACACTAACACCCTTCTTAGTTACTTTTTGTGTTTTGTGGATGTCTACCGACATCCGCAATTTTCCCTATATATATATCTGTGTGTGTGTGTGTGTATTTTGAGGAAGACAAATAGAGAGTTGCGGGTGCGAGACCCACAAAAACAAAGGAAGAAAGAAAGAAGCCATTCACCATAAAAAAACAATAAAATATAAAAATAATAAATAAACTATAAAAAGATAAAATAAAATAAAAATGTTAACAGTACGTGTATAATTCTTATATATTATATATTAAAATTAACATGCATTGTGTATGAGAGGGAGGGATGGTGTGGGATCCACTCAAAGGCAAAAATAACCTAACTAATCAAATTCAAGTAAATGGTAGCTTAGGAGAGATTTTGGCATTGTTAAGTAAAATTAATAGATTACTAGCATGGATGTTTGTGCTTACATGGACTTCATGTAATGATTCCAATTGTTTAAATAAAAATTTTAAAATATTACTTAAAAAAAATACTAGCCAAACACTAATATTATTAGATTAATTTAATAAAACAATAATAATGTACAAACAATAAAAACAAAACAAATCATATATATGTATGTATGGAAAACAATAAAAATAAAATGAAATAAGAACACAATATATCTATTTATTCATTTTATTAGTAAAAAACAATAAAAACCAAAAAAAAAATTTAAATACACAAAATCAATCTATATCCATATACATATGAAAAACAATAGAAAACAATTCAAAAAAAAATTAAAAAACAAAAAATAGGAAAAAATGTTATTATCAGTAATTATATAATATTATATATATATATATATATATCTTATAAGAGGTCCTTGCTTTTTCTCTTTGTACCTTTTTAACTAGCATTAGTTTTGTAGTCATTTATGGCCATCGTGGATTTTCTTTTGAGTAAATTATTATTATAAATAAATAAATAAAAGTCAAATACATTGTGGAATAAAGTTTCGGATTCAGATTTGGTTATATTCAAATCCGAACAAAACCATCACCACTAATCTCTAGTTTCCTATGCATCCCCATCCTTCACCTCCATCTATTTTCCTCGTCTTTCTCCATTGTTAGGTGCTTTTACCTAAGCTGAGATATCATCACAACCTTTCATCTCTTCCTTCTTTATGGCCCGATCCCAACAATGGCCACAACCTTAGAATAGGGTATTAGTCATTGCTTCTTGACCTAAGCAATCCCTGCGAAGAAATTCTCTAAGACTACATCTACCGAGAAGGAAGAAGAATGTTTTCCTAATTTCAGGCTGGATTTGTACATGTTTTTAGAAATGAGAGAAATTTGTTGAAGAATACTTTGTTGTTTTGATGTATCGATTAGTGGAGATTTGGCATGTAATTTTTTGTCATATACAAAATTTCTAAAACTAGGGAAGAATGTTTGCATGTTCTTGATGGCTAATTTCAAGGAGAGTTTGTCCTCATTTTGTTGTTTTAATTTTTTATTCACAAAACAAGCATGTTGGTTACTACCCGCAAGGGTACAATTCTCATCATATAATAAAGTGTACTCTAAAGAGTACAATGTCTAAGATTTCAAACCCACACGGGCTAAGATGTACTAGTACTAAATATAATTCTATTATCTAGCCTAATACATAATTTATTAAAGAGAAATTGAAATAAAGACTAATTGCTAAAGATTGCTGACAATAGATAAATGTCACTTAGAGGCAAATCAATCCTAAAGCGAAGGTATTCGGGCAATGAATCCCCGTAGGATTTTAATAAAAATGTATGCAAAGATTTTAACCAACGTCTGAAGGTAATGAACCGAAGGTTCCTAAAGTGTATTAAATCTCTCTTGTGGCAATTAATACCTAACTCCTTATTGCATTAGCGTTTTGGGGAACCTAAATCTCAGGAGAGTTATGGGAATAAGGCCATTTGAAATAGTCATACTTCTTATGATACATTTGGATGGTAGTAATAGTTCCACCTCTTACATAAGTTTATTCCCATGTGTGGATGGGAGTTTACGTAGGGAATATTATGCCTAAGAGGGTAATCATCCCTTTGGGTAGGGGAATACATACCCCAATTATTAGGGATAATGCCCATTATTGAGTTGGAAAATTACTCTTTTAACCTTTTAAATGGAAAAGTTCCATCTATACAGACTTAAAGATCTTTTAAAACCCTGCACATCTTGTGGCCTTTTATCCCTTCTATGTTGCTTCCATCCTAGCCTCATGGTTGTTCTTTGCCGTTGCCGCTGTTTCATCAACACCACCGCCTCACCTCCATTGTCGTTGCTCTATTGCTGTTTATATTGCCCCACTGCACCACCACACTAATGATCTCTATCTTTCTCCACTCAATGCTTCTCCTTCAAACTCACATGTCTTCAATTTGTTTTTTGTTTCCACTAAAATTGATTGATGTTGTCTACTGCTATCCGTCAAACTGAGTGAGAATCCTTTCTTTATTATTTATTTTTAAGTTAAACATATAATTAATTAAGTTCATTGGTGGGTTGTGCTAGTTGTATAAATTAAATCATAGTGCTATGAGATTTTGAATGGATAGCAACAACAACACACTCTTCGATTATGTTTTAAGTTTATTATTATTATTATTATTATTATTATTATTATTATTTTAAAAAATACTAAGACTTATTTGTTTTGTTCTTTGTAAATACATTTTCTTTCAAAATTTTTGCTCATCATTTAATTTGGAGTATATATATATATATATATATATATATTGGGGGGTTGTTCTTCTGCATGATCTTGGATCAAAACTAAAAAAGATCATTCAAAGAACACAAGAAGGAAAGAAGAAGTTATAATTCAGGTGATGGAACATGACCATATAAAGTAAATATGTAGAATGTGTAATCCATGCATAATTACTTTAGATCAAAATGCAATAAACCTTCTAAAGATTTAGATGATCAAACTTCCAACAACCTATCAGTTTTCTTGGCCACAATCTTCTCATAAGTTGAAGCTCACATCAATGGCCAACCATATTCATTTGGTGAGCTGAGAATGGGTTTCCAGCTAGATACCTCCATCAATCAGAAATAATGATAAAAGAAAAAATCCCACAAACCATGCTAAAGGCCATTGCTTCCTGTAATGAAGTAGTTGGTATAGAAATTGATGGAAAGAAGAAGCTATTAGACCAAGTACTTTTCACTATTGATGAATTGAACAATGAGGAAGAATATTTTATGTTGCAAGCCCTAGCAAAATATGAAGATCAACCTAAATATTTTGGGACCTTCAAAATGATAACAAGTTACGCTTTTGTTGGGTATTTTTAACAAGAATGTCATATCACCTGCCTTATAAGTAAAGCATTTTGATAATAGTGTCATGTTGCTATATTGCACTCATTTTTTTAGATAGTATTTGATATTAGTCACATTGGGTTACTTTTCATATATGATCATCCAAGATTGCCATTGACTTCTTATCTTATAGCAATGGATATACTTAAAAGTTGTTTTATTTGATTAGCAATTTGACATATAAACTGAATGTTTGTTGGATTTACTACTTTTTGCTTTTCCTCATGTGGAGTTGTGTGTGAATATGTTGTCCAAAGTTATTGTGTCTCTACTTATATTAGTAGTATGAAGTTTAAGCTAATGTATCTCTATTTATTTATAGAGAATGAAGTTAATGGGTTTGTAGCACCTCTAATTGTTCATGTTGTTGTAATATATTTTGCTTTGCATTTATATGACGCTCTTTTATTTGCTTTTGTCTTTTGGCTAGTTGGTGATTTGGTTATTTGGACACTGTTGCAATGATGTTCAATTAATCCAAAAAACTCAAGCTATTATGCTTGTGTCTTGTAGCCTGTGTTTATGTTTGTGCTTGTTTCTTTTTTATCTTGAACTATTATAATGAAAATTTTTTATCTAATTTGTGTTTGAATTTTGTATTGAGCTTCTATATTTTGTGTGTGTGAAATGAAGTAGCAATATATGCCATGAACACTCTTAAGAAAATATTGTATGGTTGCTTGATTGTATGATGAAAACTTCTCACTGAATTAACTTAATTATGCTTTATAGTAGCTTATAAAATTATATATTTGTTTTATACTTTTACTTAATTTGTGACCATGGTTTGCAACACTACATTATGTAGTTCTCTTGTTCTTTATTTACAAGTATTTACAAGTAGAGAAATTTAGTTAATTTAATAGTTAATTCTTGTAATTATTAAAGTGAAATATTTATAATACTTATCAAATTATAGTGATTGGAATAAATAATGATATTCGGCATATTTTACAAATAAATAAATTTATTTAAATTACATAGCTAATTACAATATATAATTAAATTGGGTAAATATTAACATGAGATATTTAATATAGTTACCGAATTGCAATAATTTGAATTGTATATATAGTTAAGCAATTAAGACTAGATACATTTAATTAATTGTAATAATTTATATTATTTAAAAATTAATTATAATAATTAACTCTAGTAATGCTATATAAAATATTATAAATGATTGCATTCCTTTATATAAGGGCATAAAAGTAATTGTATCACATATAATTTACCTACTTTTCCCATTTCTAATTAATTACTCCCTCCATCTTCTTCAACCAAACACAGTTTTCATTACCATTCATATCCTTTCATCCAATTGCTATTACCCTTTTTATTCCCCTTCTCATTACCCTTATTCCAAGTACCGATAACCAAACGCCACTTAGTACCTTATCTCTAAGCCTACTCACAGCTCCCTTCTATGAGGTAGATCCACTTGCAAGGAGGCATTCGCTCATCACTCACATGAATTGAAATGGAAAATCAAGGATGTCATTACGTAAATATCCATTACGAAAAAAATCACTCAATAAAATCTCAAAACCAAACATACCAATGACAATTAACATCCAATGTCTTAATACAAGTTAATCCTAGGGTTCATTATGCTCAAATGCTTATCAAATTAGTTTCTTATGAAAGTGGAATACAAATCCAAGATAAAGAAGTAAAAAAAAAATATTAATGAAAATAAACATGAAAAACTCCCTTAGCCTCCTAATCTTGGTGTATGGATAATGAAACTCCGAAGAGGCTCCTATGACGCTATCGGAATCTCTTCCAAGACGGCTCTCTCGAATGCTTGACGACCTTGTACAGTAGCCGATGTGCTTCAAGTGGTGCATCTTTGTATTCTCTTCTCCTCTATGAAATGGTGGCTCCAAGGATGTCCCCCAATCAAAAGCTCATTTTCTCAACCCTAAAAAACACCTTAAATAGGTTTCCGGCATGTGAGTAAGCATGAGGGCAAATGGGAGCCGGTATAGGTTGAAAGGGGCTGAAAATCGGGCTCTTGTTGCTAGAAATCCATATGCTCAGTCATATGGGCATATGCTTGCCTATATGAAATTTTAAAATTTCATATGCCCCGTATGAGCTTGTATGGTAGCCCGTATGCCCATGAAAATGCCTCTTCTCTATTCCTTTAAATTGAAAAAACATGCCAACTTTGCATACGGGCATATGGTAGCTCTATGGGTACTCTTTAGTTCCAAACTTCATTTTGGCATGGAAATATTGCCAAATGCTTCCTGATTGTAGAATGACCTTTTCCATGGCCTATGAACCTAAATAAAATGAATTAAGTACAACTGGGTGGCATTTTTATAAAATATGCATGCAAAATGTACATTTAATATAGAAATCAAGCATATTTAAACACCTATCAAAGCAGCAACAATATTTATTTGCAACAATGAAAAAAATAGGTCACCATATTGATGTAAATGCATACCCTACTCAATGGAAAGTTTCTCTTGAAAAGTTTTCCAAGACCATAACCATATTTTGTAATAGATAAAACTTTGAAGATAATTGGAAATTTTTTTCCATTTTTTAAACAAAAGCAACAATAAACTTAGGAATTTCACAATTTGATAAATTGACAAGTGTAAAAAGTTCCATCTTTATTGTTAGGATTTTATACATTTTGACAGTTGATATACTATGTTTATTACATATGTGATAAATATTAATAAAACTACAGTTCTTGCTTACAAAACAATAATAAACCCTACCAAAAAAGAACTTTCCTAAACAACCATTTCATTAATTTAAATTGTGAAGGATTGCTTCAGTTGTAGCATCTATTATGCTTTGATGTGTTGGTAATTCTGGGCATTTAGTTGTTGCTAAGGGTTCTACACTAAACTCCTCATTTTGATTTTTCATTCTAGCGAGCTTCTTATTCCTAAGATCATGCTAATCAAAAACAATAAAGAACATATATTTATATCCAAATCAAGGTTAATGCAATGCTAAACTTGTCTAAAATGATAATAGATTTACTATCAAATTACTGCATGTAATGAATGAAGTGCTATAAGGCACTTCCCCTTCAATAATTAGTTGGCCATTATGAGCACCCTTCAATACATATGAGACATATTTTATTTGATTGCAATTTACACAGTTTAACAAATTCATCAAAGTTAAATAATGGTTTCTGCATTGTTACTAAAATTTGAATAATACTTCTTATTATGAAAGCACTCATTGAACCAATTGAACTAGCAGCAGCTTTTGTTTTATGTTTTTTCTTCACACTTGAGCTAGCAGTATTTGTTGGTAGAGGTGCATTGATTTGGTGGCTGGTAGTTGTTACCTACATGAGGACAATAATTATCACAAACCAATTAACAAGGTAAGCAAGAATTAAAAATCACATAAGCTGAATTTACAATATTAGCTCATTGTGCACATCTTGCCTCATTCTGGTTTTCCCCACCAATAAGCATGATATTGTATTGTTCGTACCCATCATTTCCACAAGAAAGCACCAAAATAAGGTTAATTCTATGATAGGTCTACTCTAAAAGGAGAACAGATTTTACCATCAATTAAGTTTGAAGTAGCACCATGAGTATTAACAACTTTTGCTTTTGTTTCTTTTTTTTTTTTCCATCCCACTTGAACTAGCAACATTTTCTAGTTGAGTTGGCTCCTTTTTGTGGTTGTCACATGTGGTCTACATAGTAACAATCAGTACGAAAGGTAGAAGGAGCTAATAATCAACTCAATGGCCATTAACAGCTAGTTTATACAGTATTATTTCTCTGTGGGTAGCAAAGCCTTTTATGACCTTAAGCATAAAAAATTCTGCACTTTATCACACTACCCTCTCTAGAAAGTTTTGTTTGACTTTTGTCTTTTGTCTTTCAATGGCTCTCTCCTCCTTTTCCTTGTAGGTTGACCAGACATCCTTTTCACCATTAGTGCCTTCATTAGACCTTTTGCATTTGTTAGCTAAAATTGACTTCCTCTTAGTGGATTAACAGGACTAGTATACTTTCAAGTATGTCTCCTTCTTGAACTACTCAACCACATAATCATATAGATTTACCCATACAAATGCAATTACAGCTAATGTATGTTGGCAAGGGATACCACCATTGTCCCATTTCCCATAAGAGTAGCTTTGGTTTCCTAATATGACAACATGTCCTTCCCTGGATGTATCACCAAATTATCATAAAACACCTCATGTATTATAGCTTCATTCCATTGAACCTGCTATTTTCTAGTCTTATTCTTTTCTTTTTCAATTTTATCAACTATGTTTGGCCTATAAGCACCTTCACACTTCAGTACATACCCTTTCTTAACAGCTATTCTACTCGTTACATATTGTCTAATGTTTTCAAACAAGGTGATAACAGGCTTATTTCCAGCTTCTAGCAACACTCCATTGAATGTCTCACACATATTATTATTAAAAGCCTCACATTTTACTAAATTATTGAAGAGTGCAATGCACCAGCCTTCATTGGCCTAATTCTCTACAAGTCTTCAATGTCCCTCTGTCCTCCAAAATTCAAATGTTCTCTAAATGATTTTGCATCTTAGTGTGGTTAGTGGACCTAGCAACATTCCAAAAATTGGAGTTGCAGTTCTTTTCCTGGGTGTTTTTTCACCATCTAGCATAATATATGCACCTAGCACATATCATGTGCTCAATTGAAGGTAAAAGTGTCCTTATTGCATGAATAAGACCCTAAAAAATATAACTTGGCAATATTAAATTGTAGCTTTAGTTTAAGAAGAACGTAAAGCAAATTTATTTACATATTACCTTCTGCATGTCACTAATTATTGTCCATCCAAGCAAATCTCGAATGCAGAGATTAGGCTTAAGTTGTTTTATAACCATATCTAACTCTCATTGGTTTTCTTCTCAACAATTACCCATGCTATAGCATTTAATTATTCCCATCACTCCACACTTCCACCAATAGCTATCCCTTCATTAGGCTTTTTGCACCCATCAAGCTCTATGAACCTTCTGCAACCACCTATAAAACCTTCTCTAGTGCCTATTAGGCATATACAAGTCTTTTTTTTTTTAAATGACCTCATTTGGGCTTTGTCATTCAAACAAAATACATATATTGTTGCTAGGATTTGTATCTCTCAACTCCAAAACATAATTGTTCAAAATTGTAGAATCTTCTATGATCTGCACTTCATTTTTTTAAGTCCTAATACCTTTGCATTCCTGCACACTTTATTGGTTATGAACACACCCAACCCTCTTCTAACCATTGCCTTTAAATGTTTAGGCTTAATAAAAGGCATACCACTAATTAGTTCTCTAAATCTTTTGGCCACCACATGGGTATGTTACCCTTTTATTAGTGTTAGCTACAAGAAGACATGAATGATGGTCCTGATAATGCTTCATGACATAGGTTTTCTGTCTACTACACTATGAACACAATATTAGCCACTTACATCCTTCACCATAACACTTAGCTTTCACCCTCACAACATCAATTTTTTATGTACACAAATTCAAATCCCTTCCTAGTTGAAAATTCAACAAGCTCACCCTTATACAATTTTAGATCTTGAAACTAAAGGCCTAAGAAGAAATCCTCCAATAGGATATTAGGATGATAGTAATTTTTTCTCGACCTATGTCTCCTTACATCATCTGCAGTTGATCCTTCACAATGTCTTCATAACTTCTAGGGTCTGAAGAGTCTATATAATAGTTCTTATAGTTTGTAACCTTCCCACTCTCACATGCAATAGTTCTCACAGTGTTTACAGCAAGACCTTCGTCATCATCATCCGTAGCTTGTTTTGCATATATCTCTATCTTATTTGTCACCTTCAACATTGTTTTCATCTATTGTTTTATTCAGTTGAACATAAGCTTTTCCCTAGCCTCTTTAGTTTCCTCATCAACACCTGAATTCTATATGATAAATGGAACATTCACCAATAACTCATAATCATTATCCCTCCTTACATCACTGTCATTATTAGAATCAGAATCAGACCATAAGACTTCGGGTAACTTCTTTTCATGCCTAACATTTGAGCTCTTAACATAAATGTCTATAGTCTTATATGTTCTTAGTTGCCTAGACAAGCTTACAATATCCTAATCAACAGTAATGTTTTTTAATACTCCCCCACCATTCTTATAAGATAGATTTACATCCTTCTTAATATCATATCTTAACTCCTTATCCCCAACAAATCCCAGTGGTAAATATTTTTTGAGGTCATTTGAAAATTCACCCACTACCTGACATATCTTACCTCTCTTTCTCTTAATAATGTTCTCCTATGGTAATAATGGTGTTACATCCCGAGCATCCATCCTACACAAAAGAAATTCAATTGGAAATAAATACAAGAAGGACAAAACCCTATAGAATACATATAAATATACCTAATTTTTCTATATAGGATAAATTAATGGAGACAAATGTATTGGCTTGTGTCCTACCAATCTAGAGCAACCATTAAAGTCAGATGATATGATTATTGATGTTTCTATAATGTCCAACCGGGATAGATAAATGTATGCCACCAATCCAAAATTCATCTATGAACATCATTCTGAAACTCAAATCAAAACCTAGAATGCATCTCCCTAGTTCAATATATGGTTTTCCAACCAAGGCCCAAGAAAAAGTTATAAAATGTGCTAACTTTAAACTCATCAATGAACTCAAGCAACAAGTGGATCTACATTCTTAAACTTCAGTTGACCAAAACCCCATTCTAAACTTGAAAAAAAAAAACTGGGGACACATGGACACATGTTATATTTCAACAACTTACATGTTAAACCAAGTACTCATAGGCCTACTTTAAAAGATGTGGTTCTTCTAAACCATGCATAATAAGAAATTTATTAAAGCACAAAATTTAGTGAAATCCAATACAACTCCCTACCTTTACCACATGTAGCAAAAATTACAAGCAGACTCAAATTTGCTTGATCTAAGTACCATCACAACTTATGTTTCAACAATTTACATCTCAAACCAAGTTCAAATAGCCCTGATTTAAATGGTATGGTTTTTTTAATCACGCACAGAAAGAAATTTATAAAGGCACACAATTAAGTTAATCCAAGTCAACTCGATAGCTTTAAAAAATCATCCAATATAGCAAATAAATACCATATTTAGCAAAGAAATTTATAAAGGCACAAACTTTTCAACTATTGTGAACCTAAATGTGAGACTGAAAATACAACGCAACATCAAGAAGAAATGCTTAGCATCACACATGTTGACTCAAATAATTGTGACTCATTGATTAAAGTATTGCATAAATAATCATGCCAAAATAAGGCAAAATATGTCAGTCTAAAAACTAGCAAATCCCTTTTTCACAAAATAAAAAAAAAAAACTAAATAATACTGCAATATGCATCGTTAGAACAAATCCCAAATGTTAACCAAGTCAAAATTCACTACAATCAAAATTAAACATAAAGAATAAAAACATTATACTAAATATTCAGATTTCAATTATCACATAGAATGGATACATTATGCCAACATCACAACGAAATCTCAGTAGAATGGAATCGGTGCCTTAGTTGAAGAATTTTTTCACGACGTGTTGCTCTTTTCAAGAAAAAAGTGGATGGTGCCTTCTTTTAGGATTGTTGCCCTTTCTGCAATCGAGGGTTATGAATGGATGGATGGACTCCTCCGTTTCCATGGGGTGGAGGAGAGCGTTGGTGAGGTCACTAGTTAGGCACACATAGAGTGCTTCGGTTGACAACGGAGAACGATGGGGGAAGTACGTGGAGAAGGATAGGGATGCATGGGAAACCAGAGATCAATGGTGATGGTTTCGTTCGGATCTAGTATAACATCCAGATTTGAATCCAAAACTTTATTCCACTGAGTATTTGACTTTTAATTGATTTTTATTTTTTAATAATATTTTAATCAGAAGAAACCACGTTAGCCATAAATGACACCAGAACTAATGTTAGTTAACTTTTGAACCCAATTTACCTAGTCAAGATAGTAAAAGGACTAAATTGGGACAAATTGAAAAGAGAGACTAAAAGGATAGAGAGAAAAGTAGAATGACCAATCTAAGTATTAAACCAATTAATATTAATGAATTTTAAAATAAATATATTAAATAATTTTTTCTAAAATAATAAACCAAAGTTACCAAACCAACATTACAATAATGAATTTTAAAAAAAAATTATTTGCATACCGACATCAAAATGATACTTATATACCTTTGCAAAAAAGTTTTTATTTACTTGTAAACCTTTATCAATAAAAATGAATATACAAATTTTATAAAAATATATATTGATCATTGTTTTTTCTTTTTGCTACTAACATGAATAAAAAAAAAAGAAAGGAACATTTTTCAATCTTTTGATGATGATAATAATAATAATTTATAGATATATACAAATAAATATTATTATTTTATAAAAGTACATAAGCAAAATTTTGTTTTGTAAAGATATACTACCAAACAAAATATGACCCTTTCAAAATTAAATTAAAATTAAAAAAACACAGAAAAAAAATGATGAAGAAGAGTCCACTTGTGTGGAATTGAAGTAGTTTTATTTAGATCACTCGCTTTGAACGGGTCAATTTTAGAGTTTGGAGCAGCCTTTCAACTTGGCAGCCAAATCCCCCCTTTGCTTTTTCTTCAGTCCAAGTCCTATCCATTATTACCAGGTGAAATTACTGAAAACTCTTTTTATATATATATTTTTTAATTTTAACCGGATAGTCATTCTATTATTTTATTTACTTTTTAAGTTTTTATTTAAGTTGTTTTCCTATTTGCTTCTATGTTTTTAATGTTTTAATAAAATATAAAAAATATCTCTAACACCGGTGGTGACAAAGAACGGGCAATATTGAGTCGGAGCGGAATAGCTAGGGGTGGTGAGCTCTCCTTCTATAGTTACGTAAATGTGGGCATGCTCACTTATCCTTAGTTGAAGCGTGCTAATAAAAGGGCAAGCTTCCTTCTTAGGGCACAAGCTCGCAGAAAGCATAACAAGGCAATTGTTATGATTAGTCCCATGCGAGTTAATAGAGCACGAGAAATTGTATAATTTTAAATATAATTTAAATTTAAAATTTTGAAAATCAAAGATATTTTGGAAAATTTGATAAATTTAAAGAACATTTTAAGGAATAGAAAGAATTGGAGTTCTTCCTTGGGAAAAAAAGTTGGAGTTGTTATTACTTTTCTTTAATAATAATAATAATAATAATAATAATAATAATAATAATAATAATAATAATAATTATAATAATAATAATTATTATTATTATTTATGAAATTTTTACTGAATAGGCATCCATGTCAGCATCTACGTCATTCTTTCTTTATCTTTTTTTTTTTTTTAAAAATTAATTTATCTTTATTATTTAAATCCTAAATTTAAATCTTTAATCATAAAAGATAAACTTGTAAATGATAAACCGAAAACCCCCAACCTAAATCCTAAACTGGAAATCACAAATCCCCACGGGGATTTGTGATTTAGTTTAGGTTTAGGGCTTAGGATTTAGGGTTTAGAGTTTAGTATTTATTATTTAAGGTTTAAGTTTTTAGAAGTTTAGGGTATAGATTTTGTAGTATTTGAGTTTCAGATTTTAGATATAATTTTATATTTTAAGAATTTAAGGATTTTTAAGGGTTAAATTTGAAGTTTATATAAAAAAAATAATGACAATATGGATTAATTTTATATTTTAATTAATTTTTAAGAACTCTTTTTTTTTATGGTTGGGATGACAAAAATGAGGCCAACCATTTTATTCATCTGTTTGAATTAATTTTCTTTATTATGTCTCTATGATATTAATACGATTATTTTCTTTTTGTTACCAATTTAAAATGATTTAATCGTTTGGGTTTTTTTTTTTTATAAAATGACCTTTACATAGTGTTTGAATTTAAAAGTCGAAGGGAAAGTAAGGGGAGGGAAAGGGAGGGAAAGTGAGGGAAAGTAAAGGACGGGTTCAACCTTTGTTTGGATAGAAAAATTTTATGGAGGGAAAAGGAATGAGAGTTTTCTAATAAACCTTGTTTGGTTACAGGAGGGAAAGAAAAGGAAAGGATATATAATAATATGATTTACCAATTATACCCTTATTATTAAATAAAAAATTACTTATTTCTATTTAAACACATGCATTAATGCATAATCACATAATTTATAAAAGAAAATAAATTATTCGGAGATTTGAAGCACAAATAAACTATTGTCTATCATATAACCATATAATATTTGCATAAAGAAGGCAAAAACAAAGTTGAAGATAAAAGTGAGACTAAAATATATATTTCCCAAACATCAATTTTTTTTAAATACAAATAAATTATTAGTCATCAGAATCTATAGTTGATAGAACAACCTACCTTTTGAATAACACATTATTCTATGTAAAACCATGCATGAACAATTAGGTGTGCGGATGCAAAGTAGCTTCTAACTATTCTTAGAATAGTTCCCCTCTCAATTATGCAAATCAAAATTACTTAATTAGGATTTAAAGACCAATTCCAACTACAATTCTATATGAATCATCACAAGATCACTTTATCATATTGTTAATAAACCTATTTTAATATTTTAATTGATAACATAATAATCATGTCGAATTAGATAATTGTTAGTTTTTTTCACTCACTCAAAGAAAATTTTAATTTTATTTGTACTTTGAATAAAATTTGGATAATAATATAATTATATTAAGAATAGAATTCTATTAAGATAAATTATTCTAAAGATGAATTGAGAAATAAAAAACACAACATAAACAAATAGATAAAAAGCAAACAAAAAAACATAAAAAAACAAAGATTTGTGATGGGTGTCATGTGAATACTTGATTAAAAATAAAAATTAGATTAAAAAAATGAAAAGAAAAAAAGTTATGAAGTGGTGTTATGTAATTAATTTAAAAAAATTAAGGGTAATAAGGTCTTTTAAAAAATTTTAAAATCTTTACGAGGTTCTCCCTCCCCCGGTACCCCAAATCGGGGGCTAGGAAAAGGGGAGTTTCGGAGGGTTTCGGAAGGTCAAAGTTAATCTTTCCTTTCTCTTCGTTAAATTAAAAATATCAATCCAAACGAAGAGGGCCGATTTTGACCCTCTAAAACCCTCGCTTTACTTTACTTTCTCTCGCCGACCATCAATCCAAAGATAGCATTATCTTAATAAGAGTTTTCATTAAAAAAAAATACTAAAATAGTTGAACTCAAGCTCCGCTTGATTTTAATTAAAATTTTCTTTAACTATATGAAGACTTCCACGATAGCAGTATGTAATATTGAGATTTTACAGGGTTATATATGAAAAATAGCCTCCATTATTCCTTCACTATACTTCTTTATTTTTTTTGTCACGCTTTGCGAGTAGATATAAATTAACCCTTATATATATATATATATATATATATATATATATATTTTCATTATTTTAAATTAATTAATTAATTCAATACAAACTACTGAACCACTCAACTCATGGACAATGATGCCTTCCATTCCTAAAGCAACACGTATTTAAATAAAGTAATATTACTTATGCTAATTAGTAAGCCGAATGATATGCATGCGAAGTTGACATTCATATTAGCATCAAAGCCATTCATTATCTATTTTAAAAAAAGAACTTAATTTTTTTTATAATCTAAATAATTAATATTTTATAATTTTTAAAATTTAAAGATTTATACTAAACTCTAAACCCTAATAACCTATAATCTTAAACCTAAATACTATAAAATTTTATACCCAAAATTCAAAAAAAATCTAAATCTTAAATCCTAAATCTTAAGCCATAAACTCTAAATAATAAACCACAAAACCCTTATGGACAATTTTGAGTTTAGGGAGGGATTTCTAATTTACCATTTATATTAAGGTTTAGAAGATAAAAAAATTAATTTTTTTATATAAAAAAAAAAGAATGACGTTGATACTGGCATAAATGCCAATTTGGCATCCATGTTATTTTGGCTACCAATTTGGCCTCTCTATTTGGTTAAAATATCGTTATTGATTTAAATAGCTTAACTTTAGTTTTATATTAAACAAATCTAAATTCTTGGCAGTTTGAAAATATCTGGGTTGACATATAATAATAATAATAATAATAATAATAATAATAATAATAATAATAATAATAATAATATACATACGTAAGTTTAATTTTTCAGACCAAAAAAGCCTTTGATTAATCAAACTCAAAAAGTGCTGGAAAATTTGAAAATTTTGGGTTAATATATAAATATTTTACAAGTGGAAATTTTAGGGGTACCATCAAAATCTTTCGTAATAAGCGACCATTCCTCTATCATGTCCATGATAGATAAAAAGGAAACTCTATGGACGTCCATTATCAGTTGATGGATTATTCAAGGCAAAAATGAGAAATTTGAGGTTTCCTTTTCTTCAGGGGATGAAATTTTCTAGATGTTCAAAGAAGATAAATTTCTTGATCCTCTCAAGCTGGGTACCATATAACAAAACCAGAGCTTTAGCTATTTTCGTCAGTGTCATCCTTTTCACATTGGTGCTAATTTTTTCTGTTTCCCCTGAACATGGATGAACATTGATTACTATTCATCAATGTCAGCCGTTGGATCGTGATCCAATGGCTGATAATTGGACGTCTGAAGATTTCTTATCTATGGACGTCCATAGAATGTGTATTGTCTATATATATGAGTTTGATTTTTCATACCAAAATGGCTTTTAGTTTGTTAAACTGAAGAATTGCTATCATAATAAAGCGTTTAATAATAAAATTATTTAATTGAACCAGAAAAGGATTAATATGAAAATTATTTATAATTATTATTTGAGGGTCTCACCCAATTGCTTGATACAATGCATTAGATATTATAGGGTCAATTTTAGTTAAGTCTTTCATTGATTGATGCGGAGAAATTAAATATTAAATCAAGCTTAGTTGTAACACCACCACCAATGGCCTCTTAGCCTATTAGTACCGGGTTTCTTGAGTAAGGTTCTCGTTTTAGGGAAATCCGGAATCCAAATTATTAAGCTTGTGGATGCACTTTACATCGGTGCACATCCCTCACTGTAAATCTTAAATATGGGTGCTTGTCGCCTAGTGTCAAAAATTTAATTGTAATGCCATCCCATCCCAAGACACTTCCATACTACCATATAAAAATTAATTTTAATTAATAGTTAATTTATGAATTGATTTTTATTAAGCTAATTGTTAGAGTTGGTAAAATAAATTCTAACCCAATCTTTAAAATTTCATGGCGTGACTTTTATAATTTTTTGAATTACAAATTTTTTTTTTAGTGATATGTGATGATTGTAAAAGAATCATGTCGATCTATTTAAAGATCTTAAGTGATGAGACTGCACTTGAGGAATAGCAGAGTTAGGCCACAAATCAGGTTGGATTCAGATTCACCAAATCTACCATATTTTTCTTTCTTCGATTGGGGTTTTTAATGTAAATTTGTGTTTATTACTTAATTATCCTTTGCTTATTATTGTACTTAATATTTCTTTAGGAGTAAGTGGTATTACCATTAATCTATTGCAGCAACGGTAAACGCTGGTCAATGTTGACTGATTTTCTTTTAACTGAGCATGGTAAAGATGATGCTCAAATCTTTACTATTGAAGAATGAATTAGAAGCGTTTTTTTTTTATTATTTTTCTTTAGAATAGAGGCAACAAAAATATTGTTTTTATTAAGAAAAGTGAAAAATATATCATTTGAGAATAAAAGCAAAAGAGAAAAAATTGTATAAATGCACTTTTTGATTATATGTTACATTGTACATGAGTATGTACTCTGGAAGTTAATAAGAAATTAGTAATAATTTTTAAATACTAGTGAGTAGTGAGGAATGAAAATATTGTTTACAAATGAAAATGACCTTCCATGTTAAACCTATCATCATTTTTTGATTTCATTTATTTTTAAAAATAAGTCAACTTGATTTTAATTTCAAATTAAATGAAGATCAAATTTCATTTTTAACACTAAAATCGATTCAAACTTTAACAAATTTCTTTTTTACAATTTTAGTTGAGCTCGATCTAGCCTAATCTAGTCAATCTTGGTCCATTTATAACCCAACACAACACAAAGCACCATTTTTTAAAAATTAATTTAATTAAATAGATATATTATTAAGAATTAACATTGATAGTAATTATTATTAATTTAAAATATATATGAGAACCATTACATAGCATAGTTATTTCTCACTTTGACAATGGGTGGACGGACCCAAGTTCGAAACCCCATGCTTGTAATGCTTAAAGTATTGTTCTCTCACTATTCACTAGACCAAGTACTGCACACTAGATCCCATTGTGAGTCCTCTATGAGAAGAGCTGTATTCTTCACCCCTCTAAGGTTATATGGCAGGAAGATTTACTATAGTGGTGTTATAGTCCCTAATATATTATTTTAGGCCTATGTGATAAGTCTTTATTGTCACGTGTGTTAACTCACCCACGTGGCAGACCTCCGTTATTGTTGTTGTTGTTGTAAGCATCTAGTTTACATCTAGAGAAAATTTTGTAATCCTATTAGTAATATAGTAGAAGATTTAAGGGCTTATGAGAACCATGGTTTTTCATCTCCATTTGAAGGGTTTTCCATACTAAATTTGGTGTCTTGTATTATGGATTATTATGCTTAACTTTTTTTGGTTGTTGTTTATTCAGGTAATTGGCTTTGTTAACATTTAATAATTATGTTCTTGTATAAGCACACAACAAAGGGAAAGTTTTACTTTGAAATATTTATAGTTGATTAACGGAAAATATTGTATTTGAAACTAGGTTAAAAAAGATGACTATTGATGAATGGAAAATATTGTTAAAGGCTTGTACATACCTGTTATGGGAAAACAAGGTTAAAAAATTGTCAATTGATGAATGGAAAATATTGTATTTGAAATTTGGCATTATTAATAGTTGTTACTGTATTTCTGAAGAAGTGAAAATTGATGAATTTTATAGAAAATTAAAGGTTATATATGAGAAAAACACCTTACAAAATAAAACCATAACCATAAGAAAACTCTTGAATTTGAAGTACAAATATGGAAAAAGCATGACTGAGCATACTAATGATAGGCTTAGTAAACTAGATGGCACTAAAGAAAATGACTATCAAAGATGAGTTGTAAGAATTGTTACTCCTCATCTCTTTGTCTAATAGCTGAAAAACATTAGTGGTATTACTTAGTACTTCAATGCTTGGCGGAAAGCTAATATGGAGATGGATCAAAAAAAATTACTAAGTGAATAATCCAGAAGAAAAGAAAAAAAGTGAATTTTTCTTGGAAGTACTTATTTCTAAAAAGCATAAAAAGCGTGGAAGATTAAATGTAGACATATTCAAAGTCATAGTAGAGGAGGTATAGCCCAATGTAGATTAAGGAACAAGAAAAATATCAAGTGTATTGCTTCAATAGGATGGGTCACATGGAAAAGGAATACATATTTTTTGAAAGGAGAATAGAGTGAAGGAAAAAAAATAAAGAGACTAATACATTAGCCTCTGAAGATGATGTTATTATTATTTTTTATGATAATTGTATTAGCCTTGTGTGTTTAGAGAATAACTAGGTCATTGATTTTTGTAAATTTTGTCATGTCACTCATAGTGATTTCTTTATTTCCTACTCTAGTGGTGTTTTTGGCATTGTCAAAAGAGAAAATAATGGTACCATTAATTGAGATTGTGGGTATTAGAGACATTTGGTTGGAGACTAATTTTGGAATCAAACTACTACTTAAAATTGCTAAGCATATTTGAGATATTAGCCTAAACTTGATCACTACAAGCAAGCTTAATAATGATGATTTTACTAGTTGTTTTAGTAAAAGTGAATAGAAGCTCACTAAAGGTTTCTTAATGGTTGAAATAGGAAATAAGATAAGCACATGCACTTTATGTCATGCCATCTAAGCTTCACACAGGAGAAATAAATGCCTTTCAAAAAGGTGCAAGCATTGATTTATCACACAAGAGGCTCAGACGCATCACTGAAAAAGGATTACAGCTTCTTGTTAGAAAGAAATTTCTATTTAACTTGCCAGGTACATCTCTTAAACCATATATTGAGTATTTAGTTAGAAAAACTCAGAGTTACTTTTCATTTACGCCATCCTTCTAGAAAATCAAATATCCTTAATTTGGTTCATAATGATGTATATTCCATACAAGATAAAGCTCTCACTACGAGAAAACTATTAATTACCAACGGAATTTACCCAGGAAACATTTTCCTGGGTAATTCGCCAAGGAATAACTAAGGATTAGAAAAGAATGATTAGATGTAAAGGTCAAAAACATTACCCAGGGATTACCCAGGGAAATACCTAGGGAATTAGCAACGACAAAACTTTCCCAAGCTATTCCGTTGCTAAATATCGCGGGAACTTCGCGGCTAATATTAAGCAATGAATTACCATCGGAAATTATCCGTTGGTATCTATACCCTAGCTAATCCCTGGGTAAAATTGATCAATTTTAACGTTACCCAGGGATTAGCTAGGTAAAGTTTTCGTTGTTATTTTTCCCTAGCTAATCCCTGGGTAAATTGAACAGCTTTAAAATTACACAGGGATTAGCTAGGGCAATTTTCGTTGTAATTTGTTCCTAGCTAATCCCTGGGTATATTGAATAGCATTTACATTACCCAGGGATTAGCTAGGTAAATAGTCGTTGTTATTTGCCCGTAGCTAATCCCTGGGTATTTTTATTTGTTAGGATTTTTATTTAGCAAAGGATTAGTTTCCGTAGGTAAAATTATTGATCTTAAAAATTACCTAGGGATTAGCTAGGGACTATAACCATCATGTTTAGTTCATAGCTAATCCCTAGGTAAATATAAAGTAACTTGATTTTTTTATAAGAGTATTAAACTGCTTTTCTTAGATTTGTTATTGAGTTTAAAAATGTTATTATTTATTGTTTAAACTTCATTATTATTATTATTATATATATATATATAATTTAATAGTATGATTTTTTTAAAAATTGCATCAAAAGAAAATAAAATAATTAATAACCTTAACGTCTCTTTGTACTCTAGCCTCTATGTTTTAATATCCCTAAAAACATTTATAAATAAAATAAAATAATTATTTCCACTTATTATTATTAACAAATTTCGCATTAACTAAAATTTAATTCAATTTTAATTTGATTTTTCTCATTTTTTTGAATTAATAAAACAATATTATAAAAAAACGAGTTGCAATGCAATTGGTTTTAACTATCTTGTTAACAGAATAATTATTAGGATAAAATGCATATTTCAAATAAATATATAACGAATTATAAATTAAAAAAACACTTTTTCTAATTACTAATTTATAATATAAGTTTTGTGAACGGTGTATTTGCAAAGAAAACCACACAATTTCTTTTGTGTTCATACCAACCAAATCCAAGTCGCACCAAAATTCTTTTAAAAAAAATATAATCCAAGTCAAACCAAGGTTATTTTCGTAATTATATCACAATGTCTCTGCCTCCTCTTCACCCCAACACTAATCCATGATCTTTGTCTCCTCTTCACCAAAACCCTAACCTCTTTCGCCGACGTTCTCATCGCCGAGGTCAAGCATGTCGAGGTCCTTGATCCTAACACCATCACTCCGCACGTCGCCGGCCCCGTGAGCCCTACGCCATCACTCTGCACGATCTCAAGATTCACCGCCTGCCCCAACGCTCGATCCGTTCACTTTTTCCAAGGCTTCTCGACTTTGTTCAGCTCTTCACTTAGGTTGTTGTTCAAGCACACTTTGATCTTGCTCTAATGTTTCTAGCTCACTTATTTCAAGCTCACTTATTTCTCCTGTGTGATTTTTAGACACAAGAGGACATATGAGAACTGGGAGATGGTGATCAATCTGGTGAGCTATCTGTTTAACTTTTACCATTAAACTAGCCTTTCAATTAATTTACCAGATATGTATTGTCAGGTCATCCATTTCACTCACTATAATGATTATTTTGTCCATAATCAATAGCAACTTTGGATCCTTATTACAAAATATTTAATAATGTATTTGATAGCATGTATTTATAGTATGATAGTTATATTTCAACATTAAGTTTAACATTAAATTAAAACCTTTTATGTATCTCTAATCAAAGACATGGCAATGGTTTATTGGTAAGAGTCATTTTCAGTAACAAAGTCAACAAGTTTTCAGCCAGTCTAATTAGGATGAAATTGGTGCTTTATCTTTAGCAAAAATAAGACTCATTGAGAGTCATTTTCAGTAACAAAAATCAACAAGTTTAATGGCAGTCTAATTAGGATGAATTAGTGCTTTATCTTTAGAAAAATAAATTAATAAATAAACTTTTGTGACATAGAGGACTGATATGCAAACCATACATTGAATACTAGTCTTTAGTACTTCGCTTTTGAGGTTGCAGCCTGACAGGCTGAGATTCACTTGTTCTGGAGCTTGGAAAATAAACATGAAACTTCTTGTTTTTTGTTTTTAATAAAAGTATATTCATTATTAGTTATTTTTTAAATGAATTAGCTATATAAAAAAATCAATATAAATTAATTTTATTTGTTCTTATATTGGTTGTCTTATAGTACAGTAGTTCATATGTTTCTATATAATGTTTTTTGGAGTTTTTGTTTCCGAAAGACCTGTGAGAGTGTTCAGAAATTGTTTATCTATGAACTTGATAAATTGGATTTTTTGAAATTTTCTTCATGGAAAATTATAAATGAGTGCACTTTCAAAAAGGTTATAGTTCATATGAATAGAAAATAGAATATATGTTTGAACATGTATTTTCTTTGATTCTTACAAATTAGTTCAGATTTTTTTTCCCTTAATGAATTTTTATGATACAACTTTCCTTAGAAGAATGGGAGATTGGAGAATGTCATGCTGAATTAAAAAAGTATTATTATTAATTAAAATGTAGATTTTTCAAGTTTGGAAACATTTTATTTTAATTAAGTATTAATTAGATCTAATTTTTCATATATTTTATATTTTAGAATTAATGCTGAATAGAGTAAAGGCTGTAAAGCTACTTATTGCATTGAAGAAGTTTGTATCGCAGGTATTTGATGATCATAGACATAGAGTACAAGAATACAAAAACTTGTTGAAGAATGATGGGCGGTAGTACACAATAAGGAATACAGTCTCAATTATTGTCAAGTAAAACCTGAATATACTAGACTTTCTTTGGGTAACTATCTGTTCATTTTCTTTGGTCCCAAATTAAAGTATAGGTCTAACACCCATATTTGAGTAAATGGTAACCAAATGAAGAGAGGAAAATGTCCAAACTCAAGTAACACGGTAATGTATACACTGCTACCTCCAAAAATTTTTTGCAAATGATTTGCAGCACAAAACTGGTATTCGGACCAAACTTGAACCCTATTGTTTACCATACACGGCATAAAGTGAGTATGAAGAGCATGAAGCATGAATCATGAAGGAATTATACAAGAGAGCAAGAGAATTATATTAGTTATATCACTCATGCAGAGATAAGCCTTGCAAAGATAATTGAACTGAAGCCAAAAGTAGACACATAGAGGTATCTAATAGTTTGATAGGTAATGAATTTGGACGTACAACTTAAATCAATGATTATTGCAATCAAATTATTCAGCTCAAACACTCTTTTCCTCAAATGGTTAAATATGCCATATCTTTAAGACATCAAATTTTTTATCCTAGAACTACATAGCATCTTAAGTTAGATTACTAACACTTGATGGCATTCCTCATCATGCAATATATCGATTGTTACTAAATCATTGACATATGGCATGCATCATACTAACAAAAATAAATAACTGAATAGCAGTTTGCTGCATGAAGGATTTCTCTGACAAAAGGATTCTTTCCAGGTAATAGGACCTGAAATAGCTATGCAACATAAATTTCTAAATGTTACAAGAATTAGATTAAACTTTTCTTGTCATAATTTATTTGTTTGACAGGTACACGATATGTGTGTGTAATACCTATTTTGGAGGAACATCTCATTCTCTGGATATAGCAAAGATATTCAACTTCTCTAGTGAATTTGACAACAGGTAAATTTATTTGATATGATATTTGAACTTTAAAGTGATGCTTTTATTTGTGACCTGTCAATCAAGATGAACACGAGAAACTAAATAATGCATATGATCTCAAAATAATTTCATGATAAAAAGCTTGTTTTAATGGCTAGTATCTGGTTTTTATTTTTTTTTTTTTGTTACAAGGGTTATTGGAAATATTAATTTTGATTATAAGTGCATAAAATCATTTTGCTTTTGTGTGATTTCTTGTAATATTCTACTCATTTTGTTGTGTATACAGGAGAGTATATTCTACTCTCTCTATCTCTATGTGCCTTTCTACACATCCTTGCAAGGTATGCAGATAATATGAAGTGAGAGAGTGATTGCTTACCTGACACATGGCACTTCCTATGTGGTTGGATCATGACATGGTGTTGCAAAACCTTATCTCTTCTTGGGAATTTTCAGCGGTCACCTATTTTTCAGTAATTATAATCAATAATCAGAGGATGATCCATAACCTAAAAGCAAAAATGGATATTTCTCATTACTTGTTTTTATACTACTGGTCATGAAAAATCAGTGTTTGGTTCTTTCTATTCAGGTGGAGATATAATTCTATTTGATGAAATTTTAACCATTTACATGTTGAAGGACAAGATTATAAGATAAATAAAAAAAATGCTTAAGCGTAAGATAATATTCCAGCACATTCATTGTAATTAGTAGTAAATTGGATCACAATGGTAAACTGAAACAATTAATTTAAGTTGAAAACTAAAGTGGACTTTATCATTAAGAGGAAAAAAACAATCAGGAACTTGGGGAGAAGTTATGTTGCATGGGTTTCAAACTAAATTTCTAATTTGTGACAAAATTCCATCAGACAAAGAGAACAATATCCAAATATTGGTAAATAGCTAGGAATGATAGTATTTATGGGTTTGGCGAGTACTCGATCTATCTCAACCTAATATAACTTGTTTACAAGTTTGAGATTTAAAATTAAAGCCCAAGTAGAGTCGGAATGAATTTGGGATTTCAATCTTGGGTACCCAAAAAAGTGAACCCATATGTAGAGTATATGCCTTGGATGTGGTTCAGTCAACAGTCCATCTATGCATTTGATGTTGTTCCATTTACAATAGACTGGTTTCATTATTCAACTCACAATAACTAATGAAAAGCATAGTTTGGTCCTTGGCCGGCTTAGACCACTGCTCAAAAGCTTATATTATTAATTTATTATTAAAGAAAGAGAGTGGACATCTGTATTCTTTTTTTTTCACCATGCCATGCTTAACTAATGAAAGGCATAGTTCAATTCACTGTATTGCCAGACCAATAGAGATTATTTCTAGTACTGTATTCTTTTTTTTTCCATACCATGCTAACAGATATACTTGATTTGTATTTATAATAATAATATAATTTTTGATTGATGGATTCCATTTAGAATAGGGAGGATTATGGAGCAGGTGAATAAATGTGGGATTCTGGCATGGTTTTTATTTTTTTTATTTTAATTATAAGACCTTGAATATTATTGTATTTATGTTTAACACCTTGATTTGTTTATCACTAGTACTTCCGTAACATCATAATTAATCAGTATAATAATAGTATTTATTCTAAATTTTACATTATTTATAAGGATCGAAAATTGAGTATTATTGGTTAAGTATTTATCTATCTTTTTTTTCATAATTTTGTGAGCTTTTTAAACTATAAATTAATGTGTGTATATGTATATATTTTATTTTATCATTAGTTTTTTGTGAGTGTTTAATAGTTCAATTTTTTCAATTGAATCCTAAATTTTCTGGATACTATATTTGATTTGATGTTATATTTTTAATAGTTGTTTGTAATTTTGATTTAAAGGCTAACCACTGTTGAATATGTGCTTTCTAGGAATTTAAGTACCTGATTATATTTGGAACTGGGTCATCCTTTCTCGGCTACTGACTTGCCGGCAAAATCCGTCATCATACCTCTATTGCAAACTCAATTCACGAGTACAAGTGTTCGAGAGGTTGGATCATCTAGGTCTTTTCTCCCATTCTTGAATTTTGAACAATTTATATGTAGACTTATTTTGAATTTACAATTTTATTTAACTCTTAAAATATATATTTTTAATAGTATTCATGTGAGCCTATTATTGTTCTATGTTATCAGAATATAAATGAGAACTGATCGGGAGTGGATGTATAATAGTCTTACACACGGACATAGATTCATTAATCCTGAATTTATGGTTGGGGTAGAGTCATTCATCCAATATGCTTGTGATCAACCAAGATTTATGGATGGTGATAAAATAAGATGCCCATGTTATAAGTGTCAAAATCGAAGGTATGAAGTGGTTGATAATGTGAAGTTGCACCTTCTAAGAAATGGGTTTACTCAAAAATTTATCACTGGGTATGTCATGGGGAACCTTTGGTATATGCAAATTGTAGTGAAACTCAGTGCAACTCTTTGAGATTGCAAGATGTGGAAGGATCAAGTTCATATAGGGACATGATTATTGATGCAATCGGTCCTAACTTTGATCCATATTATGATGCAAATGAAGAGGAAATACCAAACCCTACAACTCAAAAATTATATGACATGCTTAATACAGGAGAAGAACCTTTATGGCCTGGATGTGAATCGCACACTCAATTATCTGCCGTTGCAAGATTATTAACAATAAAATCTGAGTTTCACATGTTAGAGAGGTGTTATGATGCTGTATTGCAATTTATGAAAGAAGCATTACCAACTAGTAATAAGTTGGTTGATAACTTCTATAATACGAAGAAATTTGTTGCTGGCTTGGGTCTTCCATGTGAGAAAATACATTGCTGCATAAATGGATGCATGTTATATTGGGGTGAAGATAGTGACAGAAGAAGTTGGAAGGTTTGTGACCATCCTCGATATAAAAGTGGGAAGAAAGGCATAGGGAATCACAAAGATTATTCACCAAATCAAAAGATGTATTATTTTCCTCTGACGCCTAGGCTACAAAGATTGTATGCTTCAAAGGTGACGGCGAAGGATATGAGGTGGCACAAAGAGCATGATAAAAAAGATGGCATGATTTGCCATCCTTCTAAGGCTGAAGCATGGAAGCAATTTGATCTCATTCATCCGCTTTTTGCATCAGAGGCTCGAAATGTAAGACTTGGGTTATCTACTGATGGGTTTCAACCATTTGGACAATCAGGCAAGCAATATTCTTGTTGGCCTGTTATTATCACACCATACAATTTGCCACCTTGGATGTGTATGAAGGACCCTTATATGTTTTTAACTGTTATTGTACCCGGTCCCAAAAACCCAAAGCAGAAGTTAGATGTGTACTTGCAACCATTAATTGCAGAGCTAAAATATTTGTGGAATGTTGGAGTACAGACATATGATGTGTCCAAGAAACAAAATTTTCAGATGAGAGCTGCACTCATGTGGACCATTAGTGATTTCCCAACTTTTGCAATGCTATCAGGATGGAGTACAGCAGGCAAAAAAGCTTGTCCATATTGTATGGATAAATCAAAGTCTTTTAGCCTTGTTAATGGTAGTAAGGTTTCATGGTTTGATTGTCATCGGCAATTCCTACCTACACATCATCCTTTTAGAAGAAACAAAAATGATTTTCTAAAGAACAAGATTGAAGAGTCACTACCCTCCTACTAATTTTTCTGGGTATCAAATTTTGAAACAAATCGAAGACTTAAAGTTGAAGAAAATAACAGAAGTTGGTGTTGAACAGTGGAATGCTCCTATTTGTAAGTCAAGTGGATGGCACAAGCGTAGCATATTTTGGGATTTACCTTATTGGAGTACTAATCTCATCCGCCATAATCTCGATGTCATGCATATTGAAAAAAATGTTTTTGAAAATGTGTTTGACACCGTGATGGATGTGGAAGGCAAAACCAAAGATAATGCAAAAGCAAGAGAGGATGTGAAAATATATTGCAAGCGTAAAGAATTGGAGAAAAATGGAAGCGACCGGGAAATATCCTAAAGCTTGTTATAGCCTAAGTAAGGAGGGAAAAAAAGTTGTTTGTGAATGGGTAAGTCAACTTCGGTTTCCTGATGGGTATGTTTCAAATATGGCAAGGTGTGTTGATATGTGCAAGTATAAGATGTATGGAATGAAAAGCCATGATTGCCATGTATTTATGCAAAGGTTAATCCCTATAGCCTTTCGTGAATTATTACCATTGTCGGTATGGAAGTCTTTGACAAAGCTAAGCTTATTTTTCAAAGATCTTACTTGTTCAACAATTAGAGTGGAAGACATGAATAGGCTTATCGAAGAAATTCCTGTAATATTATGCAAGTTGGAGCGTATATTCCCTTCAGCTTTCTTTGACTCAATGGAACATCTTCCAATTCACTTACCATATGAAGCAAAGATACCAGGGCCAGTGCAATATCGTTGGATGTACCCATTTGAGAGGTAAACTTTAATATAAATTCGGCCTATATGATTTTGTATAATGTCTATTTTTTCAATTTGATATAACTATTCTTATTTATAATTTAGGTTCTTGCGTCATTTAAAGAAGAAAGTAACTAACAAAGCCAAGGTTGAAGGTTCAATTTGTAATGCGTACTTAGTTGAAGAAGCATCAACTTTTTGTTCATATTATTTTGAGCCTCATGTGAACACAAAGTTAAGAAAAGTACCTCGTAATGATGATGGAGGAAAGGTTGAAACATCTGAAGGTCTTTTATCAATATTTAGTTTTCCTGGTCGACCATATGGGCAAGCAAAATCAAGACGTTTGACTGATAAAGAATACCATCAAGCTCAAACTTATGTCTTACTAAATTGTGATGGGGTTCAACAATATGTCAAGTATGCTTCTCTACTTCAATTTAGTTAAAAAGAAAAATTTTAGTTTCTTTTTTAACACAAATGGTTTTGCCTTTGAAGGATATTTGTGGAAGAGGTGGTGGAAAATACACCTAATATAACTGATACACAAGTTGATGATAAATTGGAAAATGAATTTGCTAACTGGTTTAAGATTTATGTAAGTCTTAAGCTTTATATATTCTTCTTATTTATCAATCTTACTATATTGATTTCTTGTCTATTAATATTAATAGTGCATCTTATTATGTAGGCATGGGATCCTAATAATAATGTGACAAATCAAATGATGAAGGATCTGCAAATGGGCCTTTAAAAGTTGTGATGACTTATCCACTGTATTTCATCAAAGGGTATAAATTCCATACAACTGAGCATGGTGCAAGAAGAATGACAATAAATAGTGGAGTTTGTGTGAAGGGTTCCAATTACAGTGCAACATCATATGATTATTATGGTCTTTTGAGGGAGATTATACAATTAGAGTATCCTGCACTCCCAATAAAAAGGACTACATTGTTCAAGTGTGATTGGTTTGATCCAACTCTAAATGTTGGGATGAAGATACATAAGGATTACAATCTTGTGGATATCAATCACCAAAAAAAGGTTTAACAAGGATGAACCCTTTATTTTATCTACACAAGCAACACAAGTATATTATACATCTTATCCAAGCATGAAACATGACAAGGATAATTGGTGGGCCGTATGCAAGATTAAGCCAAGACAAATTATTGATGCTCCACTAGCAAATTTGGCATTCCAAGAAGATGAAATCGAAGAGAACTCTATTGACAATATCGATGATATACCGAGACCTCTAAATGATTCAAATGGAGGTTCCATGGAGGTTGATAATAGCCATGATGATATACTGGAAGATGAAATTGAAACAGATTATGAAACTGAAGACAAATTAGAAAATGATGAAGATGAATACATTTCCGATGATAATGAGTTGTAATCATTAGTTTTTTATTAGATTGGTGAACAAATGCAATACATTTTATATATTGTAGTACTTGATTTGCTATTTTTTTGAAGTTATGATTATTGTGCATTGTCAATTTTCTTTTGCTAAGTTATATTCCTTTTTTCAAAAGACATTGTTTTAGTTTATTTATATCATGTATTATTTACATATGTTGACTTATTTTGTTGTTAACTAATTATATTTTTATATTTTTATAGATATGGCTAGAGGTAAAGAAAGGACTAGATTAAGAGGTGGAAGGAGTGGAGGCCGCACTTCTCATGCTCATTCAAACATTGAAGGATCAAGCAATGCTGATAGTGTACCATTTTCAAATGCCACTATTCTAAGTGTTGAGGAAACAATGAATGGTATTGGATCTCAACAACCCAATCAAAATGTTGTAGCTATTAGTGATACTCAAGCAAACTATGGAAGTACACAAGATGCTTCAACTATTGTTGGGAGGTTACGTATCACAGTTGTAAATGGATTGTAAGTGTTCACAATTTGACAATCATAGTATTTGTTATGTTCACTATTTATTGCTTATTTTATACTTAAACTATGGTAGGTTAGAGCCATCTAGCAAATGTGCAAGGATAATCACAAAAATTTTAAGGAAAAAGTTGACTTTGATGGATACACATGGAAGACAGTGTCACAACCTATAAGAGACTTTTATTTTGAAGAATTTCGGGTATTATTAATTATCATTTCTAATTTATTTATTTGTTTGTTTTATTTTTACTTGTTTTGAACAGTGAATATTTTTTATCTTATGTAGAAGCACTTTATTTGGGATTCCTCATTAGAGGCACAAGTAAAGGAGGCTTGGGTTTTGAAAGCCTCACAATGATATAGTGATTTTTTGAGGGATATAAGGGATGCAACAACAAAGCCAGAGTATCTAAGTGAGGAGGAGTACAAGCATTGGAAAGCTGTTTGGGATAGACCTACATTTAAGAAGAAACAAGAGATAAATTCTAAAAATCGACGTAGTATTGCTAGGCCATCATGCCATACAGGAGGGTCAATATCTAATGTTGAGCATGGGAAGAAGCTTGTAAGTATAAATATAAGATTTTAAATGTATTGAAATGTGTTTATTTTATTTTATTTTGCAAATTCATGTATTGCATGTTGCTAAGAAATTTTAATTTTTCTTATTGCTATAGGAATCTAAATTGGGTCGAAAAGCCACTCCACATGAGCTTTTTTGCATACTCATACTAAAAAACATGATGGGGAAACCTTTGTAGATCTCAAGTCAAAGACAATCAATGTAAGCATTTCTAAGACCGATTACATTTTAATGCAAGTTGTTAATTTTTTTTCTTCTAAATTTGTATTATTGACATTTGTTTTCAATGTAGGATAAGATGTTGACCTTGAAACAACATGCAATTTCTACAGAATCTGCATCAACAAACTCAGGACCTTCTCCAATAGATGAATTGGCCCTTTATATTGAAGCTGTTGATGGAGAGAAGAAAAGAAGAGTCTATGGTCTTGGTTCTCAAGCATCTTCCTATTATGGATGCTCTAATTCAAATGTCAATAACTCAACTGCAACATCTACTATGCAAAATAATGAAGATTTACAAAATGAGTTAGAATCTGTCCGTAATCAACTACAAATCCAAGAAGAGCGGCATCAACAAGAGCGTCAAGAAACTAAACAAGAGCTTCAACAAACTCGACAAGAGGTGGCTGAAATGAGGAGGATGTTACAATTACTTATATTTCAAAATCAAGCACCTTCTCAAATAAATCAATCAGGTCATGATGAAGATGTCGATCCTACTCCACCAACTTAGTAGTTAATGTTCTTATCTTGTGACATAGTTCTCCTATTTGTTGCTTGCTTGTGATACTTTTGAGTTTTAGTATTTGCCACTTATATTAGCTATATGTGCTTGAAGCTATTTTGAATATGAAGTGTGTTGTTTTTAATGTCTTTGAGAATGTTTAATATAATCTTTCATGCTTGGTTATGATACATTGCAATTGTTATTTTTAGCATATTGTACTAAAATTTACTTATTATTCTAAATGAATGATTTAATACAGGTTTTTTGTATTATAATTTATAATATAATTTAAAATAATTAATTAAAACTTTGTTTTATATTAGAAAGGGATTACCCAGGGAATAATTATTTTTTTCAAATTTTATTACCCACGGATTACCCAGGAAATAATCCCTAAGTATATTTAGCAAGGGATTAGTAAGGGTAGGATTCATTACTGCTACATCCAAATACTAACGAATTACCCAGGATAAAATCCCTAGTAAATATTACCCAGGGATTACCCAGGGACTAACATTTCAATTTTTTGAAAATTTAGCAACGGATTACCTATGAAAAATCCCTTGCTAACATTACCTAGGGATTTCCCACGAAAAGATTCAAAGAAAATTCCTTGTCTATGACGAATCAATTAACTTAAAATACCTAGAGATTTCCAAGAAAATATTTCGAAGCAAATTCCTTGTTTTTGATGAATTTACTAACATTAATTAACCAGAGAATTTATTATTTACCCACAGAATAATTCGTTGCTATTTAGCAAGGGATTTTAAAATCCCTAGGTAAATTACTACCCACGGAGATATTTCCTAGGGATGTTAATCCCTAAGAAATCCCTCGCTAATGAATATTAGCTAGGGATTTTACAATTTTATCTAGGGAAGTGTCCCAAGCTAATTGATGTTTTTCTTGTAGTGTCTTATATCTGCATTCTATTTTATGGCTTTCATTGATGGCATTCAAGAAATGTTTAGGTTTAAAAATTAAAGATCAAATGCTTGATGTCTTTAAAGAATCCCATGCAAAGATTGAAAGAGAAATAGAAAGTTAGTTGAAAGCAGTTCGACCAATAATGGTAGTAAGTATAAAGGACCATTTGGGAATTACTGCAAACTCTATAGAAGCAAGCTTAAGGAGACTCTAGTTAAGGCATGTCTCCTTAATGGCATAGTAGAGAGAATGAGTAAAATAATTGAAGAAAGAATTAGATACATGTTTTTTGATGCTAAGCTTTCTACATTTTCTTTTTTGGTGGTGAGGGAGGTTATAAGAACCACAGTTGATTAGATAAATTTTTCTTTAATAGTAGCCTTAGATGGTAATATACTAAGCAAAGTTTAGAATGGAAAAGATGTTTCTTATGATTACTTGAGAGTCTTCAACTGCAAGGCTTTTGATCATATTCCTAAAGATGAGAGATAATCCAAGCTTTGATAAAGTGAAACTGTTTATTTTCTTGGAATTTGGCCACGAGGATTTTGGGGTACAGTTTATGGCATTTAGAAAATAAAATAATTTGTCAGAAGTAGAGATGTTGTATTCTTTGAGGGGCAACATTAGTGTTGATCATAACAAGAGTGAAAATTTCTTTTTTATATTGAAATTGTTTTGAACTTGGATCCGATTTATCCATCTAAATGAAATACTAATCAAGAGAGTGATGTCTAAGAAGACGGTAGTAATTTAGCTGATGATAAAGCTTTTCCAATTGATGATATAGAGCCAGTTGAATAAGTGGAGCAACCATCACCCACACCACTAGGTTAGTCTCAGCTGAGAAGATTTACATGAGAGTGTTGTCCTTCCCGTCGGTATACTACTAGTGTAAATGTTATTCGCAGTGATGGTGGGTGTTAAAACTAAGCTCTATATTTGGCATCATTTGAAACCTGTCAATGGTGACATGGCAAAGTATGGCGATAATATCGCAAGCATGATTGCATGGTAAGAGATGACATGAAGATATAAAGCTATCTTTGGAGGAACTACATTTGGCATGACAATCAACTTGGAGGATCTCTCTTGAAGTGCAGCAATAACAATATGGAGGCAAATCTAAATCAATGCACAATCTATATTTGGTAAGAAGATACAACTTGGGTTGAAACCACTTGGAGGATAATATATTTTTTTGGATAACAAGATCTGATTATGAGGATCATATATAGCACAATCACTTTAAGCTAAATATGGATGGAACTATCTTGAAGTCCAAGTTTATATTGAAGCTATTTATGGGCAGAGTTATTTAAAGACATTATCATATATAGAAAAGATTAAAAACTAAGCTTTGATGAATATAATATCAAGCTTGGTAATAAAGATGACTGTGAAGAGCAAACTTGGATAAATAAAGATCAAGCCTGGAACTTGAAGATTGAAGATCAAACTTAAATAAATGAAGATCAAGTTTGGAAGATCATGAAGACTAAACTTGGATGACTTAGAGATCAATTTTAGTGAAAGATTTAAAGATCCTTTGAAGGCTAACTTTTGTATGATGAAGACTCGCCATATGGGGTGTGACCCTAGCGAGGATATTGTTAATAGGACTTGAGGAGGCGAGCTAGTTGTTGGTAAGTCAAAATAGGGAGGATTCAACTAAATCGACTTAGACTTGGACACAGTCAAGAGGACTGGAGGTGTCTGTAGATCGCATTGCAATGGAAGTTGTGAGTCAATTAAGGTCAACAGGTGAGAAGCGTTGCAAGCTCAACATCTAGGCTTCGAAGCTGTCCAAATTAGGATCCAAGGAGATTCTTAATGAGGGAGGTGCTATAATTAGGACGTGGAGACATAAGAGAGACCCAAGTGTTTGAGTGAGAGTGAGTGGGCATCGTACAATCTAGTGAAGCTTCTTTTGTACCTTTGTGAGAATTAGTGATAGTGATGTACTCATGTTTATTACCCTCTTTTAGTGGATTTTTTATCTCAGGGTTTGGTCCTTAGGTGTAGGCAAGTGTTGTGCCAAATTAGCTTACCAATTTTCTGTGCCTCATTTCTCTTTGGTTTGTGTGTGATTGTGTGAGTGTATGCATGAGAGATTTAGTGAATTCTAACCCACAATACACCCATCGGAACTAATAGTGGGTATCCAGAAACTTATCAAGAAGCCATGCTTCATGAGAAAATGCAAAAGTAATTTAAATCGATACAAGAAGAGATGAAATCCTTGCATGAGAATTACACTTATAACTTGGTAAATTTGTTTAAAGCAAAATCACTAAAAAAACAAAAAATAGTTTTACAAGTTGAAAACTAAAAATAGTAGCTTACAACAAAGTATGAGCGAAAATTAGTTGTGAAGGGTTTAATTAAAAGAAAAGTGTTGAGGTTGAAGAATATTTTCTCCTATTTTGAGAATGTCATCCATCAGAGTTGTTTTCAGTATAGATGCCTGCTTGAATTTAAAGGTAGGGCAACTTAATTTAAAATTATCTTTCTTCGTGGTGACTTTGAAGAGGAGATATATATGGAGCAACCAAAAGTGTTTAAAATTAAGGTAAAGACAACATCTTGTGTGCAAGTTGAAGGGGGTAAGGCTTTGCATGGGGTTAAATATGCACCAAAACTATGGTACAAAAAATTTGATTCCTTCATGATGAGTTGTGGGTATACCAGAATTGGATCTAATCATTGTGTGTTTATAAAAAAAATACTCCAATGAAGATTTCTTCATCCTTCTGCTATATATTGATGACAAACTAATTGTTTGTCATGAGGCAAGCAAAATTAAAAAGCTAAAAAGATAATGAGCAAGTCTTTTACCATAAAAGATTCAAGATCAATAAAACAAATATTTAGTATGAAAATTCCCTGTAATAGGAAGAATAGCAAGCTATGGTTATCTCTGAAAAGCTATATTGAGAAGTTCTTGAAAGATTTGTTAGAGCTAGACTCTAAATTTGGCATCATTTGGCACATGTCAACTGTGACATGGCAACTATGATAAAGTAGCATGATGATGTCGGAAGACCTTAAGGACAAGACAAGGTGATGTGGCAAGAGATAACAAATGATATGAAGCTATCTTTGCATGAATTATTTTAAGCAAGACAAATCACCTTGGAGGATCTCTCTTGAAGTGCAAACAATGGCCATATGTTGATATATCTATATTTGGCAAGTGAATCAAGCTTAGGGGATCAACTACTTGGAGGCCAAGATCTCATTGAAGTTATTTATGAGTTGATATATTTGAAGACACTATCATATATGGAGAAGATTATGAAGACCAAACTTGGATGATTGAAGATCAAGTTTGAAAGATCAAACTTAGATGAATGAAGATCAAGTTTGGAAAGATCATAAAGACTAAAATTGGATGACTTGAAAATAAAGTTTAGTAAAAGATTTGAAGATTATTAAAAGGTTTTTTGAAGACTATCTTTGGTATGATAGAGATGGGTTATGTGGGTGTGACCCTTGCTAGGGTACTGCTGATAAGGATGTGAGGAGGCAAGGTAGTTGTTGATAAGTCGAGATCAGGAGGATTCGACTACATTGATTCAGACTTAAACACAGTTAAGAGGACTGAAGGTGTCTATAGGCTGCATTGCAATGGAAGCTGCAACTCAGTCAAGGTCACCAAGTGGGCCATATTGCAAGCTTGATTATAACAGGAGTTGCAATGTCTAATTTTGGAATGTGTCCAAATTATGAGTTGTGGAAATTCTAAAAGAGGGATATGCTATATTTGGACATGGAGATATCTATATAAGAGACCTTGTTCTAAGATTTAGGATGAGCCACCAGAGAGATTCAAGTGTGTGGGAGAGAGAGTGGGTATCTGGAAATCTAGAGAGGGTTCTTGTTTATCTATGTGAAGATGAGTGTGAGAGTTATACTCATATTTATTCTCCTCTTTAAGTGAATTTTTATCTACAGGCTTGCCCCCAAATGTAGGCAAGTGTTGTGCTCAACTGGATTACCAATTTTGCGTGCCTCTTTTCTCTTTTATTTATGTGTGATTGTGTGAGTATTTGCATGAGAGATTGAGTGAAATCTAACCAACAATACATCCACTGGAACTAACAAGATTAAATATGAGTAAAGCCAAGGCTGTTAATTCTTGACTTGTAGATCATTTCAAGTTTAGCTCAAAATGATGTTCTACAAATGGCAAAGAAAGGGAATAAATAAGTAAAGTTCCTTATGTATACAAACAACTTGCAACTTGCAGACCATTTCTCTCAAATTCTAGAGAAGAACATTTGGCAATGGTAAAGTAGATATTGATATATATGAGAGACACTTCTTGAGTATGTTTATGTTTTGACAATGGTGAGTCTATCTAGATAAGTATATTGATTTAGATATAGGAGCTAATGCTGATTTTAGGTTGTCTATTTTGGGATTCTTTATTATCTTTGCAAGGGAAAGCAATCTTTTGGCAATCAAAACTATAAAAAATATGTCACCTAATCCATTCAGAAGCTTAATGCATTACCATTACTAAAGGTTGCCAGGAAGGTTTATGGATGAAGAAATTTCTTGAAGAGTTGCGCATGCAATAAGAGAAGTATATTATCTACATTGATAGTCAAAACACCATCCACCTCTCCAAAAACCCAACATTTTATTCAATATCCAAGCATATTGAGGTTAGGTATCATTAGATTCATGATGTTCTAGATCTAAACAATTATACTTTAAGAAGGTGCATACTAGTGAATATAAATCAGATATATTGTCAAAGGCTTTACCTAGAAGAAACTTGAAGTATGCAGGTGAAGAGTGGGCTTAATCAAGCCCACTAAATGAAGTAGAGTAGGAGATTTGTTGCCTACTGCCCCATTTAGTGTGTTCGAAAACTTTGCCATTTAAATCACAAAAATCGGGGGAAAAAAAAGAAAAGAAAAGAAAAGTGTGTGTGGATGGATGGGTGATAGCTACAACGTACTAAAGAAAGAAAGAAAAACAGAGAAGAAGAAAAGAACAACAAAGAGGTTGAAGACTAAAGAAGAAAGAAAGAATGAATGAAAGAAAGAAAGAATGAATGAAAGAAAGATTTGAGCTTCTACAAGACTATCAGAGGACAAAAGAATGTCTGAGTTCACTCAAATTTCACGAGATGCATCCTTGCAAGTTGCACTTCTCGTTAATGAGGCTTTGTTTTTCATTTGATCTCTATTTGGTACTCCTTGTAGATACTTATTCCCTCGTATATTAGAGTCTTTTTTATGCTATTTTCGTTATTCACATTTAGTGATGAAGATTATATTGTTAGCGAGCCAAGCATGGTAATTCTTGAAGATATTGTTGTTGTTGTTGTGAGCCTCTAGTTTGTATCCAAAGAGAATTTTATAATCTTATTAGTGATAGTGATACAATGAAATATTTAAGTGCCTTACTAGTCACATAGTTTTCCTCTCCACTTGAGAGGTTTAAAACGCTAAAATTTGATGTCTTACATTTACGGATTATTATGCTTAGCTTTTTGGTTTGCTATTCATCTAAGTAAATGGATTTGTTAGCATATTAGTTAAGTTCCTGTTCACACACGCAAAGAAGGGAAAGTTTCACTTTGCTATGTATGTAGTTGTTTTCCTTACAACTTAGAACTACCCAACTAGCAACCACCCAATTAGTTCACTTTTGGACCCATGCTAACTACAAGGGTCACCTATCACCACATGTTCCGATCGTGCACATGTCTTTACAAGGTCTCATAGAAACTATTCTCACCACGCCACTCACACCACAAGTTCATGCTCCATGCCAATCCACATCTGTGCCTGTCTTGAACAACTTGTGCTCCACATATGTTTTTGGTTCTAATCAGTTTCATGTCCGTACATGTATTGAAGATCTCTTGCTCCGACGGCAATCACTTGCCTGCATGCATCCTAGTCCTATGCAACTCTATGCCCGGCCATAGATGGCTTTCTGAACCTGGGCTTCAACGCACATCTGAGACATCTTCCCTTAATTTGGTCAAATCTCTGTATATGACCTTAATTTATAACGTTTAATACTTTTTTCTCTTATTTTGTACTCTCTATAATTTTTTTAATACATGTTGTTTATCTTTTTTCCCCCTCTTTTTTCCTTACCAGCTATCACACAAGTCTCATTCATTCATAACAAAAGACAAATAGGGTTGCTATCACCAGCGATGAAAGCTTCAAACAAAAGTTTATAAGAAAACCATAACCAAGGGCACCACCAACCTTGACAAAAACACTATAATAATCTTTATTATAAATATATATATATATATATATATATAGTAAGCATTAAGTCAATGATGTAATCAATTAAACATGAGTCATGGGGCTCAAATGCAACAGAAGGTATAGTATTATTCAAGTTGGTCTCAAACTTATCTTGGGTATGACCTTATTTTATTTTCTTTTTACAAAAGTATGCCATCATAGACGGATTGTAAAACAAATTATTTTTCTTTAAAAAAAGTCGTAGAAAGTATTTGGTTACAGTAAAATTTATTGAGGATAAATTAATAATTTATCCTTTTTCCTAAAAAGTTATATAGTATCATGTTTTAACTTTTATAGAGTAAAATTTACTGAGGATAAATTAATAATTTACCTTTTTTCTAAAAAGTTATATATTATTATGTTTTAACTTTTACATATGAAATTTTTTTACATCTATAGCTTAAAAAATATTATACTTGCGTGTATACATTAGTAAAAATAATATTTACTTTTATATACGTAAAAAATACTAGTATTTGTAAATATACCTCATTAAGATTTGTTAGGATACACAAGTTGAATTATAGCTGACTATATTTATTTCCACCATAAAAAATGTCCAAAGTGATTTTTGCATAGTAGTTGAACTAAAATTTTAAAAGTATGCATATAATCTTGTTATTCGTTTTTTCTATTCCTTTATCTATTTAATACTATTGAATTGTTTTTTCAACCTCAAGGTATATGCTCAAATACGAATGCTTTGTGAGGAATACATGTAAATATGTTTTTCTTTAATGAGGTAAAATTTAAATATGAATTTTTCTGGAAGCATATGTAATTTTCCTTTAGCTAATAAATAACCTTTGATGATGGCAACATGAGGCATAAAAAAAATATGTAATATTAAATTTGCTTAAGTAGCTATTGGCAAGAGCCAAATTATTAATACAATACCATACATGTTGTTAAATAACTTGGAACGGTTACTATTTTCCTTTGAGAACATTTAAATAATTAGAGAAATAAAAATGATTAATTAAAGTTTAAAATATAAATTTATTCCATGATAATTGCTATTTAATAAATATTAATTAAATAAAAAATTTTGTTCCCTTAGCATATTAATTTGTGTTTTTTTTCAAAATAAGTTCAAGCTTAAAATTAAAATTTAAAAAAAAAAAAAAAAACTGTGTTGGAGGATACATGGGAAAAAAAATTTAACTTTTGTATAAAGACCTTGAAAAAGTTAGAAATAATTACATATCTCCCTTGTAAATAAAATATTTTCATATATATCTTTATAATTTTGGAAGTTAAAATTTTTTAATAAATAAAGTAGCTTCAAATCTTGCTGCGGTAAATTTTCATTAATAAATATATAATATAAAAATTGAGAATCATAGCATAATTATTCATGGAGGTTTGGCTATTTACAAATTAGTGTATATAATATAAATATTTAGAATCATAGCAAAACTAGTCATACTTATTTAGTCACCATAATTGATACATTTTCATACTTACTTGAGTAACAACATTTATCACTTCCCTCAACATATATATATATATATATATATATGTTAAATAATATTTACAAAAAATGTTTGCCTCCTCTAAAAAAATCTATTTATTTGGCCTCCCTCAAAAACATTTCTGACTTTGTCAAACATGAAGCTTCGATACTTAATTTTTTAAATTTTATATCAGTAAATAAAGAGAGATAAAAATAAAAAAATTTAAAAAAAATGAAAGAAAAAACAGATCGTGCTAAGGAGTCCAAAGACCTCCCTTTCCATTATGTTGTCATTTCGCCATCAGATCATGGGATATGAAAAAAATTAACCAAAAGTAAATTTTCCAAATAATTGAGGAGTGAAAAAGAAAGAAACATAGTGGGCAATTTAGGTAATTTGCCTTTACACAAGCTACTTGACCAATGTAAGCATACTAAATAATTTATTTTCTAAAATAAACAACCAAACTAATATCACAGTATTGATTTTTTAAAAAATAAAAAAATTGCTTGCGTACCCACATAAAAATTATTTTCATCTATGTACCTTAATAATTTTTTTTTTTCCATTTTTTATATAATTTTATAATAAAAACGAACATATAAATTTTATAAAAACATATATTTACCATTATTTTCTTTTCTATTTACAAAATGAATTAAAAAGAGAGCAAACATAAAAATTTCAAGTTTTTTAACAAAATGTTTTTAGTTGATTTTTTGGGCGAAGGAGTAAATAAGTAATTAGAATAATTTATAAATACATATACAAATCAATATTATTTTTATAAAAAGTATTTAAGTAAGTTTTTATTTTTTACAAGGAGACCTTTCAAAATTATAAAAAGAAAAACAAATAAAAGAAAAGATGAAGAAGAATAGAAGATGATGAGAAAGAGTCCATGCGTGTTGAATTGAAGAAAAAGTAAAGGCTTATTTTTGTAACTCACTTTCAAGGTCGCTATTTCAGTTTGGAGCCGCCTCCAACTTGGCGGCCAAAAGCACTTTGATTTTTCTTTAGTCCATTATTATTATTATTATTATTATTATTATTATTATTATTTTATAAATACAAACAAACACAAGTCAGAGACAAGTATATATGAGGAGCTAAGCTCTATAGTACCTGTGTCTTCTACTTGCACAAGCTAATATTCCAACCTATGTGTCTTCTCTTCTATTTGCACAAGCTAAAATTCCAATCTATATTTTCAGTTGAATGAACACCGTATTTAAAACACCTAATGTAAACACACCAAAATGGTCCTCATTATTATTATTATTATTATTATTATTATTATTATTATTAAAGTCCATTTAATTATTATTCTTTCGGAAGGTTTTTTTTATTTGTTAGGTTATAGCTGTAAATTATGACCAACATTTTTTTTAACATATGTTTGCATCTCTTGCATAACTATGAGTCCATAATATTTATAAGACTATAACTTTTTTTTGTGGATAATATATTATCAATTTAAAATGATTTAATTGTTTGGCTGCCTTTGTATATATATATTGACAAAATATAAAACAAGCACATATCCGAGACTGAATACGCATAAAATAACTATTTTAATACCCAATCTGGTCCTCTATTTTTTCCTTTCATTCTACTCCAAAACGCTGCACCAATCTCTCTCTTTTTGGAAAACGAGTACCACTTAGTCCCCTTCTATTTTTAATCTCTTTCCATCTCGTCCCTTTACTGAAAATATACGCAATAACTGGCATATTTGTAATGAGATGGAATGATAGTAGAATCATTTTGAAAGAGAGACTACTTCTGAGAGATTTGAAAGAGTGACTCAAAAGTAAGAGAGAGAAAAATAGAGGGACTAATTCGGGTATTATACCTTTTAAAATATATGTTCTCTTATTTATATGAACTAAAATTTATTCTATTTTTCGATGCCAATGGAGCTAGAGGTGATTGGCAATGGTGTTTATCTCACTAAGAATTTAATTTTAATTATTAAATTGATTGAACTCAAACATAGCCTGATATTAATTATTAATTAAAATTTTTCGTTAGCTATATAAATAATTCCACAATGTTAGTATGTAATTTTGAGATTTTATGGGGATGTATGTGAAAAAACGAAAACGCTTTCGTTATGCATTCTTTCGACTTATTTATTCTGTGTCACGCTTTTCGTGTGGAAATAAATTAACCCTCATTTTTTTAATATATTATCATATGGTAATTTAAAATTAATTAATTCAGTATAAACTACTAAACTCATGGACAAGGATGCCTTTCCTTTCCTCAAGCAACACATATTTAAATAACTTGACCGTAGTTTATATATTGTGTAGATATTCTAGAAAGTTGGAAAATATATGGATTGACATATTAATTTAAAAAAAAGTTAAAATTTGAGTGTGCATGAATTAATGCTTTAATAATAATAATAAATAATTAAATAAATACACATATATGAGTTAAATTTTCAGATCAAAATGGTATCATAATAACTTTACCAAAAATAAATTTATTTAATTTATTCAAAAAGTATTAACATAACAATTATTTATAAATGTCAATACTGTTTTGATTTATTGGTACTAAGTTCCTTGAGTAAAACATTCATTTCATTAAGTAGACAGGTTCAAATCTTAGTTCACGCATGTAAAGGACATATGTGTTAGTTCAGCTTCTCATGTGTGACTTTTTATATACTTAATTCATTTATATTTATCAAAACAAAATAATTTAATATAAATAATAATAATAATAATAATAATAATAATAATAATAATAATAATAATAACAATAATATTAATATTTGAGGGGCTCATGCAATGCATTGTATGTTATAAGGTCAATTTTAGTTAATAAGTCTTTGATTGATGGAAGTGAAGAAATTTAATACAAAAGCAAGCTTAGTTGAAACGCCACCCCATCACCAAGACACTTCCATGCCACCCAAAAATTATAATGTGATTTTTCGTTTATAAAAAAAATTTATAACCTTAATTTCATTTTGGTTTGTGCTAGCATGTCAAAGTTCAATGTATATATATATATATATATTAATTTCTTTGGGCTTTATAGTGAACATAATATTTAAATATATATATAGGATTAATTATCCGTAGACACGCAGATCTGAAAATCTCCGAAGCGTCTGTAATCGACTGCTAGATTCTCAATCCAACGCTCAAGATCGTTGAATGAATAGTATTATTGTTTTTATAAATAGTAGCACAATGAAAAATGGGATGCACAATATTTTGATCTAAACCGTTCAATCAACTTATGCACAACACATAAAAAAAATCTGAACCAATCTACAAACATCGCTATTGACCGTTCAATCAACTTACGCACAGTACATAAAGAAATCTGAACCAATCTACCAACGGTTCAGTACTGTTGAATGAATAGTATTATTGTTTTTATAAATAGTAACACAATGAAAAATATGATGCACAACATTTTGATCTAAACCGTTCAATCCAACGGTCCAGTATTGTTGAACAAATAGTATTATTGTTTTTATAAATAGTAGCACAGTGAAAAGTGAGATGCACAGTATTTTAATCTAAACCGTTCAATTAATTTGTGTATAGTACATAAATAAATCTGAACCTTCTAACCCTATTACTACTATACCCACATCAACCAAATTATAAACAAAACAAAAACTAATGATCCCAATTAATCCTTGATTATGTCTCACTATAGCATCATTTTTGGCATTGTGCTTACCTATGAACGTCCATAACTGATGTCTATGTACGTACTCAGATATAAAATCTAAGCATGTTAATTATTAACTTTTGGAGCTCACGATCATTCAGATGCATAGTTTAATTTTACTATATTTATAAATAGTAATATAGTAAAAAGTGGGATGTACAGTATTTCAATCTACACTATAGACATCATCGTAATAGTGACTGCATCAATCACAACCCTCAAAATTGATTTATGTTAGCCTTATGTTGAAAACAAAGGAAGTTTATATTATACCAAAGAACACCATAACAACCCGATATGAGACAGTACACTGCTTTGCAAATGTTGTTATTACTGTTCATTGGCTTCTTTTTATATATATATATATATATATAACAAACGCGCACTTAAACCTTTCACTTTTGAAAAATGTATTAGAAATTTTAAAATATAGATATCAAAATATTGTTTAATAAAAAAATATTGCATGTGAGAATAGAAAAAAAAAAAATGTGGTATTAATGCTTTTGCTGAGTAAGATCACGATTTTTTTAATTTCTTTTTCAAGAAATTATATAAATATTTTGGCATATATTTGAATTCGTTATTTTTTTTAAAAATAGTCCTATATTTCTATATTTTATTAGTATTTTATGACAATAGTTAATCATTAAACACACGCGCTCACATACATATCCCGAGATTATCTTTGGAAATACGCTTTTTACAAGGGTAAACAAGAAATTAGAAAGTCTTACCAGGGATATTCTAGTAAATTTAACACAAAATCAAACAAGTAATATCTCTTTCACAATCAAAAGGATATTACTGTAATTTTAGCCAATGGTGAAGTTGAGATATGAAAAGAACCCATATAGTGAAAGATACTACGCAGGACCATTTTACCTCTTTCCATACATAAAACCTTTATATACCCATCATCAATAAATCACATGACATGTATATTTTCCTAATATTAATTATTTACAAACCATTAATTTAGTTCTTATTTACTCCCTATGTTCTTTTTTATATGTTATGAATAACCGAATCTCACATATCAACAAAATTGGTTATTTCACACAATTTAATAAAAAATTAGTTATTTTTTCAAAACTATCTCTAATTTATATCTTCACATTTCTTCCTCATATTTAATTCAAAAAAAAAAATTGAATGGAGTGTCAAGGTAATTTTGAAAAAAAAAATAAATACTTTTTGATATTAAAAAATAACTGATAAAAAAAACATGGATTTGTGTGGAGAGAGTATCTTCTAAAAATACTACCTAATTGTTTTTATAAATATAGTAACTAACACAAATTAAAAAAATATTTTCTTTTTACATTTCCTAGTGATATAATTTTATTATATATTTTAATTATTCAATACTTACAAAATTTTAAAGATATTTTCAATTACCTTTTTATAATTAATAATAAAATTCCAGTTAGCACTTATCTAATCCAGTGCCACTTTGATCCATTTTTTTAGCTGCAGTTCATACATAGTTGAGATACTTAAATAATTAAAAATTAAAATTATATTAATTAGGTAATAATATCCCCAAGATACCAGCTCACTAAATAAAGTGATAATATAATATTTTCTTTAATATCAATCAAAAAATAATTATATCAAATCCATCCCGAATTAGTAATTAATATTTATGAATACATTTAATTATCCTTTATAATTTTCCAATTTTACATGCAAAACAAAAAAAAAACCCAGTCCTATTCGGCGACTATTCATCTCCAATATATATATATATATATATATATATATTCTCAATCGTTTCTCTTTTCATTCTCGATTCTTCGAACATTTCGATGATGAAGCTGCATCGGCTTCCGGCGTTGCTCTTCGTCCTCATCGTCTCCACGATTCTCATCGTCTCTATCAATCTCCGGCGATCCTTCTCCTTCCCCGGCGCCGTCTCTGGCCCTGTCACCGACTTCTCCATCCCTCTCCCCCGCCGCCACACCCAATCCCTTGCCCTTCTCGATCACCCCCTCCCTCTCCGTCTCCACTCTCAACCATCAATCGACGCCGTTCTCTTCCCCGATTGGGAAACTCTAATCCTCCTCCCTCTCGGCTTTCCCCCGCCGTCCACCCCTCTCTCTTGCCATTTCCCCAACGGCGTCATCTCCCCAGCCGTTCTCTCCGGCGTTATCCCGTCCTCCGGCCGCCAAACTCTCCGCTGCTCCATCCCTCCTTCCGCTCGCCGCCGCCTTTCTCCTCCCCAAATCCCAGGCACCGCCCCGCCATCCGAGCTTCTCCGATGGAACAAACTCGTCTACGAATCGATCTCGATTCCCGATGACGTTATCGTCTTCGCCAAGGGCATCAACAACCGGCGCCAAGGCGTGAACCTCCCCGCCACCGAGCTCCGCTGCGTCTTTCTCTCCATCGACGGCGCCGTCATCGCCTTCACTCCCGTCACCAGCTCCGTCCAAGAGGTCTTCCGTTGTCCTCACCCCAACCTCAACCCTTCTTCCGGCGATGCCCTCCGTGTTTCCCTTCAGCGCAACCGGGACCCGAGGGCATTCCCGTCATTAGCCACCTTCAAACCCTTCTCACGCGGGCCCCACCCTTCTGCGGCGCAGGATAAGACGAGGCCGCTACTAGTGTGCGCATGCACTATGGTGCGCGACGTCTCGAAATTCCTCGGCGAATGGGTGACGTACCACTCGGCGATCGGCGTTGACCGGTTCATCATCTACGACAACGGCAGCGAGGACGATTTAGGATCGGCGATTAATCGGCTGCTTCTAGAAGGCCATGACGTCAGCACGGTTCTATGGCCGTGGGCCAAGACGCAGGAAGCCGGGTTCTCTCACTGCGCGGCGGCGCATCGAGATTCGTGCGACTGGATGGCCTTCATCGACGTGGATGAGTTCCTCTTCAGCCCGGCCTGGGCCGAGTCGGCCCGACCGAACCGTACCATGGTCGGGTCCATACTCCCGACCGAACCGGAATCCGACCGGGTCGGTCAGGTCTCGGTTCCGTGCCGTGATTTCGGTCCGTCGGGAAGGAAAGAGCACCCGAGAAACGGTGTGACTCAAGGGTACACGTGCAGGGCACGTGCGCAGGAGAGGCATAAGTCAGTGGTGTTCTTACAGGGCGGTGGCGAGATCTATGGTGAACGTGGTTCATCATTTCGGGTTGGGTGAGGGTTGGCGGACCGCATCGGTTGGTTCTAAACGGGCGGTAGTGAACCATTATAAGTTTCAGGCTTGGCCCGAGTTCAGGACCAAGTTTAGGAGAAGGGTGTCTGCTTACGTGGCTGATTGGAGGAATGAGATCAATATGAATTCTAAGGACCGAACCCCCGGGTTGGGATCGGAACCGGTTGAACCGGCCGGGTGGGAAAGGAGGTTTTGTGAGGTTAATGATACAAGATTGACGGAGCTGAACCGGAAGTGGTTTGGACTTGATCAGGGTCGGATGGTTTGGGAGTAGTATTTTTGATTTTTTACGGCCGGTTTCATAAGGTCATAAACCGGATTCATCAGTCAGAGGAGTTTAGAGTGGTTTTTAAAATTCTTTTCTTATAAAAATTATTGTAGATAATTTGGTTTTTTTTTATATGAATTTTTTCTGTACATTTATTGTTTATGTACTTGTTGTGGCAAATGTGTAAAATAACTTGTGGTGTATCGTGTATGAGATTGGAACTTTGGACTTATTAGTGGGAAAGATGGAAAAAAGAAAAGGATATTGTATTTTTAGTTTTATATTGTTTTATAATCTAATTTCGTTTGATTTTTCTTGATTTGGAATATGGATAGGCATGTGTACGTTTGTGAACTAATTTTGTTTTTTTGATTGGTTGGGACGAGATAAGTGGCACTAATTTTAGTTGTACATGATGACTTTAAATGTGTGTTTGTGTATATATATTGCATTTAGAAGTAACGTGCATGCATGGCTTGGAAATCAAGCGATTCTTCTACAAACTAACAATGATAAATTTATTGAAAAAAATTACTTTATATATAAACATATATTTAAAAATCATATTTTGGGATTGCCAAATCCCAAACCAAATAAAAGAATGAATTTCTTAAATTCTTAATTTTATTTCAAAACTACAATTTTTGATATATCTAATTGTCTCAAAGTCAAAATGCATATTTAGATATCTTTGTATTATTTAAATACATGAACAAATATATTTTGCTACCTTATTATGATCATATGGTACAATTAAAAAAAAAAAATTCAACCTAATATAAAAATTATAGCTAAAAAGAAAATTTTCTAGTTTTCTTTCTCTAAAGTTTTCTTGACATGACTTTTAAAAATAAAATGAAAATATCAAATTATTAATAAATTTTATAATATTTTTAATTACTACCCACTTCACAATAGCTTATTTGATGTGCATGACATACATACATACTACATGTGCATACATATATAAAGGAAAGATGGCAAAGTCTATGCACATATATCCATCTTAATAGTTTAAGCATATTCTCAACTTCTGATTAAGATGGGATGATAATATAATAAAAATAATTTTTTTTACATATTTTATGTATTTATTTATTTTGGTGTCATTGTCTTTCTGTTTCCTTCTTTCAACGTTATTCTTAAATGATTCTCTTCTATCAATTCTTTCCTTGTTTTTAAGTGCATCACTTTGATGAGGAATTATGATGTGAACTCCACTTGAAGTTATCCACACCTGCGTTGTTCTTCACTTTTTTTTTTTCATTTATTTTTTAAGAAAAATAAAGAAAAAAAAGGAATTATCGCTTTTTAATGTAATTCAAATTTTTCTTTGTGTAACTCCTTTGACATTCATGCTCTATCTACTCTTTGGAATATAAGAAAAGTTGGCAATTATGTTATATAATTATATTTAATTACTATATTTATACTTGTAAACTTATTATAGCTAAATATTTTTGAACCATTAGCTTGTATATTAATCTTGATATAAAACATTTAAATGTAGATATATTAATTGGAAAAAAATCATAATTGTGGATATATTTTAGAAATATTAAAATTTATGGGTGTATGACAAAGTTGCTTTTAATTTTTTTTAAAAGAATTTTTTTTTTAAATTTTCACACAAATCAAGAATCTTATACAATTATATAATATATAACTTTTCCAATATTGTCCAATTTTTTCTTCACTTCATTTTTAATATAAAGGTTAATTTTGTAAAGGGGCTCATACTCTATAAGTTTTTAAACGCCCAAAACAAGTTCTTAGATTTTTGAAAATGTACCAAAAGTTTTTGGATATCTAGCAAATATTTTTATAACCAAAATAATTGAAATTCAACTGTTTTATACTTACCAAACAAATCTCGACATATTCGATTTAAGTCCCACAGCAACATCCTCAAACTTCATTGGTGAGGCTGTACGTGCCATGAGCATCTTCCATTCAAGTCCCATAGCAACATCCACAAATCTTGATGCGGAGCCAATACGAGTCCTGAACACCCGAATGACCTCATTATACCTGGAGACATAAAGGGCAAAAACATAAAAATTAAAATTATATATTTCAATTTTAAGTATATTTATATAAATTTATTTTCAAAATCAGTTTTAAACATTCCATTCAATTATAATTAATATTATATGTTAGTTTCACTAATGTGTTTTGTGATTTAGAAAACACTCAAACACTCATCGAAAATCTCAGTAAACCAAAAATGAGACACGCACGATCGCACTCGCCCTACGCCCTCATGCGGTCAAGTTCCGGAGATAAACATGTTAGTAATTATCAATTTAATCAAATTAGGGTTAGGAAAAATCGTTCCAATCAAATTAGGACTATCAATTACAATTAGTTGATATTTAATCAACAATTGATTAATTATCAAGGATCAATCACATGAACACATGAATATATGTGAAAGATCAGGGTTAGAGATTTCACAAGCGCAAAATCCTCCAACGCACAACGCACACACGCAATGTTCTTGAACTTTTCACCCTTGATCCGGAAGAAGTGATCGCTTCTTTTGCTCCAAGCAACTATTGTGAATATTAGGATTTTTGCCATAGCCGTCTTTTGATGGCAATCACAAATCAAATTAATTAAGAAACCCTAATCTCATATCACATATTTATAGGGAGTAAATATATTCGGATAGTGTGGACCCGTTTGGGATCACTACATCTTTAGCAAATTAGTCCATACTAATTTTATAATCACAATCATGTCCATCAACAAATTGCAATTTAATCCAAAGGTTAGAGATATTCATATGTGAGACCCCAATATAATAATTTACATATTAATCCTTCTATCAATAAATATTCCATATAAGTGGGATAATTGGACCACCATTGGCACTATCGATCCCACTTATATGTGTGTTTCTTTACACTATTGGACATAAAACAATTTAAGAAAAATGTATAATAATATATATTTTATATATAATAAAATATTTTCAAAAAATTAACCGGCAGGATTTATCCAACACATCAGAAACACAATTTAGAATATTTTCTCCTACAATAGGAGTGATAGATCCCATCTTGGATGACTACAAACCTTCATATATTTATTATATAACCCAATGTGTCCGTATATAGCCTGTAATTAGCATCACCGGTTGACACAATCAAAGTAATATAATTTATACATAAGATTTAATAACATCCTCAGGTAATAAGGACTTTCTGTAACAGAATAACTCTTTTGTTCTATGACAGTATTTGGTCTAAGAATTCTATATGGTCCAGTTCAATATTTGTCAACTACAAATATCCACAACGTTACTAAGAGTCTCCACTCTAGTGGCTGAGACATACCACTCTATCACATATAGTAGTACAACATGTGACAACCAATAATGAATACAAAATCATATTTTATCTCATAGGTTGTGAACTATTTTGGGTTGTGACAAGGTCCCCTTGCGTATATCCCGCAAGTGCACGGGTTTGTCGAAGTAATAATCCCGGGTGAGCGGGTATCGAATGCACAGGGAGTAGGGAATAAAAATACTTAATTCGGTTCTTAGCTATGTAAAAGATCAATGATGATGAGTGTGATAATGATTCAATTCTCAACAATAAAAGCAACAAGTAAGAGAGCAAAAGTAAAGAAGGGGATAAGGCAATCGATAAAGATGGGGTACCCAGATAATGCTCCGCCTAGGATAATTGTTTCAAGTGCAAAAAACCTCTATTATGCTTCCTAATCAATGCAATGGTGAGTCGTGGAAATCCTTAATTACATAGTCCCAAATCTAAGGTCAACTATGCCTAACTCTATACATGTCCCAGAGGAGAAATCGAACAATCTCAACACCTCGTACTCGCGATAGAGTTGCAATGAGCTCTAGGGATTCCAAGTGATAAATCTCTTCCCTTATTATAGACCCTAACCTTTTGGTCCGTGGAAGGTCCCTAACCACAATTGAGCCCTAGATACTAAGATCACCCTAAACGCTTTCACTGCATGCAGCACGCAACTAAGCCCCAGCGGAAGTTCATCCCTTAGACCATTCACTCTATTATGACCGCGAAGAACTTGAGGAACGGAGGTAGAATCTATTACGCCGAAGGGGAAAGGGACGCCCCTGCACTCTCGACTCACCCATCTCAACCCTCTCCAACCTAGCTTTGTCTAACGCCGTGGTGTGTCACTCACTCACAAGGTTACCAACAAGAACTCTCAACCCTAGTGTCACTCTAGGGAAATGTTCATACAATCAAGCATTCAAGGTTGGAACTCACAATAAACATCAATTTATTGAAAGCATAATAAAGAGGTTCAAAGAAACAAATACATCCTAGGGTTCACAATACTCGAATACCCACTAGGGGTTTAGCTCTCCATGGAGCTAAATACAATCAAAGAAATAGAATGTAAAAAGCAATGAATCCATAAAGAAACCCCCTCGATGGTCGTGGTTGATGGTCTTGTGGAGAGTCTTTCACTTGTCTTCCAAGGATTCCCTCGTCCGCAGATAGGATACGCCTCGACTGGAAGCTCCCCTACCAACCTTCTTCCAAAGGAACGACGATGTCGGAGCCGTAGAACCTCTCCAAAACCTTGGCCAATACCCCTCGAAACCCCTAGCCAAGCCCCTCATCAAGTTGGGGAAAGGATGGAGAAAAGAATACTAAAAATCGCTGTCGATTCGGCTTTTTAAATAGGGGTCGAATCGGCAACTACATCGGGCGTGGATGCTTCACGCGTCCGCGGGAATTTCCACACGGGCGTGATAATTTCCACACGCCCATGTGGATCCTCTCGAACTCCTCGCTTTCTCGACCGACCGTGAATGCAGTCATGCTACAGTATTTTTCTCGCCGTGTTACAGATGCTCGCCATAGAGTCCGACTCAATAACTTCCCGAATCCATACTTTCATCGGAGTAACGTAACGGGCACACGCTCACGCCATGGATCACTTGCATCTTCAATGATAGGCACGCTATGAAGCTCTTGTTCTATGTGCATAAGTCGTAATACTCGAGTGTGACCGCCTTTTGTGCCCTCCAAATGGATGTGCCAACTCGAATACGAGGAGCTTGGCACACACTCTAGCATCTCACATCGACCTATGTCTTCGCGTTTGAAACTTAGCATGATTTCCTCCAAAATCGGTGCATTGTAATCCACATTGGCTTTTTTCTTTCAAACTTGGCCTCACAA
>NC_052471.1:10854520-10975150 GCF_009730915.1 Dioscorea cayenensis subsp. rotundata
AAGATCTTAGGCTAGATAATAGCTCGAGAAGGAGTAATAGGAGATCCTTAGCCCCTGGAATCACGATCCGTGTCTTTGCACGAGGTATTACTTGGCTGATTCCGTGCACACTTGCGGGAAGCGATTAGCCAATCCGCAGAATTGAGGGGTTTTCTCTATGGGTTTTATTGCTTTTCATTGTATCCATTATTGTTTTTGTAACTAGGCCCATGGAGGGCTAAACCCTAGTGGGTATTTGGGCATGTGAGCCCTAAGATTTATATTTTGGATTGATTCTCTTAATGCTTCTAGTTAATCTGAGTTGTCTTGAGTTTTAATCTTGTGATTTAATTGCTTGCTAGTGTTGTTAATCCTTGTGGTTGATTTACATTGCATGATTTAATACTTTGATGTGAGAGGTCTCCATTAGAGTTAGATTTCCAAGATTAAAGACGGTTGAGTGGGAGAGCCTTGAGATTGAGGAGTGTCCCCTTTCCCCTTCGATTGAGTGTTTCCTATCTCCGTATTCCATATTCTCTTTGCAACCATGTTTGGTGTGAGGCGTGAGATTGCTCGATTTCTCCGCCGGGACCATGTAGGAGGTTAAGATCCTTCGCCGGGAATTAGGGTTGGATCTACATTTAGGAATCGGTTTCACTCTTAGGTTTTCTTATAGCATATTGCGGTCGTATAGGGTGTGAAGTGTTGAGATTGGTCGATTTCTCCACCGGGACCTTGTAGGGGACTAGTGCCTTTTGCTTGGAGACAAGGATTGGTTATCGTTGGACTACCTCGACTCATTAGACTCGATTCTAGAGCATTTAGTGAATCTTGAGCTTCAAGGAAGATCTTAGAGGGATCATTGCCCGAGTACCTCATCCTTAGTGATTGAGACTCATCTACTTTATTTATTGCATACTTGTTTGCTTTGCTTGCAATTAGTTCACTTCATCATATTCATTGATTCCGACTAGATAATTGAGAAGTGGTTATTACTAATACTTCCGTTCCCTATTGATTCGACTACCCGACTTACCGGGTAATTATTACTTCGACACCAGTGCACTTGTGGTTTATACGCATATTCGGACGTGTCAAGTTTTTGTCGCCGTTGCCGGGGAACGGGATATTAGGAACACTAGGACTTGATTACTTTAGTCATTCATATTTTTATTTGTTTTTTTCTATTTCATATTTCTCTCTTTCGCCGTTCTCATTGTATTGATTTCAACTTCAGGTTATGACCCGAGGGAACCCTTTCGACATTGGTTGAAGAGGATCCGAAATTGAGAGAAGATTTTGTAGAAGTGGCAAGGAACCCTGTACAGAACAGAAATTCTCCAGAAAAATAGATATCGAAGATCGGGAAAAATATGGGCTCGAACAAGAGGGGCAACAAAGGACATTATCAGATTTTTGCTAGGCCTACAATTCGTGGGACACAGTCAAGCATTGTTAGGCCACCAAAGAGGCTGGCCAAAATTTTTGAGTTAAAAGCGGGTTTTATTCAGATGGTTCAACAGTCTGCACAGTTCAATGGGTTAGCTGATGAAGACCCAAATAGTCATATTGAGAACTTCCTCAAAGTTTTGTGATATGTTGAAGATCAATGGAGTCTCGGATGATGCAATCCGATTGAGAGCATTCCCTTTTTCATTGAAGGGAAGAGCCAAGCAATGGCTTCATTCATTGCCACGCGAGCTTCTATCACAGCGATGGGGACTGAGATAGTTGAGGCTTTCCTCGCAAGGTATTTTTCCTCCGAAATTCGGCAAAAGCTTCGCAATGAAATATCTTCGTTTGTTCGGATAGAGCTTGAATCCTTATTTGAAACTTGGGAGCGTTTCAAAGACCTTTTGCGGAAGTGTCCACAACACGAGTTCCAAGATTGGATGGTTATTCAATCATTTTTACATCGGATTAATACTTGCGTTCCCTGTGGATTCGACTACCCGACTCACCGGGTAATTATTACTTCGACACCCGTGCACTTGCGGTTTATATGCATATTCGGGCGTGTCAACGCCCATGTGAAAAATCCATAGGGACGCTCACACAGGCGTGTGGATTCCTGATTCCAGCCCTTTAAAAGCTTATTTCAGCCCTGATTTTAGCATTCTTTTCTCCATCATTCCCCAACTAGAGAGAGGGTTGCGGCTAGGGTTTTGAGAGGTATTGGCTAGGGCTTTGGACAGGTTCTATGGCTCCGATATCACATGCCATTTCGAAGAAGGTTAGTGGGAGAGCTTTCGTCGGCACCGATCCGGCGAGGTGTATCCAAGGCCGGACAAAGGGACCCTTGCGATGAGTAGAGGACTCTCCACAAGACCATCGCCATGACTAACTAGGGGGTTTTCTATGGATGCTTTGTTTTTACATTTGATTTCATTGATTCTATCTAGCTCCATGGAGAGCTAAACCCCTAGTGGGTACTTGGGTATTTGTGAACCCTAGGATGTATTCGTTTCATTGAATCTATTTATTATGCTTTCAATTAATTGATGTTTATTGTGAGTATCAATCTTGTATGCTTGATTGTATGAATACTCCCATAGAGTGACACTAGGGTTGAGAGTTTTTTTTGGTAACTCTTGTGAGTGAGTGACACACCATGAGAGTTAGACAAAGCTAGATTGGAGGAGGTTGAGAGGCTGAGTCGAGAGGTAGCGGAGCATCCTCTTTCCCCTCTGTTGTGATCTATCCTACCTCCACGTTCCAAGAGTTCTTTGCGGCTATAGTAGAGTGAATGGGCTAAGGGATGACCTTCCGCTAGGCTTAGTTGCGAGTGCAACGGAGTGAAGCACTGAAGTGATTTTAGCATCTAGGGCTTAATTGTGGCTAGGGATCTTTCACCTGACCAAAGGGTTAGGTATATACATAGGAATAGGGTTTATCATTTGGAATCCATAGAGCTCATTGCAATTCTATACTAGTGCAAGGGGTTGAGATTGTTCGATTTCTCCTCCAGGACATTTATAGAGTTAGGCATGGTTGACCTTAGATTTAGGACTACGTTATTAAGTATTTCCATGACTTACTAATTCATTAATTAGGAAGCATAATAGAGGGTTCTTGCACTTGAAATGATTCTCCTAGGTGGATCAATATCCGGGTAACCCATCTTTATCGATTGCCTTACCTTCTTCTTTACTTGTGCTCTCTTTCTTGTTGTTTTTAATTTTGATAATTGAATCTTGTCACACATATCACTATTCATCTTCCACATTAGTTAAGAAACAACTTAAGTGTCTTTATTCCCTACTCTTTGTCAATACGATACCCACTTATCTGGGATTATTACTTCGACACCAGTGCACTTGCGGTTTACACTTATATACAGACGTTTCAATAAATCACACCAAAGGGGAAAGGGCACGCTCCGCTACCTCTTGACTCACCCTCTCGATCCTCTCTAATCTAGCCTTGTCTAATCCTCATGGTGTGTCACTCATCCACAAGGATTACCAACATAGATTCTCAACCCTAGTGTCACTCTAAGCGAAAATCAACACAATAAGCATTCAAGATTGGAACTCAATTAGAAACATCAATTAAGGAATGCATAAGAAAAGATCAAAGAAATAATAGCATCCTAGGGGTTACAAGCCTAACTACCCACTAAGGGTTTAGCTATTCATGGAGCAAAATACAATCAACAATGAAGTCAAAAGTAAAGACATGCAATCCATGAATGAAAACCCCCTTGTATTTGTGTCAAAGGTTTTGTGGATCGGCCGCAACTTCTTCAAGGTCTTTTCGTCAAACCTTGGGCACAACTCGCCCGATCAGTACCGACGAAAGCTCCTGCAATAGCTATCTTCCAAAGGAAAGACGTTGTCAAAGGCCGTGAAACCTCTCTAAAGCCTCTCCAAACCTTAGCTGAGGGCACCTCCAAAGATGGGTGAAAGATGGACAAAGAGTGGAAATGAAGATCTCCAAAATCGTGCTGAATCGTGACTTAAATAAGGCTGGAATCGGGCCTCCACGCGGGCCTGTGGATGTTCCACACGCCCCTTGAATTTCCACACTGTCCTATGGAATTTCCAGCGAACATGTGGAATCTCTGGAATTCTGATTTTCGGCCGACTATGAACAGTAATTACTACAATAAATTACTATATTGATTTGTTACATTACTTGCTGCAGTACCCGATCAAATACACTCCCAAATCTTCAATAAACAGCTTATTGGTGAAGATCTTTCTATCATTCCACAAGTTAGGATACGCAAACATGACTGCGTTCGTGCCCCTCCAAATCATTGTAATTGTTTGAATACATGGAGGTTGGCACACATTCACATATATTTGAACCTAACTTGTATCTTCACGTTTGTTGCTTCCAAGGTTTAACCAAATAGTGTATTCACGATCTACTTTGGCTTCTTTCCTTTATACTTAGCTTCACAACCCTTCATGCACCAAAGAACATAAATAAACATGTATTAGGGCTAAAATCTGATAAAAGTAATGCTCATAATAAAAAAAAAGAATACTTCACATTCATAACACACAAATACTTATCAAACTCACCCACACTTAAGCATTTGCTTGTCCTCAAGAAAAGAAATAAAATATTGAAGCATAAAAGAAAGAGATATTGACAGTGCATGGCCTTATGTTCACCAAAGCATGCAACTAAAGCATTGTATTAGTAAGGGCAATTTCAACACTAAATACGAAATATCATTGCTCTAGCTAAAAACTCAAATAAAAAAGGTCAACAAACCCAAAATTGTGTAAGTATGTGAACTCACTCAAATCAACCCAACGTATACTCCTCAAAGTTCTAAGTATAAGGGACTTATTTATGTACAAAAAGAAGGATGAGGAATGGTAGTAGCTTCATGCATCCTCTAAGGTAGCCCTTTCCAAAGCGTCTGCTAAGGTGGCTTTCATACTTTCGAGGTGATAGCTCTTTCTACCAGAGTTGTAGCTTTCACTCATCCCATGAGATAGCTTTTTCACTCTAGCTCTTTCCACCCTCAATGCACAAACAAACAAGTATAAATTATTTCTCCTTTTCCATTTTTTTTCAAAATAACATGAGAAACAAAACTAATTGGTCCGTTAAACATCAAACTCAAGTTTCCAAAAGATTTTAATGAGTTAGATGTGCAACAAGTGTCAATCGAGCAAAAATTCCTAGAAATTCAAGTAAAACTAGAGCCTGAAAATATTCAATGTTAAAAATTCCCATAAACCCTAGAATACAATCATTGCAACTAAGGTGAACCACCATTGGCTACGTGAGCATGTATGTCAATCAAAACTTGTGTAAAGGACATGTGCAAAGTGAACTCCCCTCCACACTTAAGATATACATTGCCCTAAATGTACACATGCAAGCACAATAAAAGTAATACAATTTAAAATACATGTGGGAGTAGGTAGTTGAAACAATACTGCCGTGACTCCTAGTGGTGCATTTGATGGAACTAAGTCCTTGGGAGTAAAGTTCCAATGGGTATTGAAGCAAACACGGCCAAGTGTAAAACACCTTGACCATGCCCATAACTAGTTCTCAATTCCTATACTGACAAGACTATCTGCACGAATACACAAGGGGGTTTAGTGAAGCCCAATAAACAAAAATGGCTTTAGTATATTAAAGATAGAGCAATGAAATACAACTCAAGACAAAAAATCAAAGATAAACTCATTTGGAAGATCCTTTATGAGTATACAAGTCCAAAATGAAATACAAAAATAAAATACAAAAAATAAGAACAAAGAAGGTAAAGATGCCTCAAGTGTTGGTGTCAATTGCTGGTGTATTTGTTGCCACTGCTGGTGAAGATGATGCTTGTGCTACAAAATAAATGAAGATTGGGTGAAGAAAAAAGAAAGAAAAGTTTACCGACGAAATGAGAATGAAAGAATAGAAAACGGCCAGAAAACTCAAGTACAAACCCTCTAAAATAACGGTGAGAGGTTGGGAGAGTGCAAGGAAGTGTTCTCAGAATGTTTTGGAGTGAAAAGATTAAAAGGAAAAATAAATTTATAAAGAGAAAATGCATCCTTTTGAGTTCTGTATATCCACACGGGCATTTGGAAATTACACATGTCCGTGTGACTCTAAAGGAGGGCTCACAGGGGTAGACGCACTCCCTTGTGGCTTCTCTGAGTACCCGAGAAATTCTTCTAAGTGTTTCACATACCCTTGTGGAAATTCCATACGGGCGTGGATCTTCACAGGGCCACTCACAAAGGCACTCACATGCCCTGTGTCTTCTCAGGATAGAATTCTAAAATCTACAGAGCAACACACGCCCATGTGGTAATTCCACACGGGCGTGTGACTATCACAAGGTCGTTCACAGGGGTAGACACACGCCCCTGTGTCCTCTCAGGATGAGCTCTGAACGAAAACACACTCCAGTGTGTCTTCTCTGTATGACTTAGGAAAAAATTATAGGCTTCGCTAAAAATTTTTGAACATTTACACCTATTCAAAGCCTGCCTATAATATGCACAAGTAACCAGAGAATCATAAAAAACATTGACATGACCGAATATGCGTGTAAACCGCAAGTGTATGGGTATCGAAGTAATAAATCCCACGTGAGTGGGTATCGTATCAAGAGGGAGTAGGAAATAAAAACACTTAAATTGTTTCTTAAGTAATTAAAAAATGAATAATGGTTTTGTTAGCAAGATGTACTGTAAACAAGAATTAAAGTGACAAGAAAGAGAAGCACAAGTAAAGGGGAGGTAAGGCAATCAATTTAAATGGGGTACTCGGATATTGTTCCACCTGGGACGATCAGTTCAAGTGCAAAACCCTCTATTATGCTTCCTAACTAATGTATTAATGAGTCATGGAAATCCGTCAATACACAGTACCAAATCTAAGGTCAATCGTGTCTAACTCTATGCATGTCTTGGAGGAGAAATCGAACAATATCAACACCTCACATTTGTATCGAATCACAATGAGTTCTAGGGATTCCAAGTGATAAATCCTCTTCCTAGATGTAGACCTAACCCTTTGATCCAGGTGGAAGGTCGCTAGTCACAATTAAGCCCTAGGTGCTAAAATCACATTTAACGCTTCACTCCGTTGTCCCTGCAACTAAGCCCCAGCGGAAGATCATCTTTTAGCCCATTCACTCTACTATGACCGCAAAGAACTCGAAGAAATGGAGGTAGGATAAATTGCATTGGAGGGGAAAGGAGACTCTCCGCTACCTCTCAACGTACCCTCTCAACCCTCTCCAATCTAGCTTTGTCTAACTCTCGTGGAGTGTCACTCACTCACAAGGGTTAACAATAAGAACTCTTAACCATATTGTCACTCTAAGAGAGTATTCATTCAATCAAACATTGAAGATAGGTAACTCAATTAAAGCATCAATTAATGAAAGCATAATAAAAGGTTTAATGAAACAAATACATCCTAGGGTTCACAAATCCAAGTACCCACTAGGGGGTTTAGCTCTCTATGGAGCTAGTATAACAACAATGAAATTGAATGTAAAAGCAAGTAATCCATAGAAAACACCCTCGATAGTCGTGACGATGGTCTTGTCGAGAAGCCTTGACTCTTCCAAAGGTCCCTTTGTTCGGCCTAGGATACACCTGGCTGGATCGATGCAGACGAAAGCTCTCCCACTAACCTTCTTCCAAAGAAAGCACGATGTCGAAGCAGTAGAACCTCTCCAAATCCATTGCCAATACCTCTACAAACACTAGCCGCTGTCCACTTCAAAGTTGCAAAAAAGATGGATCTATGAAATCCTGAAATCAGTGCCGAAATCGCCTTAAATAGGGCTGGAATCGGGAATCACACGCCCCTATGGATTCTCCACACAGGCTTGTGGAAATTCCACACGAGCGTGGATAATGTCCACATGCTCATGTGGATTCTCTGAACTCCCTTGTGAACTGAACCTACTACAGTAGCAACCCGAAACACTCCCATATCCATTTTTCAACGAGGTAACGTAAATGGGCAAACATTTACGTCGTAGATCGCCTTGCTTCTTCAATAAATGGCTTCATTAGTAAAGATCTTGCTATCAATGCACAAGCCGGGATACTCGGATGTGACTGCCTTTGTGCCCCTACAAAACATTGTGCTAACTTGAATACAAGGAGGTTGGCACACATTCTTGCATCTTGAACTAGACTTATGACTTCGCATTTGAACCTTCTCAAGATTTCCTCCAAATAGTGCGTTCAAGATCTACATTGGCTTCTTTCTTTAACATTAAGCTCCACAACCCTTTACTCATGAAAATAACATAAATACACACATATTAGCGCTAAAACCTGATAAAAGTAATGCTCATCATAATGAAAGAATACTTCCCATTCTTGTCACACAAGCACTTATCAAACATGCTCAAACGACCAAGATACTTCACCACACGCAATTAAGCACATGAAAACACCAATGATCCACAAGAAAAACATAGCAATGGCATATAAGAATCAAAACATCAACACTCAATCTCTTATTCATGTAAAATGAAACTAAGATCTCAAAAAGCAATAATTTCTCAGGTTGCCTCCCAAGAAGCGCTTGTTTTACATCACTTAGCTTGGCATACCTCTTCCTTACCTTATGGAGCTTGAAAAGAGTGTGTTTCTCCTGACTAGACATTGCATAGCTACTTCTTTTAAACCAAAAAACTACTTGACATGGCGGAATATTTGTTGGAAAGTCCAACTATCTTACCTTTGGCCTCAAGAAACAATTTGGGTTGGGAATTGTCCAAGCTTAGCACAGGTGGGTCATTGGATATCTTCAATTCCTACCCACATCTTCTTCCAAACCCAAAATCTCTTTCTTGCAATTTATGAGTTGATCAATCCCAAAGAAGGGTTCTTGTTCCATTAACTTAGGATTTACTTCTTCTTGTGTATTTTCAGCTTGAAAAGAACATGACACTAGCAAATCCCCTTGAAAATTTTATCGCTAACAAGCACAATCTTCATTCACATAATCCAAAATCTCAAAATGGTATTCAACTTCTTTCTTTTCATTATTTGTATCAATGTACTCAATTTGCCCAACTTCTTCATTGTCGTTCACTACCACATCATTTTTATAACGAACTTGAATTGCTTGCTCAAATACTTGTTGTTCCTTGGAGAGTGTGTCAAGTACCCTCCTAAATGATGCTCAGGGTTTTTAAAGGAGGGTTCATGACATCTTAATGTGGTCTCAATATTTTTGACACGAGCATCGTTTGATTCAATAAAATTAGCTAATACTTTTTGCAACTGAAGGGCATCCTCTACACGTATATCACCCTTTTGACATTCCTCTTGAGGTGCTTCCCAATGTTGTCCATCATTATTCCATAATAGGGTTGGGTAGCCCACTTCAATTGGATAATATGCGCTACAACATAGATTGCTCTGTTGTTGTGAAGAATCAATTCTATCAACTTTTTTACTGAGAGTTTCAACGTGGGAATATAGAACAATGAGCGGATCAATCATCATTTATCCTCCTTACAAGAAAAAGTATGACACGACAAAAGAAAACAAATGAGAATGATGGAAGAATAACAAAGTGTTAAATAGAATGAATGATAAATAGCTAAAATCACAAAGTGCAAAGTGTCTCTAAATGCCTATTCCCCGACAACAACGGCAAAAACTTGACAACGCTCCTTGCGTGTGACCCTCAAATGCATAGGTTTGTCGAAGTAATAAATCCCATGTGAGTGGGGTATCGTATCCATAGTGAATAGTGAGTTAAAACACCAAGATTGCTATTTAACTAGAATGAAGATGAGTTAAAAGTGATGTGAATTAGAATCAGTGCAAATGAAAATAAAAAAAAGAGAAGGGAGGCGCAAGTAAAAGATAGGAGAGGCAATCAACAATAAATGGGATACCCGGACATTGTTCCCCCTAGGATTATTATTTCAAGTGCATGACCAATCATTATATTTCCTAACTAATGCCCAATGAGTCATGGAGATCCTTAAACACACGGTCCCAAACCTTAAGGTCAACCGTGACTAACCCTACACTATGCCCCGGCGGAGAAATCTAACAGTCTCGACACCTCACACTATGCTAGGTTGCTTTAGGCTCTAAGGATTCCAAGTGATAAACCCTATTTCCATATATAGACCTAACCTAACCCTTTGGTCCAGGCGAAAGGCCCCTAGTCATAATTAAGCCCCAGATACTAAAGTTTACTTCAACTCTTCACTCTACTGCTTGCACAACTAAGCCCTAGCGGAGTTCATCTTTTAGAACTTCACTCTATTGTGACCACAAAGAACTCTTGGAATGTGGAGGTAGGATAAATCACACCAGATGGGAAAGGGGACGCTCCACTACCTCTCGACTCACCCTATCGATCCTCCTCAATCTAACCTTGTCTAACCCTCATGGTGTGTTACTCATCTACAAGGATTACCAACATAGATCCCTAACCCTAGTGTCACTCTAAGGGAAAATCAACACAATAAGCATTAAAGATTGGAACTCAATTGGAAACATCAATTAAGGAAAGCATAATAAAATATCAAAGAAACAATATTATCCTAGTGTTTACACGCCCAAGCACCCACGAAGCGTTTAGCTCCTCATGGAGAAAAATACAATAAAAAATGAAGTCAAAAGTAAAGACATGTAATCCATGAATGAAAACCCCCTTGTGTTCGTGTCGATGGTCTTATGGATCGGCCAAGTGTTCTTCAAGTTCCCCTAGTCAAACCTAGGGCACACCTCACCTGATCGGTGCTCACAAAAGCTCCCCCAATAGCCATCTTTTGAAGGAAACGCGTTGTTGAAGACCGTCAAACCTCTTCAATGCCTTACCAAAGAATCTCCAATCCCTAGCCGCGGGCATCTCCAAAGATGGGTGAAAGATGGAGAAATGGTGGAAAAGAAGATCCCTAAAATCAGGCTAAATCTCGACTTAAATAAGGTTGGAATCAAGGATCCCCAAGGGCCAGTAGATGTTCCACGCGCCCCTGTGGAATTTCCAAATAGGCCTGTGGAATTTCCACATGCCCGTGTGGATTCTCTGGAATTCTGATTTTCGGCCGAGTGTGAATAGTAATTGCTACAATAAATTGCTACATTGATTTGTTACAGTAACTTGTACAATACGCGGCCAAACACACTCCCGAATACAATTTTCACCGAGGCAACATAAATAGGCAGATATTCATGCCGTAGACTGATAAGTGCTTGTGTGTTAAGAATGCGAAGTGTTCTTTCCTTAAGCACTAATATATCTGTATTTGTGTTCTTTTGTGCATGTAGGGTTGTGAAGCTAAGTATTGACAAAATAAGCCAAAAGTAGATCGTGAACACACTATTTGATGGAATCTTGGAAGGAACAAACACGAAAACAAAAGTGGGGGTTCTAAAATAAGGGAATCTGTGCCAACCTCCATGCATTCAAGCCATTACAATGAGTTGGATGGGCATGAAGGCAATCACATTTGAGTATCTCATCTTATACATTGATAGCAAGATCTTCACCAACGAGCCTTTTGATTGAAGAAGAGTTGAGATCTACAGAATAAACATGTGCCCGTTTATGTTGCCTTGATAAGAAGTGTGGAATTGGGAGTGTTTTGGCAAAGCACTACAGCAGTTTAATGTAGTAAGATACTGTAGCAATTATTATTCACACGGCGTGTGGAAATTATCCATGCCCATATGGAAATTCCACAAGCCCGTGTGGAAAATCCACAGGGGCGTGTGGATGCCCGATTCCAGCCATATTTAAGCCGTGATTCAGCCCGATTTTGGGGATCTTCTTTCCCCCTTCTCTCCAACTTTTCTCCATCTTTTGAGAGGTCGTTGGCTAGGGTTTTGAGAGGCTTTTGCAACGTCTTTGTAGTGGTTCTCCGGATGCGACATTGCGCTTCACTTGGAAGAAAGTTATTGGGGAAGCTTTCGTCGGTACCGATCCGACGATGTGTGTCCTATGCTCGAACAAGGAGACCTTTGGAGAAGATGATGCTACTCCACAAGACCATCAACACAAATACCAAAGGGGTTTTCCTATGGATTTCTTATCTTTACTTTTGATTTCATTGTTGATTCTATTGTGCTCCATGGAGAGCTAAACCCCCTAGTGGTTATGTTGATTTTGTAAACCCTAGGATGTTATTATTTCATTGACTTTCCATTATGCTTTCCATAATTGATGCTTTTAATTAAGTTCCAATCTTGAATACTTGTTGAATGATTTCTCCCTTATAGTAACACTAGGTTTGAGAGTCAATATTGGTTATCTTTGTGGATGGGTGACACACCATGAGGGTTAGACAAAGCCAGATTGGAGAGGGTTAAGTGGGTGAGTCGAGAGGTAGCGGAGCGTCCCCTTTCACTTGAAGTGACCCTAGTATCAGGGCTTAATTGTAATTAGGGGTCTTTCGCCTGGACCAAGGGGTTAGATCTACACATAGGAATAAGGTTTATCACTTGGAATCCCTAGAACTCCATGCAACTTTGTGCAGTGTGAGATGATGAGATTAAGTGATTTCTCCATCGGGACAAAGTGTTGGGTTAGTCATGGTTGACCTTAGGTTTGGGACCGTATGCTTTAGGATGTATAATGGTAGGTGTTGTACTTGAAGCATAAGTCTTAGGGGGAGCATTGTCTGAGTACCCCATTTCCATCGATTGTCTTACCTCTGACTTACTTGTGCCTCTCATTCTTGTTCCTTTTATTTCTATTTACATCACATCTTCTCAACACAATCATTATTCATCTTCCCTTGGTTAAGTAGTAATTTAGGTATTTTTATTCCTTACTCTCTGTTGATGCGATACCCCACTCACTTGGTATTTATGACTTTGAAAAACCCGTGCACTTGCGGGTCATACTGATAAGTGCTTGTGCGATAAGAATACGAAGTGTTCTTTCCTTGTGTTGAGCATTAATTTCTTGGGCTTTAACACTAATATGTGTGTATTTATGTTACTTTCATGCAGGTATGGTTGTGAGGCCGAATATGAAAGAAAGAAGCCAATGTGGGTCGTAAATGCACCAATTTGGAGGAAATCTTGCTAAGGTTCAAACGCGAAGACATAGGTTGGGCTCGAGGTGTGGGAATGTGAGCCAACCACCTCGTATTCAAGCTAGTACAACTATTTGGAGGGCCACAAGGGTAGTCACATTCAAGCATTCCGACTTGTGCATATAGAACAAGATCTCCACCAACATGTGCGTTATTGAAGAACCAAAGTGATCCATGATATAAACGTATGCCCATTTGCATTACCTCAATCAAAGCATGGCTTCAGGAGTATTTTGGGCTGGTACTGTAGTAGGTACTATAGCAAAAAGTGTAGCAAGAATACTATACAAGCACTGTTCACTGCCGGTCGAGAAAACAGGCAAACAGAGAATCCACACAAGCGTGTGGAAATTCCACAAGCCCGTGTGAAATATCCACAAGGGCGCTCACACGGGCATGTGGATTACCGATTCCAGCCCTTAAAAAGCCGATTTCAACCCTGATTTCAGTATTCTTTTCTCCATCTTTTCCCCAACTTGAGAAAGGGCTGCGGCTAGGGTTTTCAGAGGTATTGGCTAGGGCTTTGGAGAGGTTCTATGACTCTGACATCGTGTGCCATTTGAAAGAAGGTTAGTGAGAGAGATTTCGTCGCCACCGATCCGGTGAGGTGTTTACTAGGCCATTGCCATGACTAATGAGGGGGTTTTCTATGGATGCTTTGTTTTTACATTCGATTTCATTGATTGTATCTAGCTCCATGGAGAGCTAAACCCCTAGGGGGTACTTGGGTATTTGTGAACCGTAGGATGTATTCATTTCATGGAATCTCTTTATTATGCTTTCAATTAATTGATGTTTATTGTGAGTTCCAATCTTATATGCTTGATTGTATGAATACTGATAAGTGCTTGTGCGATATGAATGTGAAGCATTCTTTCCTTATGTTAAGCATTACCTTTCTCGGCTTTTTACACTAATATGTGTGTTTTTATGTTACTTTTATACAGGTAGGGTTGTGAGGCTGATTAAGAATGAAAGAAGCCAATGTGGATCATAATGCACTGATTTTGGAGGATATCTTGCTAAGGTTCAAACGCGAAGACATAGGTCGGGTGTGAGATGCTAGAGTGTGTGCCAACCTCCTCGTATTTGAGTTAGCACAACCATTTGGAGGGGCGCAAGGGCAGTTATACTCAAGCATTTTGACTTATGCATATAGAACAAGATCTCCACCAACGTTTCCATTATTGAAGAAGAAAAGCGATCCACGACGTAAATATGTGCCCGTTTGCGTTACCTCGATGAAAATATGGATTCGAGAAGTATTTCAGGCCGGATCTGTAGCAAAGTACTGTAGTAGCACTGTTCACAGACCCCCGAGAAAACAGCAGAACAGAGAATCCACAATTCCACACGCCCGTGTGAAAAATCCACAGGGGCGTCCACAAGGGCTTCTGGATCCCTGATTCCAGTCCTATTTAAAACCGATTCAGCCTCGATTTCTGGATTCTTTTCTCTATCTTTTCCCCAACTTGAGAGAGAGTTTCGGCTAGGGTTTTGAGAGTTATTGACTAGGGTTTTGGAGTGGTTCTATGGCTCTAACATCGTCATCTCTTTGGAAGAAGGTTGGTAGGGGAGCTTCCGTCGAGGCGTATCCTATACTGGACAAGGGAATCTTTGGACGACGAGTAGAGGACTTTCCACAAGACCATCGACTCGACTATCGAGGGGGTTTTCTATGGATTCATTGCTTTTACATTATATTTCTTTGATTGTACTTAGCTTCATGGAGAGCTAAACCCATAGTGGGTACTTGGGTATTTGTGAACCCTAAGATGTATTCCTTTCTTTGAATCTTTTTATTATGCTTTCAATTAATTGATGTTTATTGTGACTTTCAACCTTGAATACTTGATTGTGTGAATAATCCCTTATAGTGACACTAGGGTTGAGAGTTCTTGTTGGTAACCTTGTGAGTGAGTGATAACCCACGAGTGTTAGACAAAGCTAGGTTGGAGAGGGTTGAGAGGGTGAGTCGAGAGGTATTGGAGCGTCCACTTTTTCCTCCGATGTGTTAGATTCTACCTCCGTTCCTCGAGTTCTTCGCGGCCACAATAGAGTGAATAGTCTAAGGGATGACCTACCGCTGGGGCTTAGTTGCGGGTGCAATGGTGTAAAGCGCAGAAGTAATCTTAGTATCTATGGCTTAATTGTGGTTAGGAACCTTCCACCTGTACTAAAGGGTTAGGTCTACAATTAGGAAGAGATTTATCAGCTGGAATCCCTAGAACTTATTGCAATTCTATGCGAGTGCGAGGTTGAGAGGTTATTCAATCTCTCCTCCGGGACATGTATAGAGTTAGGCATAGTTGACCTTAGATTTGGGACTATGTAATTAAGGATTTCCATGACTCACTTGCATTGATTAGGAAGCATAATAGAGGGTTCTTGCACTTGAAATGATTGTCCTAGGCGGAACAATATCCGGGAACCACATCTTTATCGATTGCCTTACCTTCTCCATTACTTGTGCTCTCTTACTTGTTGTTTTTACTTTTGAGAATTGAATCATTGTCACACATATCACTATTCATCTTCACATAGCTAAGAAGCGAATTAAGTGGTTTTATTCCCTACTCCCTGTGGATACGATACCCGCTCATCCCGGATTATTACTTGACAAACTCATGCACTTGCGGGATATACGTAAGGGGACCTTGTCAAGTTTTTGCCGCCATTGCCTGGGAGTAGGCGTTTAGAGATACCTTGCATTTTGTTTTATTAGCTATTTCACCATACATTCAATTTCATATCTTCTTATTCTATCATCGTTCTGATTTTTCTTTCTTTCTTTCTGATTACAGAAAAATGATTACCATGCCTGAGTCATTCAACACTATCACGGGAATGTTTGAAAATGTGGAGCAAAAAGTTCAACTATTTACAGTACAAGATATACCATGTTATCCCCATCATGAGCAGTATACAATTCAACAGCCTGTGGAAGAAGAGTACACCGCCCGGATTCAAGGACAGAACTGTGAATTAGATAATGTGATAGAGCAGTTTGAGAGATCTGCGTCGGTGTCAATGAGTGATATGTTAGAGGAAAGTCTGGAGAGAATCCTTGCTCAGTTTGATTCCTCGTATCATTAACAAAGGCAAGAAATTTTTTCAGTGGGAGTATCTAGTTCAGAAGGGAAATTGTGTGGAATTGATACATTGATATCCGTTGAAGATCATATAGAAATAAATTCTTAGGTGGAAGAAGGGGAGAATAACTATGGACATGAAACGAATGATTTTGAGGAGGTTGATAGGTTGAAGGAGAGCAGGTTGCGCCCATCGATTGTTGAACCACCAGAACTTGAGCTTAAAGCTCAGCCTGCACATTTGGAATATGTGTTCTTGATGAAAGAATCTAAACTCCTGGTGATTATGGCTTCAAATTTGTCTGTGGATTAGAAGGATAAGCTTGTTAGCATGTTGAAAAAGCACAAATCAGCTATTGCATGGAAGATCTCAGACATTAAGGGTATAAATCCATCATTCTGCACTCATAAGATTCTAATGGAGGATGACTACAAATCTGTGATCAAACCTCAGTGAAGATTGAACCCGAATATGAAGGAGGTTGTCAAGGCGGAGGTAATAAAACACTTGGATGCAGGAATCATCTATCCCATATCCGACAGTAAGTGGGTGAGCCCAACCCAAGTTGTTCCGAAAAAGGGGGGATGACACTAGTAAAGAATGAAAAGAATGAATTGATCCCAACTAGGACAGTTACTGGATGGCGAGTTTACATTGACTATAGAAGACTAAATGACGCCACTCGAAAAGATCACTTTCCTTTGTCGTTTATTGACCAAATGTTGGAACGACTAGCCGGGCATCAGTTCTACTATTTCCTTGACGGCATGTCCAGATATTTTCAAATCCCAATAGCCCCAGAAGATCAGGAGAAAACTAAATTTACTTGCCCTTATAGTACCTTCACTTACAGAAGAATGCCCTTCGGGTTGTGTAACGCCACTACAACATTCCAGCATTGCATGACGGCCATTTTTATGACCTTCTTGAAGATATTATGGAAGTTTTCATGAATGATTTTTCAGTGTTCGTGTACTCTTTCGATGTTTGCTTAAAGAATTTGGAAAGAGTATTAGTGAGATGTGAAGAAACGAATCTCGTCCTCAACTGGGAGAAGTGTCATTTTATGGTACAAGAAGGCAATGTCCCTGAACACAAGATTTCGCAAGCAGGTATGGAGGTGGATAAGGCGAAGAGTGAGATTATCAAAAAGCTTCATCCACCTACAAATGTGAAAGGGATACGTAGTTTCTGGGGACATGCAGGTTTTTAGAGAATGTTCATTAAGGACTTTTCAAAGATCTCCCAACCGTTGACTAAACTCTTGGAGAAGGATACCCCTTTTTATTTTGGGAACAACTGTCTGAATGCATTTAATGTGTTGAAAGAAAGGTTAGTGCAAGGACCAATCTTTACAACACCAAAGTGGAATGAGCCTTTCAAAGTAATGTGTGATGCTAGTGATTATGCAGTGGGAGCGGTCTTAGGGCAGAGGACAGATAAGTAATTTTGATTAATCTATAATGCTAGCAAGACTCTCACAAGCGCACAAGAGAATTACACCACTACTGAAAAGGAATTGTTAGCAGTAGTGTTTGCCTTTGATAAATTCATACCGTACCTCATCTTATCTAGTGTCACAGTATTCACAGATCATTCGGCACTCCTTTATCTCATGAACAAGGCAGACGCAAACCCGAGATTGATTCGCTGGATCTTATTGTTGCAAGAATTTGATATGGAAATAAAAGATAAAAAAGGAACAGAAAATGTGGTCGCAGATCATCTTTCGAGATTAGAAGATTGTGAGGGGCAAGAACCGGCAAGCAAGGAAATCAATGATTTCTTCCCTTAAGAGCATCTGTATGCGGTACAGAAATCTGAATCAAAGGACACCCCATGGTTCATAGGTTTTGCAAATTATCTGTCAGGAAGGGTATTGAAGCAGGGCTTAAGTTTTCAACAGAAGAAGAAGTTTTTCATTGACCTGAAGAACTATTTCTGGGAAGATCCTTACATGTTCCGTATTTGTGCGGACCATGTGGTGTGAAAGTGCCTTTCAAGGGAGGAAGGTTGGAATATCATTGCGCACCGTTATTCAGGCCCAGTGGGAGGGCATTATGACTCAAGGCGAACTGCGGAGAAAGTTCTAGCTGCTCGGTTTTATTGCCCGACTTTGTTCCAAGATGTTCAACAGTTCGTTTTACGATGTGATAGTTGTCAAAGGGCTAGAAACCTATCACGAAGAGATGAGATGCCTTAGAATTCTATGCAGTTCTATGAGGTGCTTGATGTATGGGGAATTGATTTCATGGGACCATTTCCAAAGTCCAATGGCAATCAATATATTCTGGTAGCAGTTGATTATGTTTCCAAGTGGGTGGAGGCCCAAGCTCTTCCAACTAATGATACAAGAACTATGGTTAAGTTTTTGAAGAGGTTATTTACTCGATTTGGAACTCCAAGAACCATTATTAGTGATCGGGGGACCCATTTTTGTAACACACAGTTGGCGAAAGTGCTAAAGCGTTATGGAGTACATCATCGTCTTGCTACTCCCTACTATCCGCAAATGAGTGGGCAAGTGGAAGTCATGAACAGAGAGCTTAAGAGAATCTTAACCAAATCCATGGAACAAGGAATTTCCACGCGGGCGCGTGAACAGTAATTTCATTTCGGGTCACATGTAAAATTGCTACAATGCTTATTCACAAAAACGCGGTCTAAACACTCTTCTCTTGAGGCCACATGTCCGGGCACACATCCATGTGGTAGGTTATAAAACTTTTCTTCATCGACGTATCTTTCAGAGGTCTTGGAATCTTCACAAAGAGAAGGCACATGAAGATGTGGCTGCCTTTGTGCCCTTCCAACTAGTGAATTGACTTGAATCTTCCTGGAAGTTGGCACACATCTCCATGTTTATGAACTCCTCTCCTGTCTTGGTCCTTGAATTGAACAAGAACTCCCAACATTATGTCTTTATAGCCCATCTTTGCTTCCTTTTTACTCTTCAAGGCATTCACAACCTATATGCATAAAAGAACACCAAATACACAATATGAGACATAAACCATGGTAAAAATGATGCTCAATGCATGTAAAACATATATAAAAATATGTCTACTCAAGCACTTATCACTTTTCTAACTCTCGTGGTGTGTCACTCACTCACAAGGGTTACCACATGAACTCTCAACCATAGTGTCACTCTAAGGGAGTATTCAAACAATCAAACATTCAAAATTGGAACTCCCAATAACATCAATTAATTGAAAACATAATAAAAAGATTCAATGAAACTAATACATCATAGGGTTCACAAATACCGAAGTACCCACTAGGGGTTTAGCTCTCCATGGAGCACAATACAAACGATAATGAAATGAAATGTAAAAGAAAACAATCCATAGGAAAACCCCCTCGATAGTCATGGCAATGGTCTTGTGGAGAGTCCTCTACACGTCGCAAGATCCCCTTGTCCGGTATAAGATACACTTCGCCGAATCAATCTGACGGAGGCTCCCTTAACAACCTTCTTCCAAAGAGATGACGATGTCAGAGCCGTAAAACTTCTCCAAATCCCTAGCCAATACCTCTTAAACCCTAGCTGTAACTCTCTCTCAAGTTGGAGAAAAGATGGAGAAAAGAATGTTGAAATCGGGGCTGAAATCGGCATTAAATAGGGTTCGAATCGGGATTCCACACTTCTCTGTGGATATTCCAAACGGGTCTGTGGAATTAACACACGAGCATGTGGAATTTCAACACGCTCTTGTGGCTCCTCTGATTTGCTCCTTCTTTGGACGACTGTGAACAGTACATGCTACAGGGACTTGTTACATTGATTGCTGGAGTATTCTGCTACAGTATGGCCCGAAATACTCCCAAATCATGCTTTCATCGAGGTAATGTAAACGACCACACGTTCATGTCATAGATCATCTTGGTTCTTCAATAAACAGTCACGTTGGTGGCGATCTTGCTAATTATGTACAAGCCGGAATACTAGGATGTAACTGCCTTTGTGCTTCTCTGAATCATTGCCTCAGCTCGAATACAAGGAGGTTGGCACACATTCTAGCATTCTAAACCCAACTCATGTCTCCGTGTTTGAGCCTTCTCAAGATCTCCTCAAAAAAATGCGTAAAATGATCTATAATTGCTTCTTTCACAAATAATCAGCCTCACAACCCAACCTGCATAAAAGTACATAAATACACACATATTAGCGCTAAAACCTGACAAAAGTAATTCTCATCATAAGGAAAGAATGGTTCGCATTCTTATCGCACAAGCACTTATCACCCCTATCACCCACAAATGAGTGGTCAAGCGGAAGTCACAAATAGGGATATCAAGAGGATCTTAACTAAGTCTATAAAACAAGGAAACCATGATTGGTCAGAACGGTTAGATGACACACTTTGTGCTCATAGAATAGTGTACAAAACACCAATAGCGACCACTCCCTATAATTTGGTTTATTGAAAATCCTGTGACATGCCGGTGGAGTTGGAACATAGAGCATATTAAGCAATCAAGGCCAAGAACTTTGACTTGCGCAAGTCAGGGGAACAAGGAATGCTACATCTTAATGAGCTAGACGAATGGAGGATGAAAGCATATGAGAATGCAAGGATTTATAAGGAAATAATTCAGAAATGGCATGACAAGCATATTAAAAATCCAAAGGAGTTCAAAGTGGGTGATCAGGTGTTGCTATTCAATTCTCATCGATGGTTATTTTCAAGGAAGCTCAAGTTTAGGTGGTTTAGCCCTTGTAAAGTGACCGAAGGTAAACAGACATAGGCTGAGGCCGTACTATGGAGGAGAGGTTAGTAATGCTGACAAGGAAGTATTCTTCCTTCACAAACCCCCGTGAGGCAAAATGAGGTACGTTAAGCTTAGTGACGTTAAACAAGCCCTTCTTGCGAGGCAACCCAAGTGTTTACTATTTTTCTTAGTTGATAGTTTAGTTTTTGCATGAATAACTTGTTGAGTGTTGGTGTCTTGATTTTTAGATGCTTCTGCTGTGTACTGTATTACGGATTTTAATGTCATTGTGTGTTTTCATGAGGATTTGGCGAAGTTTAACTCTCTTCAGCTTGTTTTTAATGATTTCTACTGGTGTATTTTGCATGAAAGCGTAGGCTCTGAATGTGTACACATGTTCAGGAAATTTCTGTAGAGCCTACAGAGTTTTCTAAGTCATCCAGAGAAAACACACGGCCGTGTCAAATTTCCACACACTCGTGGAGTTATATTGCGAGCTCATCCAGAGAAGACACAGGGGCGTGGACTCGCCCCTGTGAGTGACCTTGTGATTTTCAAACGCCCATGGGTAACTCCCGCACGGGCGTGTGTTTTCATGTAGAGACTTGGCAAATTATCACGAGAGCACACAGGGGCGTGGACTCACCCTTTTGGGTAAACCTGTGAAAAATGCACGGGCGTGGGAATTTTCCGCACGCCCTTATGAATCTCTGCAGACGAGCTTTCTCCATCCCGAGAAGACAGAGTGGAGTGCAGTCCCCCCTGTGAGTTGGGCCTGTGAATGTCCACGCCCATGCCAAAATTCCGCACGGGCGTGCAAAACACTTAGAGAGGTTGAGTGTTTTTCCTAAGAGCACACAAGGTCGTGCGTCTGCCCTTGTGAGTCTCTCGTGTGAAGACACACGGTCGTGCATAATCTTGGCACGCCCGTGTGGATGTGTAGGCATCCTAAAGCTGCGTCCCTTATTTAAAAATCTTATAAGCCTCTCACCTTAGCACAACTTGAACCGCTTAGAAAACACTCTCCAGTATTCTCCCGACCTCCCAGCATTGATTTTGAATCGATAATTTGAGACTCTCACTGATTTCAAAGATTTTTAGTTTCATCTCATCAGTAAACCCTTGTTTTATCTTGAGGATAACCCTATTTGATTCTATTGGATTTTCTTTGATTAAACTGGCAAATGTGCCTCTGTTTGATGCTAAAATGGTTGTTATATGTTTTGAATGAGCTCTAGAAGTGAGGGAGAGGTGTATTCATGGGTTTTCCTTAAAGTGGCCTAGCGGTTTTCACGCTCCGTGAATCCACACTGGCGTGTGGAATTTCCACACGACTGTGTCGAATTCTATAGTATTAGACTATTTATGAATCTGATCGATCTCCTTTCCAATACATGTAGGTATGACCCCTAGATCGAAGAGAATAGATGGTAAGCGTCCTAGAGAGCCTACTCCTGAACAGGAAAGCATGGAATTTACCCTTCCTGAGCATCGAACTCGATTTGATCGACTAGCGAAGCTTAAGTTTGGTCAGACACGAATCCCAGACGTGAGCTCACTTAGGGAAGTGTAGTGAGCAGACGATATGGCCGATGAGGTCGAGGAATTACTATCGGTGGGTAGTTGGCACAAGCTATTGATTATTCATGACCCCGCTATCCGCCTGCTCACATTGGAGGTGCTCACCTCATTTGAGTTTGACCACTCTTATGCTGATTTTGATAGCATCGATACCATTCAGTTCAGAGCTTTTGGGCAATATCATAATATAAGCCTCACACAGTTTTCTGTTTGACTTCGGTTATATGATGAGAAGTTTACAAAGACGGAGAAGTATGATGAGATGCCAACTGACTATTGTGGAAGCTGGACTCCCAAGAGGACCTACAGAATACTATGTGGGTCAGGGTCGGTATGAGTTAGGAGTATCCAAGGCTACGTGTCTTTCTATACCTAGTTATAGATATCTTCGCACCATCCTGAGTTGATCAGTAAGCAATCGCGGCGATAGCACGGGAGTCCTTAGCAAGCAGGAACTTTTATCTTTATACTCTATGGTGCGGAATGATCCGATTCATTTGGGACACATTTTAGCGGAGTACCAGAGGCATCAAGGACATTATCCCAAGCTTGGTGTCATTTTCTCAGGTCCATACATCACTAGACTCATCCTTGGGATGGGCCTACGAGATACGATTAGGGAGGCTGAGAAAATAATAATACCAGCACCTCTCGGGTTAGAGACAATGAGGCTCATGGGTATGATCAAGAAATATCAAGATGGTGTTTATGTGTTGAACATGCCCCCACCAGAGCTGATTTGTATCCGAGGAAGCCACAACAGACATGTCTTAACCAGCTTTCGAGCTACAGCCGGAGCGAGATCAGACGAAAGCGACCTTTCTAGCACATGAGCCCCCACCAGTACGGATTTCCTCTCCGACTCGAGCCCATGATCATTTTGAGAGGCTCGAGAGTGTTGTAGGGATATTGCAGCAGAATGTGGCTGAGATTCATGCTACACAGATCGCAAACCACACAGAGTTCATGGCACGGTTCGATGTCATATAGAAGTAGCTGGAGCGAGACATGAGATTACCATTTGAGATGTGACCCCGCCCCTCTCAGGCACCTCCTGCTTCATCCTCACCAGATCAACCAGCACCATTCGAATATCCAGCAGCTGAGCCAGAGCACGACATCAACACTTAATTTGTTTTCTTTCATTTCTTTATTTGCATTTCATTTTGGACTTGTATACTCAGAAAGGACTTTCCTTGTGAGTTTATTTTCATTTTGTTGTCTTGAGTTATATTCATTGCCTTATCTTTTATATATACTCGAGCTATTTTTGCTTTATTGAGCTTCACTAAACTCCCTCATGTATGCATGTAGATGGTCTTGTCATCATGGGAATTGATAACTTGTCATAGACACGGCCAAGGTGCTTCGGCATTTGGTCGTGTATGCTTCACAACCCATTGGAACACCACTCCCAATGAATTAGCTCCATCAAATGCAACACTAGGAGTCAGGGGAGTATTGTTTTGATTGATTCTCCTGCATTTGTATTGATTTATATACATCATGAGTGAGCTTGTATATGTACATTAGGGACAATGTACAACTTAAGTGTGGAGGGAGTTTCATAGTGCACACATCTCTTTTATATTAATTTTGATCGATATACATGCTCACATAGCAAATGGCGATTCACCTTAGTTTCAATGATTGTATTCTTGGATTTAGGAGAATTTTTAACATTTAATGTCTTCATGGTCTAGTTTTTGCTTGAATTTGTAGGAATTTTTGCCCGAATGACACTTATGCACTACTCACTCTTTAAACTCTTTTGGAAACTCAAGTTTGATGTTAAAAGGACTAGTTTTATTTTTGTTTCTTATGTTATTTTGCTGGGAAAAAATGGAAAAATGAAAGGAAATAACAAAATAGTTTTGTTGTTTAGTTGTGCTTGTTGGGTGGAAAGAGCTACCACCTATGATGTATGAAGCTACTCTCATAAGTCCGATACTAGTTATGACCTAGTCAGAGAAAGAGCTATCTCATGGGATGAGTGAAAGCTACCACCCCGGTAAAAAGAGCTACCACCTTGATAATGTGAAAGCCACCTTAGCGCCCACTTTGGAAAGGGCTATCTTAGAGGATGTGTGAAGCTACTACCCTTTTGGAATTTTTGTTACCTTTTATAAAAAAATAAGTCCCTTTATTCATAGAACTTTGAGGAGTATAATTTGGGTTGCCTTGAGTGAGTTCACACACTTACATGATTTCGGGTTTGTTGTCCTTTTTGATTTAAGTTTTTAGCTAGAGCATTGATTTTTTTGTATTTACTATTGAAATTTTCCTTACTTGTAGAATGCTCTCTTTGCATACTTTGGTGAACCGAAGGCCAAGCACTTGCACTATTTCCTTCATCTATGCATATAATGTTTTAATTTTTGCTTGAGGACAAGCAAAAGCTTAAGTGTTGCGAAGTTAGATAAGTGCTTGTGTGATTAGATTACGAAGTGTTATGTCCTTTTGATAAGTATTACTTTTATTGGGTTTTAACACTAATACATGTGTATTTATATTACTTTCACACATATAGGGTTGTGAAGCCGAATCTTAAAGAAAGAAGCCAATGTGGATCGTGAGTGCATCATTTGGAGGAAATCTTGAGAAGGTTCAAATGCAGAGACATAAGTCAAGTTCAAGATGCTAGAATGTGTGCCAACCTCCTTGTATTCAAGCTAGCATAATGATTTAGAGGGGCACAAAGGCAGTCACATTCTAAGTATTCCGGCTTGTGCATATGTAACAAGATCTCCACCAACACAGCCGTTCATTGAAGAAGTAAAGCGATCTATGACACAAACGTGTGCCCGTTTATGTTACCTCGATGAAAGCAAGATTTCAGGAGTGTTTCGGACCGGTACTGGAGCAGGGCAATATAGGAACAATGTAGCAAAATACTGTAGAAGGTACTGTTCATAGCTGATAAGTGCTTGTGCGATACGAATGCGAAGCGTTCATTCCTTATGTTGAGCATTACTTTTCTCGGGTTTTTACAGTAATATGTGTGTTTTTATGTTAATTTTATGCAGGTAGGGTTGTGAGGCCGAGTATGAAGGAAATAGGCCAATGTGGATCATAATGCACCAATATTGGAGGAAATCTTGCTAAGGTTCAAACGCGAAGACATAGGTCAGGTGTGAGATGCTAGAGTGTGTGCAAATCTCCTCGTATTCGAGTAGGCACATTCGAGCATTCTGACTTATGCACCTAGAACAAGAGCTCCACCAACGTGTACACCATTGAAGAAGCAAGTGATCCACGACGTGAACGTGTGCCCGTTGCGTTGGCCCGATGAAAGTATGGAATTGGGAAGCTATTCAGGTCGAATACTATAGTATAGCACTGTAGCAACACTGTAGCATATATTGTAGCAGCACTGCTCACAGCCGGCAGAGAAACTAGAGAAACAGAGAATCCACACGGGCGTGTGGAAATTATCAACGGCCGTGTGAAAATTCCGCAGTGGCGCGTGGAGCATCCACGCTCGTGTAGTCACCCGATTCCAGCCCTATTTAAAGCCGATTTAGCCCCGATTTTTGTATTCTTTTCTCCATCTTTTCCCCAACTTGAGAGAGGGCTTCAGCTAGGGTTTCGAGAGGTATTAGCCAAGGTTTTGGAGAGGTTCTATGGCTCCGACATCGTGATTCCTTAGGAAGAAGGTTGGTAGGGGAGCTTCCGTCGAGGTGTATCCTATACCGGACAAGGGAATCCTTGGACGACGAGTAGAGGACTTTCCACAAGACCATCGACATCACTATCGAGGAGGTTTCTCTATGGATTCATTGCTTTTACATTCTATTTCTTTGATTGTACTTAGCTCCATGGAGAGCTAAACCCCTAGTGGGTACTCGGGTATTGTGAACCCTAGGATGTATTTTTTTCTTTGAACCTCTTTATTATGATTTCAATAAAATTGATGTTTATTTTGAGTTCCAACCTTGAATGCTTGATTGTATGAACATTTCCCCTAGAGTGACACTAGGGTTGAGAGATCTTGTTGGTAACCTTGTGAGTGAGTGACACACCACGAGCGTTAGACAAAGCTAGGTTGGAGAGTGTTAAGAGGGTGAGTCAAGAGGTACAGGAGCGTCGCTTTTACCCTCCGGTGTTATAGATTCTACCTCCATTCCTTGAGTTCTTTGCGGCCATAATAGAGTGAATGGTCTAAGGGATAAACTTCCGCTGGGGCTTAGTTGCGTGTGCAACGGAGTGAAGCGTTGAGGTGATCTTAGTATCTAGGGCTTAATTGTGGTTAGGAACCTTCCACCTGGACCAAAGGGTTAGGTCTATAATTAGGAAGAGATTAATCACTTGGAATCCCTAGAGCTCATTGCAACTCTATGCGAGTGCGAGTTGTTGAGATTGTTCGATTTCTCCTCCGGGACATGTATAGAGTTAGGCATAGTTGACCTTAGATTTGGGACTATGTAATTAAGGATTTCCACGACTTACCATTGCATTAATTAGGAAGCATAATAGAGGGTTCTTGCACTTGAAACAATTATCCTAGGTGGAGGATTATTCGGGTACCCCATCTTTATCGATTGCCATATCCCCTTCTTTACTTTTGCTATCTTAATTGTTGCTTTTACTCCCTGTGGATTCGATACCCGCTCACCCGGGATTATTACTTTGACAAACCCGTGCACTTGCGGGATATACGCAAAGGACCTTGTAAAGTTTTTGGCGTCATTGCCGGGGAGCTAGGCGCTTAGAGATACTTTGCACTTTGTTTTCTTAGCTATTTCACCACACATTCTATTTCACGTCTTCTAATTCTATCATTGTTCTGATTTTCTTTTTCGTTCTTTTTGGTGCAGCTCCAGGTTATGACCTGAGGGAATCCATCAATATTTATTGAAGGAGACCCTGAGCTTGAACGTACACTTAGAAGAAAAGGTAAAGAACCTCTGCAAGAACAGCATAATTCAGCTGATTTGGAAGGAGAGGAATCTGAAAACATGGTAGAACAGAATGAGCAACAACGAACACTATCCGACTATGCCAGACCTTCAGTGTTGGGGACACAATCCAGTATTGTGCGTCCCCCGATTACAGCTCAGAACTTTGAGTTAAAGCCAGCATTCATCCATTTGCTGTAGCAGTCCGCACAATTCAACGGTTTGGCCGATGAGGATCCAAACAGTCACATAGAGAGCTTTCTCGAGGTATTCGATATGCTGAAGATAAATGGGGTGACGGATGATGCCATTAAATTGAGAGCCTTCCCATTTTCCTTGAAGGGGAGAGCGAAGCAGTGGCTACACTCATTACCAAGAGCATCAATCACTACATGGGAGGAGATGGTAGAAGCATTTCTAGCCCGTTATTTTCCTCCCGGAAAATCACCAAAGCGTACGAATGAGATCTCGTCCTTTGTTCAGTTGGAATTGGAGTCTCTATTTGAGACATGTGACAGGGTTCAAGGAGCTACTGAGAAAGTGTCCGCAACACGATTCCCGGAGTGGATGATTGTTCAAACCTTTTACAATGGTTTGAACCCGAGTACAAGGCAACTCTTGGATGCGGCAGCATGAGGTACCTTAGGTTGCAAAACCCCCGATGTGGCTCATCAATTAATTGAGGAAATGGGGTTAAATAGCTACCAATGGAATGCTAGATAGAAGAAAAAGGTGGCCTGTCTCCATGAAATTGATGCGGTAACCTCATTGGCGGTGCAAGTAGAGAGTCTTAGTAAGAAGCTAGATCTCATAGCTTCGAATAGAGTTACGGCCGTGACCAATTGCACCGGTTGTGGTGGAGGACATGCTCCCTCCGATTGCCCGATCGTTATTGGTGATGTTTCTTCAGTGGAAAACGTTGACTTTATAGGTAATGCATGAGACCTCAAGGGAACCCATATAGCAATACTTACAATTCAGGTTGGAAGAATCATCCCAACTTTTCATTGAGTAATCAAGGACCACAAAAGGCCATGGGGCCACCGGGTTTCCAACAACAACAAGCCCCTCAAGTGGAATGGGGTCTTCCCTTGCGCCCAACGCGTATCACTACTATGAGTATGAGGCGACAGCTAGCGATGACTGAGAAGAACATGTTTTATCCTACCCATCACAACCATATTCATTAGTCGATCCCATCCCGAATCCAGCTGACCCAACTCCCCTCTTTTCATTCCCATCCAAAAAACACATTCTTTTGAGAATCGGACAGATTCCTAGCCTCGAATGACTGGCAGAAAAGGATTTTTTTTCATTGGACAGAAGGACTAGGTCCCGAGTGTTGAGTAGCAGGTCATGGTCCACAAGCCAGGAAAAGAGCAAGCAAGGGGGAAGGGTCCCCCCTTTCCCATTAACTTCATAGAGTCCCCTTCTGAAACCAAGGAAAGAGGGAAGAAAAAAGCCCAAACAGAATTTCAGGCTTGGAAACCCGAATGACGGATTTGGAGAAGCACTTAGCTAGATTTGTTCAATATGCAAATACACGGTTTGAATCAGTCGAGACTACACTTCGCAATCACACCGCCTCTTTGCATAACCTTGAAAATCAGGTGTGGCAAATTGTGAAGTCTCTCTCCGAAAGGCCACATGGAAGTTTACCAAGCAATACGGAAACCAACCCTAGAGAACATGTGAAGGCGATCATTTTGAGAAGTGGTCGTGAGGTTGAAGGGAGGCTTCCGAGTGAGAAGCCGAAAGAACACGCACCTGAGGTTGTAGAGGTTGAGTAGGGAACAAAGAAAGAGAAAGAGGTGGCATCCCCACCTTTCAAGCCAAGAATCCCTTATCCCTCTAGATTGAAGAATGACCAAGGGGATGAACAGTATAAGAAGTTCCTGAGTTTATTCAAGTAATCCCACATCAACATTCCTTTTGTAGAGGCATTAGCTCAAATGCCTAAGTATGCGAAGTTCCTGAAAGACTTGTTGACTAACAAGAGGAAGTTGGAGGAGAGTGCTTCAGTGGTGCTAGATGCTTCATGCTCGGTGGTGCTGCAAAAGAACATGCTGAACAAGAAGAAAGACTCGGGAAGCTTCATCATTCCGTGTAACATCGGCAACTTAGGTGAGGAAATGGCATTGGCGGATTTAGGGGCAAGTGTCAACGTCATGCCATACACTTTCTTCCAAAAGCTAGGCTTGGGAGAGCCTAGGCCTACTCGGATGACTTTACAATTGGCGGACCGAACAGTGTGACATCCGAGAGGTATTATTGAAGATGTGCGTGAGGTAGACAAGTACATTTTTTCGGTTGACTTTGTAGTGCTAGATGTCGATGAGGATGCGTATGTACCCTTGATACTTGGGAGACCGTTCTTGCGGACTTCCAAAGCATTGATTGACATGGACGGCGGAGAGCTCACATTGAGAGTTGGAGATGACAAACTCACTTACCGCCTTGTAGAAGCCATGCGGCATTCTCTCGATTTTGATGACACTTTGTATTTTCTAGACACTACTGATGAGCTTGTTGATGAATACATACAGGAAATGTTCAACCCGGTTCCATATGAAGGTTTGTTCGACCAAGAGGAGAACAATGAAGATGTAATGATGCTTGGGTCAACTGAAGAAGTAACATCTACCCCGGGGATATTGAAGATGGTGCTCCGGAAAATAAAGAGGGCTAGGAGACACCACCGAAAACATTCCAAGACTGTTGGAGACGTACATGAACCGAGAAGGTTGGATGAAACAATGTTAGGTGGTCCCAAGCCCGATAATACATCCTCTACCCTCAAGAGACTTTGCACATCATGCTTCCAAGTCATGGGTAAGAGGGCGTCCTTTCATTCATGAACCCCCATGACGTAAGACAAGGTACGTCAAGCTAAGTGACATTAAACAAGCGCTTCTTGGGAGGCAACCCAAGTGTTTGCTGTTTTCTTATCTTTTAGTTTAGTTCGTTTGCATGAATAAATCGTTAAGTGTTGATGTCTGATCTTTTAGATGCTTGTGCTGCGATTTTATTGTGGGGTTTTAAAGTCATCATGTGCTTTATGAGGAATTGGCGAAAGTTTGGATGTTTGGGTTATATTTCGTGTTTTTCACTAGTAAAATTTGCATAATAGGGCAGGCTCTGAGTGTGTAAGCATGTTCAGAATTTTCTGCAGAGCCTGCAGATTTTTTCTAAGTCATCTAGAGAAAACACACGGGCGTGTAGAATTTCCACACGCCCGTGGGTGTATACTGCGAGCCCATCCAAAGATGGCACAGGGGCGTGTGGCTGCCCCTGTGAATGATCATGCGATTGGCACATGCCCGTGGGTAATTTCCGCACGGGCGTGTGAATTCCTGCAGAGTTGGGCAGATTTTCCCGAGAGCACACAGGGGCATGGACTCGCCCCTGTGAGCGATCTTGTGAACGATGCACGGGCGTGGGTAATTTCCGCACGCCCGTGTGATACTCTGCAGAGGAGCTTTCTCCATCCCCAGAAGACACAGGGGCGTGCGACTACAGCTGTGAGTTTGGCATGTAAATGTCCACGCCGGTGGGGAATTTCCGCACGGGCGTGTGTAACATTTAGTATTTTTCTCGGATATCCAGAGAAGCCACAGGGGAGTGCGGCTGCTCATTTGATTCGGGAGCACGGGCGTGGATGTTTTTCACACGCCTGTGCGAGAGCAGTCAGAGTCAAAGGAGCATTTTCCCGAAAGAGCACATGGGCATGCGCACACCCCTGTAGTGCTTTTGAAGTGAGGTGCACGGGCGTGGGGAATTTCCACGCGCCCGTGGGGATGCACAGAACGCCAAAAGTCGTGAGTTCTGTTTAAAAGAGGATAGTTCCTCTCTCTCTTCACGACTTCTATTCACCTGAAAACACTCTTACAGTATTCTCCGAGTTCAGAGTGCTAATTTCTTGGGATTTTAGTGAAGTTTTCTGGCCGGTTCTTCATTTTCTCACTCCATCTCATTGGTAAGTTTTGTTTTTATCATCTTCCTTGCCAATTTATGGTTTCCAACGATTAACCTGGTTAATAATGCTTCGTTTCTTCAATTGGAAAGATGATTTATGTTTAGAACGAAGTTAGAAGTATTATTAAGTTGTATTTTTGGATAGTTGAAGTGTGGCCATGCGTTTCTCACGCGCCGTGGATCCACACCGGCGTGCGGAAATTCAACACGCCCGTGTGGATTTTTGCAGCATTGGTTTATCAACTTGTTTGATCAATTTCGTTTAAATCTTGCAGATTATGGCACCTAGGTCAAAGAAGCATGATGATAAGAGACCACGTGAGTCATCTCCTGGGCCCGAGGGCATGTGGTTTGTAATTCCAGAGCATCAGGTTCGCTATGAGGGCCTGTCGAGGCTCCATTTTTGGCAAACTCGATTCTTAGACACGACTATATTGCGAGATCTGCAGCAGGGAGATGAGTTTGCTGATGAGATCGAGGATCTCATCTCAGAAGGTGGTTGGTGGCAGTTGCTGATGATTCGAGAGCCAGCCATCTGAGAGTTTGCACTGGAGGTGCTATGATCATTCGAGTTTGATAGATCGTATACGAGCTTCGACAGTGTGGACACCATTCAGTTCAGAGTATCTGGACACCACCATAGCTTGAGCATTACGCAGTTTTCAGTACTACTGGGCTTGTATGAGGAGGCATTCACAGATACTGAGGAGTATGTATAGTTACCGACTGATTACCTTGGAACCTTGACCCCGCAGAGAGCTTACAGAGTGTTATGTGGTCAAGGTCAGTACGAGCCAGGGGTGTCCAAGGACACGTGCCTTTCTCGACCTGTATACAGATACTTGCATGCCATTATGAGTAGGTTGGTGAATGGCCATGGTGATAGCACTGGTGTCCTGAGCCGTTAGGAGCTACTGTACTTGTACTCGATGGTACAGCGTGTACCGATTCACTTAGGGCACATCCTTGCAGAGTACATCAGACATCAGGGACACTATGCTAGACTGGGAGCGATCTTCTCGGGCCCCTACATTACGAGATTAGTGCTGGGCATGGGTCTCTTGGATTTGATTCGCGGGGCCGAGAAGACAAGTGTACCTGCACCTCTGAGTCTAGAGACGATGCGGATGATGGGCATGGTCTGCAGGGTTCGGACAGGGGTTTTTGCTTTAGTACTACCAGCTCTAGAGATAGCTGAGGATGAGGGTGATGAAGCCGAAGTATCTCAGCCCGCTCCTGAGCCTCAGCCAACAACGATGGAGATCGAGGCACCTCAAGTAGCAGAGGAGCCACACCCAGTGCGTATGTTTTCACCATCTTGAGCCAATGATCACTTTGAGAGGCTCGAGAATGCTATAGGAGTTGTCCGAGCTGAGGTTGCCGAGATTAGGGCTACGCAGGCTACTCAGTACACAGAGTTCATGGCTCGTTTTGACGTGTTACAGCTGATTTTAGAGCGAGACGTCGCCTCATCATTTGTATTACGACCAAGGACTCCTCCATCCTCTACCCCGGCACCGGTAGATCCACTATATGCTTCACCAGCAGCTGCAGCAGCACCGACGCCTGAGAGCGACACCGACACTTGATTTTCCTTTCCTTTACTTTCTTGCATTTTATTTTTATTTTTCTTGTTTTTAGGCTTGTTCACTCAGAAAGGATTCTCCTTCTGAGTTTATTTTCATTTTTGCATCATTGAGTTGTATTCATTGCTTTATCTTTTATATACACTCGATTTATTTTGTCTTTCTTGAGCTTCACTGAACCCCCTCGTGTATGCGTGCAAATGGTCTTGTCTTCTTGGGAATTGAGACTTAGTCATGGGCACGGGCAAGGTGCTGAGGCACTTGGCCGTGTGAGCCTCTCAACCGGTCATAACACTACTCCCATGGAATTAGCTTCATCAAACACAACACTAGGAGTCAGGGGAGTATTGTTTTGATTGCTTCTCCCACATTTGCTTATGAATGATATATATATTTTGAGTGAGCTCGCATGTGTACATTGAGGACAATGTACAAATTAAGTTTTGGGGAGTTTCATAATGCGCACATCTTTTCTATTATTCTTGATTGATATATGCTCACATAGCCAATGGAGGTTCACCTTAGTCGCAATGATTGTATTCCTAAGTCTAGGAGAATTGTTAACATTGAATGTTTTCATGCTCTAGTTCTTGCTTGATTTTTTAGGAATTTTTGCCTGAGTTACACTTAGTGCACTACTCACTCTTTGAACTCTATTGGAAACTCATGTTCGATGTTAAAGGGACTAGTTAGGTTTATTTTTTTCTTGTGCTAAATTATAGATGATGAAAATGAAAAGAAGGAACAAAATAGTTTTATTGTTTTTTTGTGTTTGTTGGGTGGAAAAAGCTACCACCTATGAAGTACGAAGCTACTCTCATAAGTCGGATACTAGTTATGCCCTAATGAAAGAAAGAGCTATCTCATAGGATGAGTGAAAGATACCACTCGGGTAGAAAGAGCTACCACCTCGAAAGTGTGAAAACCACCTTAGCGGCCGCTTTGGAAAGGGCTACCTTAGAGGATGTGTGAAGCTACTACCATCTTTGAAATTGTTGTCACTTTTGTAGATAAATAAGTCCCTTGCACTTAGAACTTTGAGGAGTATATCTTGGGTTATTTTGAGTGAGTTCACACACATACACGAAATTTGGGTTTGTTGTCCTATTTGATTCAAGTTTTTAGCTAGAGCATTGATTTTTTCGTATTTAGTGTTGAAATTTTCCTTAATTGTAGAATACTTTCGTTGTATACCTTGGTGAACCTAAGGCCAAGCACTTTAAATATTTTCTTCATTAATGCACATAATGTTTTAATGTTTGCTTGAGGACAAGCAAAAGCTTAAGTGTGGGGGAGTTTGATAATTGCTTATGCGATACGAATGCGAAGCGTTCATTCCTTATGTTGAGCATTACTTTTCTTGGGGTTTTACACTAATATGTGTGTTTTTATGTTACTTTTATGCAGGTAGGGTTGTGAGGCCGAGTATGAAGGAAATAGGCCAATGTGGATCATAATCCACCAATATTGGAGAAAATCTTGCTAAGGTTCAAACGCGAAGACATAGGTCTGGTGTGAGATGCTAGAGTGTGTGCCAACCTCCTCGTATTCGAGTAGGCACATCCATTTGGAGGGGCACAAAGGTAGTCACATTCGAGCATTCCAACTTATGAACCTAGAACAAGAGCTCCACCAACGTGTACACCATTGAAGAAGCAAGTGATCCACGATGTGAACGTGTGCCCGTTGCGTTACCCTGATGAAAGTATGGAATTGGGAAGCTATTCAAGGCGAATATTGTAGTAGGGCACTGTAGCAACACTTTAGAATATATTGTAGCAGCACTGCTCACAGCCGACCTTGAATGCTTGATTGTATGAACATTTCCCCTAAAGTGACACTAGGGTTGAGAGTTCTTGTTGGTAACCTTGTGAGTGATTGACACACCACGACCGTTAGACAAAGCTAGGTTAGAGAGGGTTGAGAGGGTGAGTCGAGAGGTACAGGAGCGTCCCCTTTCCCCTCCGACGTGATAGATTCTACCTCCGTTCCTCGAGTTCTTTGCGGCCATAATAGAGTGAATGGTCTAAGGGATGAACTTCCGCTGGGGCTTAGTTGCGCGTGCAATGGAGTGAAGCGTTTAGGTGATCTTAGTATCTAGGGCTTAATTGTGGTTAGGGACCTGACACTTGGACCAATGGGTTAGGTCTATAATTAGGAAGAGATTTATCACTTGGAATCCCTAGAGCTCATTGCAACTCTATGCGAGTGCGAGGTATTGAGATTGTTCGATTTCTCCTCCAGGACATGTATAGAGTTAGGCATAGTTGACCTTAGATTTGGGACTATGTAATTAAGGATTTCCACAACTCACCATTGCATTGATTAGGAAGCATAATAGAGGGTTCTTGTACTTGAAACAATTATCCTAGGTGGAGCATTATCCGGGTACCCCATTTTTATCGATTGCCTTACCCCCTTCTTTACTTTTGCTCTCTTACTTGTTGCTTTTACTGTTGAGAATTGAATCATTGTCACACTCATTATCATTGATCTTTTACATAGCTAAGAATCGAATTAAGTATTTTTATTCCCTACTCCCTGTGGATTCGATACCCGCTCACCCGGGATTATTACTTTGACAAACCCATGCACTTGCGGATATACGTAAGGGGACCTTGTCAACAGCCGACCGAAGAAGGAGTCATCCAGAGAAGCCACACAGGCGTGTGGAAATTCCACATGCCCGTACGTTAATTCCACACGGATCGTGGGAAATACTCACAGGGGCGTGTGGATTCCTGATTCCAGCCTTTTAAAAGCCGATTTCTGCCCCGATTTCAGCATTCTTTTCTCCATCGTTTCTCCATCTTGAGAGAGGGCTGCGGCTGGGGTTTTGAGAGGTATTCACTAGGGATTAGGAGAAGTTTTATGGCTCTGACATTGTGCTCCATTTGGAAAAAGGTTAGTGGGAGAGCTTTCATCGGCACCTATCCGGCGAGGTGTATCCTAGGCCGGACAAAGGAACTTTTGGACGAGTAGAGGAATCTCCACAAGACCATCATCACAAGTATCGAGGGGGTTTTCTATTGATTCATTGCTTTTACATTCGATTTTATTGATTGTAATTAGCTCCATGGAGAGTTAAACCCCCTAGTGGGTACTTGGATTGTGAACCCTACGATGTACTCGTTTCATTGAACCTTGTTATTATGCTTTCACTAATTGATGTTTTTATTGAGTTCCAATCTTGAATGCATTGATTGTATGAATACTCTCTTAGAATGACAGTGGGGTTGAGAGTTATTGTTGGCAACCCTTGTGAGTGAGTGACACACCATGAGAGTTAGACAAAGCTAGATTGGAGAGGGTTGAGAGGGTGAGTCGAGAGATAGCGGAGTGCCCCCTTTCCCCTCTAGTGTGATTTATTCTACCTCCAATTTCTTGAGTTCTTTGCAGTCATAATCAAGTGAATGGGCTAAGGGATGACCTTCCGCTGTGGCTTAGTTGCGAGTACAATGGAGTGAAGCGTTGAAGTGATTTTAATATCTAGTGCTTAATTGTGGCTAGGGACCTTTCACTTGGACCAATGGGTTAGGTCTACATATAGGAAGAGGATTTATCACTTGGTTAGGTGAAGGATTATTTAAGCTCGACATGGGTGGGTCATTTGATGGCCTCAATCTCCTACCCACAATTCCTTCCTCGACTCATGGAAAAATGCCTTGAATCATCCAAAAGAGTTACCTGGGCTTCCAAGGGAACAAGTTTGGTTGAGAACTTGTCAGGCTTTGCATAGGTTGATCAATTGTTGGCTTCAACATCCTATCCACAAGTTTTTTCTAAAGCATGGTGTGATGAACTTCAAGTACCCATGACATTTGCTTGGGCCGCCAAGGAAAAATTTTTGGCTGGGTATTGTCCAAGCCCGGCATTGGTGGGTTCAAGGATGACATTGGTTTCCTCCCCACATCTTCAAATACAATTCTCGGAATTTTGTTTTTGCACTTGATTAAAATTGATGTATGGATGGAAAAATCTATGTTAAGGCAAGTAGCATCTTCACATGTGGTCGATGGAGTTTCTTCTACTTCCTCACATGTTTTCATGGCCATGATGTCATCCTCCCCTTGTCTTCTTCAATTTCAACTTGAGGTGGAACATCCAGTATTTGCTCAAAATGTATTGGAGCTACATCAGTTGCTTCTTCAATCTCCAACACCTTAATTCCAACTTCCATCTCAATCTCACTTTTGTTCTCTTCCTTGCAAATGTAATTCCCATACATGTCTTTAAAAGTTTGTGGCAACTCGGTTGATATATTGGAAGACTCTCCCATCTTGTTTTCCACATTTTGAAGAGATTGTTGGGCATTAAAAGTTTTGGCATTCAAGGCTTCAAGTTCAGCGTCGGCATTCATCATGAATCTTGAAAGCACATCTTGTGTATTGAAACCCCATCGATTAAGTTGCATACTATGGTTAACTAGAGGTTGGTAATGCCACGGTTCTTGAAAGGATGATTCCTGTAGCAATCCTTGGTGAGGGTATTCCCATTGTTGAGTATGATGATGTGCTAAAGCTCTTGGGTACCCTCACCAATACGGATTGTAAGCATTATGGTCCGGATTGCTTTGGCTTTCTTTCATGGCAAGAAATTCTTCCACCTTTTTTTGAAGTGCAAAAATTTTAGCAGCCAACAATTTTTCTTGAAAATCCATGGCCCTTTGTCAACAACTAAAACTAAAATCAATAAGCTAACAAAGAAAACAATTAAGAAGGAAAATAAATAAATATGGATAGAAGGGGTAAAAGAAACATAGAAAGAAAAATATTTACAAAAGAAAAGATAAATGGCTAGAGTAATGGACTACAAGCTTTCCTAATATTCCTTGAATGATCCCCGGCAATGGCGCCAAAAACTTGATTGCTTCCCCGCAAGTGTACGGGATTGCCAAGTAATACCTTGTGAGTGACACAGGGGTCGTATTCCATGGGGCCAAGGAAGTATTATTACTCACTCCTCATCTATTATCTAGCCTACAATTCTTAGTAAGAAGAACAAGTGAAATAAAATAAACTAAGCTAAGCAAACCCTATGGCCAGGTAACTAGCACACAGATGTAAACAAACAAGGGAGTATCAAGCATGAGAAGAGAGTATTTGGGAAAGGAATCCACCTAGGGTTGTTGTTAAGGCCCAAACTAGGATGGTTTAAAGATGCATTGATGGTAGTTGAGACCTAGAGACCTCGTGAGTAGATTAGCCCCAATTTCTCTATGCCTAACCCCTGATCCCATACGAATGTCAATTGAAATCTCTTCCGGATCAACACACCTATGATCGCATAAAGTTATGGGAGTTCTCTAATAGGAGTGAACCTACTCTTCTTCGACTTAAACCTAGCAATGATGGGCTACCAACACTCGATCTCTCAGCGTGTAGGAACAAGTATCCCCTTTTAATCTTTCCCAGATCTAGTACGTGTGAGTAGGTCACATCTATGCATACAAATCATAATAGAATCACAGATTTCTCTATACATGTAGTTCTAAGCATCAAGGCATGAAAGATTGAATCTCAAACAACCATCAAATTAAATGAAGAATAACATCCCAAGTTCTTACACAAGATGAACCCTAGGATTCATCCAAATCCAAACAAAAAAATAAGTCAACCCCACATGATAAGTGGCACTTATACAACATACAAGGAAGACAAAAACATAAAAGAAGTAATGAAAATCCCCTATAGGTTGTGATCCCATTGAATGGATGAAACTTCACAAGTTTGTCTATGATGGCTTAGATCTTCACTCTAACTCTTTCTCCTTTGCTCATCTCTCTCTTGGTGATGATGTATGCTCGTTTTCCCCAAGAATCTCACCAAAAGATGGCCGAAAGGCTCCAAAGAAGTGTGGTGGCAGCGGCCCAAATGGCCAAGGAAAAAGTCCCTTGCTCTGCCCTAAAAGTAGCTTTTATATCCCTCATGGCATACAGGTCGTATAAGGGTCGTATGGGGGTCATATAGCACTCAAATAATCTAGATCCGCGCTTCATACGGGATGCTGATAAGTGCTTGTGCGATAAGAATGCGAAGCGTTCTTTCCTTATAATGAGCATTACTTTTATCAAGTTTTAGCGTTAATACGTGTGTATTTATGTACTTTTATGCAGGTTGGGTTATGAGGCCGATTATTTGTGAAAGAAGCCATTGTAGATCATTTTACGTATTATTTGGAGGAGATCTTGAGAAGGCTCAAATGAGGAGACATGAGTCGGGTTTAGAATGCTAGAATGTGTGCCAACCTCCTTGTATTCGAGCTAAGGCAATGATTCGGAGGGGCACGAAGGCAGTTTCATCCTAGTATTCCGGCTTGTGCATATTTAGCAAGATCTCCACCAATGTGACCGTTTATTGAAGAACCAAGATGATCTACGACGTGAACGTGTGGCCGTTTATGTCACCTCGATGAAAACATGGATTTAGGAGTATTTCGGGCTGATATTGTAGCAGAGTACTGTAGCAAAATCATTGTAGCCGGGTACTGTTCACAGCCGGCCGAAGAAGGACCAAAATAGAGGAGCCACATGAGCGTGTGGAATATCCACACGGGCGTGCGAAACCTCATTCCAACCATATTTAAGGCCGATTTCATCCCTAATTTCAACATTGCTTTCTCCATCTTTTCCCCAACTTGAGAGAGGATTGCGGCTAGGGTTTTGATAGATATTAGCTAGGGATTTGGAGAGGTTCTTCGGCGCCGATATCGTCATCTCTTTGGAAGAAGATTGGTAAGGTAGCCTCCGTCGAATTGATTCGGTGAGGCGTATCTTATACCAGACAAGGGGATCTTGGGACGAGTAGAGGACTCTCCACAAGACCATCGCCATGACTATCGAGAGGGTTTTCCTATGGGTTGCTTTCTTTAATATTTGATTTCATTATCGTTTGTATTGTGCTCCATAGAGAGCTAAAGCCCTAGTGGGTACTTGGGTATTTGTGAACCCTAGGATGTATTAGTTTCATTGATTCTTTTTATTATGCTTTCAATTAATTGATGTTATTGTGAGTTATAATCTTGAATGTTTGATTATTTGAATACTCCCTTAGAGTGACACTAGGGTTGAGAGTTCATGTGGTAACCCTTGTGAGTGACACACCATGAGAGTTAGACAAAACTTGATTAGAGAGGGTTGAGAGGGTAAGTCGAGAGGTACAGGAGCGTCCCCTTTCCCTTTAGGTGTGATAGATTCTACCTCTGTTCCTTGAGTTCTTTGCAGCCATAATAGAGCAAATGAGCAAAGGGATGACCCTCCACTGGGGCTTAGTTGCGAGTTCAACGGAGTGAAGCGTTGAGGTAATTTTAGCATCTAGGGCTTAATTGTTGTTAAGGACCTTTCTTCTGGATCAAGGGTTAGGTCTACAATTAGGAAGAGATTTATCACTTGGAATCCCTATAGCTTAATGCAATCCTTCTGACGAGTGCGAGGTTGTTCAACCTCTCCTCCAGGACATGTAGAGGATTAGGCTTGGTTAACCCTAGATTCGGGGCCATGCATTAAAGGATGTCCCTAACTCACCATTGCATTAGTTAGGAAGCATAATACAGAGTTCTTACACTTGAAACGATTTTCCTAGGCAGATCAATACCCGGGTACCCCATCTTTATCGATTGCCTTACCTTCTCCTTTACTTTTGCTCTCTTTCGGGTTGTTTTACTTTTGAGAATTGAATGTTGTCACACATATCACTATTCATCTTTCATATAGTTAAGAAGCAAATTAATTATTTTTATTCCCTTTTCCCTGTGGATACGATACACCCACTCACCTGGGATTTATTACTTCGATAACTCCGTGCACTTGCGGGAGAGCCATGTCATGTTTTTGGCGCGTTGCCGGGGAATAGGCGTTTAGAGATACGTTGCACTTTTATTTTCTTAGCTATTCATTTATCCATTCTATTTCACATCTTCTTTTCTATCATCATTCTAATTTGTTCTTCTTTTCTTTGATTTAAGAAGAATGATTTACATACCCGAATTAATCGACACCATCACCAGAATGGTTGAAAATATAGAGGAGAAAGTTCAAGCATTTGCAATACCGGACACACCGTGTTACTTTTTGCAAGAGCCGGATACCATTCAACATGTCGTGGAACAATTAGTTGAAGAGTACATCACCAGAATTCAGAAGTAGGACTGCGAATTTAATAGTGTGTTGGATCAGTTTGAGAGGTCCGCATTGGCATCATCGAGTGATCATTTAGAAGATAGTTTGGAAGCAGTTCTCGATCAGTTCGATTCATTTTATTATGAACAAAGACAGGAACTTTTCTCAGTAGGGGTGTCATTCTCAGTATGGGAGATTTGTGGTTTGAATACAACGACAGTTGTTGATTACCATACAGAAATACATTCACAATTGGGAGATGGGAAGAATGAAGTTGAGCAAGAAACGAACGAGTTTGAGAAAATTGACAGGTTGAAGGAGAGTAGATTACTTCCGTCAATAGATGAACCGCCAACCTTAGAGCTCAAGACCTTACCAGCACACTTGGAGTATGCTTTCTTGATGGAAGAATCTAAACTTCCGGTGATTATAGCCTCGAATTTGTCGGTGGAGCAAAAGGATAAGCTTGTTAGTATGCTAAAAAAGCATAAGTCGGCTATTGCATGGAAGATTTCAAATATCAAGGCCATAAATCCGTCCTTTTTGCACCCATAAAATCTTAATGGAAGATGATTACAAGTCTATAATCTGACCATAGCGAAGACTAAATCCGAACATGAAGGAAGTTATCAAAGTAGAAGTAATGAAGCTACTAGATACATGAATTATTTATCCCATATCCGATAGTGCATGGGTGTGTCCAACTCAAGTGGTTCCGAAAGAAAGGAGGCATGACAGTGGTAATCAATGAAAAGAATGAGTTGATTCTAACCAGGACAGTTACAGGATGGCAAGTTTGTATTGATTATAGAAAACTAAATGACGCTACTCGCAAAGATCATTTTCCGTTCCGATTTATAGATCAAATGTTGGAGCGTTTAGCTGGGCATCAATTTTATTGTTTCCTTGATGGTATGTCAGGATATTTTCAAATCCCTATAGATCCAGAAGAACAGGAAAAGACCACTTTTACTTGTCTTTATGGTACTTTTGCTTACCGAAGAATGCCTTTTGGGTTGTGCAATGCACCAGCCACATTCCAACGTTGTATGACAACCATTTTTGATGATTTGCTAGAGGACATTATGGATGTATTTATGGATGATTTTTCTGTATTTGGAAACTTTTTGATAGTTGTTTGAAAAATTTGGAGAAAGTTATAGTGAAAAGTGAAGAATTAAACCTCGTCGTCAATTGGGAGAAGTGTCATTTTATGGTTCAAGAGGGCATTGTCCTTGGACATAAGATTTCAAAAGCAGTGATGGAGGTGGATAAGACAAATATTAAGGTAATCGAGAAGCTTCCTCCACCTTCAAATGTAAAGGTGGTCCGCAGCCTCTTGGGGCATGCAGGGTTTTACAGAAGGTTTATCAAGGACTTCTCGAAGATCATACAACCATTGACTAACCTCCTAGAAAAAGATGCTCCTTTCAACTTTATAGATGATTGTTTAAGTGGATTTAAGTTGCTAAAGGAAAGATTAGTGCAAGCACCAATTTTGACAATACCGGATTGTAATGAACCCTTAGAGCTCATGTGTGATGCAAGTGATTACGCTATAGGAACAGTTTTAGGACAGAGGAAAGACAAGCAATTCTGTCTGATCTATTATGCTAGCAAGACCCTCACAAGCGCACAGGAGAACTATACAACTACTGAAAAGTAATTATTAGCAGTGGTATTTGCTTTTGACAAGTTCAGGCCATATCTCATTTTATCAAGGGTGACAGTATTTACAGATCATTCAGCACTCCGCTATCTCATGAATAAAGCTGACACGAAGCCAAGGTTGATTATGTGGATTTTAGTATTACAGGAGTTCGATATGGAAATAAAAGACAAGAGGGGAACTGAAAATGTGGTTGCAGATCACCTTTCGAGATTAGAAGGGTGTCAGGGCCAAGAACCGGCGAGCAAGGAGATCAACGATTTTTTCCCTGAAGAACATTTGTATGCGATACAGGAGTCAGAATCAGAGGGTACTCCATGGTTCTCAGATTTTGCAAACTATTTGTCAGGGAAGGTAATGAAGCAAGGTCTCAGTTTTCAGCAGAAGAAAAAGTTTTTCAGTGATTTAAAGAACTACTTTTGGGATGATCCTTACTTGTTCCGAATTTGCGCCGACCATGTGGTTCGACGATGTGTATCTAGGGAGGAAGGTTGGAGCATTATTGCACCTTGTCATTCGGGTCCCGTTGGGGAGCATTATGCTTCGAGTAGGACTGCTAAAAAAGTTCTTGCCGACGGATTCTATTGGCCAACTTTATTCCAGGATACTCATCAGTTTGTTCTTCGATGTGACAACTGTCAGACGACCGAGAATCTATCACGAAGAGATGAAATGCCTCAAAATCCGATGCAATTTTGTGACGTGTTCGATGTGTGGGGTATTGATTTCATGGGACCATTCCCGAGGTCTAATGGAAATCAATACATCTTAGTGGCGGTTGATTATGTCTCTAAATGGGTAGAAGCTCAAGCCCTTCCAACCAAACATGCGAGATGAAGCAATGCAAATAATAGAGGAGGGTGAAAATGAACTTCCCCGGTTCAACTTGTGCTCATCGTGAGGTATGACTCCACAAAAGGTATGGTGAGTAATTCATGTCTCGTCCGACTTCCATTAAAAACTAGGAAAGCTCACCAAAATTCCCTCAATGCCCTGCGAGGCAAACAGGGGACATCATCATTCCACAAAAATTTACCAATACAAACACAAGGGAGAAACTAGGCAGTAGTAAACAAAACACAAAGATGAAAATGACATAGAGTTCGACAATCACAAGTTTGTAGGGTAAGAACCATTGCAACTCATTAAAACACAAAAATACAAATTAAAGCAAACTAAAGTAAATGATAGGTGTCCAAGCTCAAACAGGCTGCCACTCATCACAATCTGGTGCCGGTGGGGGTGCCATGGTGGCAGAAGGAGGTGTCATGGTGTGCGAGGATGAGCCATAGTACGAGGTGATGAAACAATGAAAATCTGCTTCGAGCCGGTGCTATCCCTCAATGAAAATCTCATGTTGCTCCTGACGCACAGCCTGAACCACTCCCTTAATCCCCGTCAGTCTCATGTCAAAGTCAGGTAATAATGTAGTGCCGAGGGTAGGGATAGGCGCGCCCTCAGGCTCTGATCATGTGTGCTCTGTTTATCACTAACTCAACTCACTAGTGGCCTGGTGACGTGTGGGTCTGCTACTCGCATGCTCGCTCACCACCAAGACAATCGCCCGTACATGGGCCTTCTTGAGGGGTGCTGCACCTGCTACAAAAGTCATACTTCGCGTTTGCTCAAATAAACCCATGCCACGGATCAATCTAGTCACACAGGCCCATCAAATATAGCTCCCAAACGGGTATGTGAGCCCTGGTGAAGAAATGCATCGGCGCCAAGGTGGCCAAGGTGAGTAGGGCACCGCTTGAAGATGCCAGACATCGTGTGAATATCAGCTTGAGTGACCATCACCCTTGCTATCGGCCCGACCCCAAATAGAACGAGCAATCAAAGCATGAATGAATCTGTGTGCCGGGTCTGTCATGTGCGAGGCCTTTCAGATCTTATCACTAATTGCCAAGGTTGCCCAATAGTTGGTTATCCCCACTTCACTTGGGAAATCAAGCTTAAGATGTGTACCGGGCATGGAATTGATAAACTCGTCATCATAGATCCCCAAGTACTTAGCAAAGTCCAAGTGGTGCATAGTACACTTTTTCCCAAAATCTTGAAAATGGATGGTGATACATATCCTATCCCACACTGATTGTCCATCTTGTCGTGCCTCAAATGTACTCAAAACCTCCAAGGTTAATTGGCGAAAGGTTAACTCGTTGATGGCAAAAAGCTTGCCCTAACAATTATGTGATAAGCCCTCCTTGACCGGATTTGCTATCCAAAGGTTCTCCACAAGCCCCCAATCAATGTAGCATAATATCCCAAATGGTTTTGTCTTCAATCTATCATATCTCTCTCGATGATGGGCTAACTTGAAGACGGGTTCATCAGGTGTAGATGGGGGTGAGGTGGTTCTTGGGTGCTTGGAGGCGAGTCTTTTAGTGTGAGGTATCCCTACAATGAAGACAACCTCATTCAAGCTTATAGGGATACAAGATAAATCAAAATAAAATGGAAAAGATAGAGGAAACAAATGGAAAATTGAATTTTTGAGGTCATACGGGTGTATGGGAGCCGTATGGTCACTATTCACACGGCAAGAGTTTCCCCAATATTCATTGAATCGAAAACATTTTACATAAATTTCAATGAAAATTCATCCATGACATTCACATCATCCAAACCAAGCAAAATTCTAGAGAAATTCCTGACAAAATCTCCAAGAATGCCCAAGAAATGAAAGAGATAAAACAAGGGCATTGAAAAAGCATACCGATGAAATCTTGAGAAAACAAGCTTTAACCTCTAGGGAAACCACTAGATCGAAGTCTCCAATGGCTTGGGATAAGTTTTAGGAGAAAAAATGAGGAGATTCGGCCAAGAAATGAGGGAGGAAGAAGAGAGAAAATCGGTGGAAAAAGAGAGAAATGAAAAGAATGGAAGAGAAAGAAGAGGGTGTTATATGGGGCAGGCCCGCCCTATACGGCCCCGTATGGGGGCCATATGGGTCGAGAGACCTCTCTCGACCGAGACTCCTGGTGCGTAATAGACAACCCCTATACGGGGCCATATGGGGGCCGTCTGTGATGGCACAGAGCCATTGGATCGGCTCTATGTTCATCGCAGACGGCCTCCATACGGCCTAGGATGGCCGTATGACTTTTAAACTCATTCAAAACTTTGAAATCCTACTCCAAATGACATAAAAATGATATAGCAAGTTTGAAGACTTCTCCAAAAATGAATAAAATGAATAAAACGACGATCTAGCACATGAAATGACACCAAAATACGAGTTTCTCAAGAAGTTGCACAAATACACCACAATTAAGAACGATGAGAACAATGTGCCAAGTGTGTGAGCATGAGCTTATTCAAAGACAAAACAAGTCTAAGAAATATGAAAATTGAACTGAACTAAGATCTAGAATTCAAAAAATGTAAGAAAACACCATCGAATGCTTGGGTTGCCTACCAAAAAGCGCTTGTTTAACGTCATCAGCCTGATACACCTCATTCCTTACTTCATGGGGGTTCAAAGAGTTTGAAGCCACCCCCAATTTCTCTTGTAAGGTTGTTATTGAAGTATAATTTCAATTGTTTCCCATTGACCCTAAAAGTGCCATTTTTCGGGTGGGTTACCTCAACCGCTCCATGTCGAAAGACTTGAGTGACCATGTATCTACCTGACAAACATGATCTTAGTTTCCCTCGAAATAATTTCAACTTGGAGTTGAACAGTAGGACTTGATTGCCCTCGTGAAATTGTTTAGGATGCTTGATGCATCTGCCGTGGTAGTCTTTTACTTTTTATTTATAGAGCTTCAAACTCTCATATGCCGTGGAGCGCCACTCATCAAGTTCATTAAGTTGGAGTTTTCTCTTGCAACCTGCAAGAGAAGAATTGAGATTTAGAAACTTAATAGCCCAATATGCTTTATGCTCAAGCTCAACAGGTAAATGGCAAGCTTTTCCATAGATTAGCCTATACGGAGTGATTCCAAATAGGAGTCTTGTAAGCTGTTCTATAGGCCCATAGGGCGTCATCTAGATGTTCTGCCTAATCTCTTCATTTCTGAGATATAGTTTTCTCCAAAATTCACTTCAAGTCCTTATTTGGCACTTCTACTTGCCCACTAGTTTGTGGACGGTATGGTGTTGCCATTTTATGGGAGACTCCACAGCGCTTCAAAATTTTTGCAAATTGGGCGTTACAGAAATGAGTGCCCCTGTCGCTAATGATTGCATGTGGTGCACCAAACCTGGAAAATAATTTCTTTAAGAATTTCACGACCACCCTCGCATCATTTGTTTGCAAGGCTTGAGCCTCTACCCATTTAGACACATAATCGACAGCCACGAGTATGAACTTATATCCATGGGAGCTTGGGAAGGGTCTCATAAAATCAATCCCCCACACATCTAAAACTTCACAGGATTGGTTCCAATTTTGGGGCATCTTGTCCCGGTGAGATATGTTGCCGGCCAGCTGACATCTATCACAAGCTTGAATGAATTTCTGGGTGTCTTGGAATACCAATGGCCAATAGAAACCTGCATCAAGAATTTTCTTTGTTGTTCTATTTGCATCATAATGGCCACTAGTGGGTCCTAAGTACAAATGCCTCAAAATGCTTAGACCCTCTGCGCTAGAAACACATCTTTGAGCAACCTAATCGGAACAAATTCTGAATAGGTATGGATCCTCCCATATGTAGTGCTTAAGGTTTGAAAGAAATTTCTTCCTTTGTTGATATGTAAACCATTTCGGGATGACCCCACCGACCAAGTAATTATCAAAATCGGCAAACCAGGGTGGTTCTCTCTTTTCTACTACATGGATATTATATAAGTGTTCTTTAGGGAATGAGTCATTATTGTCCTTCTCTCTTATAGTTTCAATGCCAGAGCTCTCTATACGTGATAAATGATTAGTTGCAAAATTCTCTGCTTCCTGCTTGTCCTTGATCTCAATGTCAAATTCTTGAAGCAATAAACCCCACCTTATCAAACGTGGTTTGCCATCTGATTTGCTAAGTAAGTACCTCAAAGCTAAATGATCAGTGTACACCACCACTTCAAAAAGAACCAAATATGACCAGAATTTATCAAAGGCAAATACCACAGTAAGTAATTCCTTCTCAGTCGTAGTTTAATTCTCTTGGGCTCCCGTTAGAGTCTTGCTTGCGTAGTAAATGGGATGGAAATGTTTATCTCTCCACTGACCAAGCACTGCCCCTACTACAAAGTCACTCACATCACACATCAATTCAAATGGGGAGTCCCAATCTAGGGCTACCATAATGGGTGCTTGAATTAGTTTCTCCTTGAGTGCAATAAAGGACGTCATGCAATCATTATCGAACTCGAATGGGACATCCTTTTCCAACAACCTTGTCAGGTGTCTAGCAATTTTAGAAAAATCTTTGATGAATTTTTTATAGAATCTGGCATGTCCAAAAAAATTTCTTATGGCCTTCACAGAATTTGGAGGTGGTAATTTTTCGATGGTGGAAATATTTGCCTTGCCGACCTCAATTCCTTCTTTCGAAATTTTCTGACCGAAGACTATTCCTTCTTGGACCATGAAATGGCATTTCTCCCAACTTAGCACAAGGTTAGTCTCTTCACATCAAATGAGGACCCGCTCAAGGTTCTTGAGGCACATATCGAATGAATCACCAAAGACGGAAAAATCATCCATGAATACTTCCATATAATCTTCAACCATATCCTCAAAAATGGCCGTCATGCATCTCTGAAAGGTAGCCGGGGCGTTACATATCCTGAATGGCATGCTGCGATAAGCAAATGTAACATACAGACAAGTGAACGTAGTCTTCTCCTGATCTTTGGGGTGATGGAAATTTGGAAATTAGCAGATAACCCACCCAGAAATCAATAGTAGCATGTCTAGCTAGTCTCTCCAGTATCTGGTCAATGAATGGTAGGGGAAAATGATCTTTTTGGGTGGCATCATTCAATTTTCTATAGTCGATGCATACCCTCCACCCGGTAGTTTTACGAGTCAGGATTAACTCATTTCTTTCATCGGTGATCACAGTCATTCCCCCCTTCTTTGGAACCACTTGCATGGGGTATACCCACTCACTGTTTGATATCGGGTAGATAATGCCCGCATCGAGAAGCTTGATGATTTATGCCCGAACCACTTCCTTCATATTTGGATTGAGTCTTCTTTGCAGCAAGGCTTTGGGTCTATGTTCATCCGTCTTTAGAATTTTGTGAGTGCAAACAGAGGGGTTTATCCCTTTTATGTGAGCAATCTTCCAAGCAATCACTCTCTTGTACCTTTTTAGCACATCCACCAATCCTTTCTTTTTATCAACTGTTAGGTTTGAAGAGATGATGACTAGAAGTTGTGCACCCTCTCCAAAAAACGCATACTCAAGGCGCTCAGGTAATGTTTTCAACTACAAATCTGGTGCTTCCTCAGTTGACGGCATCATACCTCTTTTCCATAGCCCATCACCCTGTTCGGACCATGTACTCTCATTAGGACTATTGCCTGTACTATTGACAAGAAGCTCAAAACATTCGACATCATAACCTAGACCTTCATGTTCCCCATACTGATGCTCCAAGTCGGACTCTTGTACCTTTGCTAACACCTGGCCCATTTCAGCACGGTCCTCCAATGTGGGATTCATTGTAGTAGACTGTCGGCCTCGTAGTCAAAATAAACTGTTCAGTTGGTGATTCGCTTCCTCCTTCCACTGATGGTGTTCCACTTTCCATAAAGGTCTTAAACACTGTGTGCCAGCTGCCACCATCATAAGATATGCTAGAATCCCCTGATAGCAGAAGTGTGTATAAATAGTTGTCTAGAGGGTGTGAAAAATGTTGTTGAATTTGCCAATTAATCCAGCCTTCAAATCTGTGTACGTAACCTTCCAACTTGATGTTCTAATTTGCCATGTTGCACTCACGAGATGAACTATACAGAAAGGAATACAGAATGAATTCAATTATTAAGATCCAAGGAAAAGAAAATGAACTAAAAAATGAGTAAAGAATGAAATGGCTAGAGTAATAATCTAAAAGTTTCCTAGAATTCTTTGAAGATTCCCCAACAACGGTGCCAAAAATTTGATTGCTTCCCTTGCTTCCCTACAAGTGTACGGGATCGCCAAGTAATACCTCTTGGGAAGACAGGAGGATCGTATTCCTAGGCACTAAGGATCTCCTATTACTCCTTCTCGAACTATTATCTAGCCTAAGATCTCAAGTGATGGAATTTACTCTACTAGAAGGAATTAAAACTAAAACAAGATTTCTAACAAATTAGAGAGAACAAGCAAGAAATTCAATGTAATGCAAAGGCCTATCGATGTGGATCCCCTTGAGGAGTTATCATGAAATATGGATGATGATTAAAAGATGCAAGGGTAAAATGGGATAAGAGATTTCTAGATTAGAACAACCTCAATTTCTCTGTGATTGAACCCTAATCCCATGCGAACATAGATAGGAATTAATTCCAAATCCACATTCCTACAATTGCATTAAGCACAAGGAAATCTCAAATAGCGAGTTAAACCTACTCTTCTTCTGCTTAACCTAACATGGAGGGCTACCAACACCCAATTTCTCAGGGTGATGATACAAGTATCCCCTTCTAATCCATTCATGAAATAATACATGCGAGCAAGTCACATCTACATGCATCACTAATAAAACGAGCTACGGATTTCTTCTTAGTGTAGCACTTAGCATGAAAACAATGGATTAAATCTCAAAATTATCCAAGCATGGAATTAACAAATAATCATCCAAAATACATGATAAAACCACCCAAGGTTCACCAACACCCCGTGGCCTTGTGTGTCTAGTGTGTTATCATCCCACAACAAGCAATACAATCAAGTGAAACACAAAACGAAAAAGCATAAATGACACTTCCTAGATGAAATAGTGGATGAGGAGGTAGAAAATGTGCCAAATGACGCTTTCCCCACCAAAGGAATGCCGAATGACGCTTCCTCTAGCCGTTGGTCTCCTTCCTTCATATCTTGGTAGATCTCCCCTTGAATGATGTTGCCTTCTTGCCTTGAGAGTCTTGGACCTTGGCCGTGAATTATCTCTTAGCTTCCTTGCCCTTCTTCTCCTTCCCAAGGTCGCCCAAAGCCTCTCAAGTAGTCTCTCAAAATATGCCCAGAGAAAGTCCCTTGTTCTGCCCTAAAAGTCGGTATTTATATCCTCCATGACATACGGGCCATATAGGGGTCATATGGTTGTCATATAGCACCCAAAAACCCTAGATTCGTGTTTCATACGGGTGCATATGGCCTCCATACGGCCCTATATAGTAGGTAGTATAGAAATCTGGGCAGACAACTCTAAATCATTCCGCTGCTAGAGTGCATACGGCCCCCTTACTAGGTAGTATGTGGGTGGTATGAAATTCCTGTTTTCTTCTCTTTTCCCCTAAATGATATCTTCTTGTTCTCCATGGCTTCTTATACCCTACAAAGCAAATAATAGACTATTAAGCGCAAAATGGGAATCAAACCTCACAAAATAATTGCAAAGTGAATGCGATATATATACGAAAACATCTACATTTAGACACTTATCAGTGAGTATGTATAACAATCAAGACTAATATAAAAGATATGTGCACTATGAAACTCCCCCCCACACTTAAGTTGTACATTATCCCCAATGTACACATGCAAGTTCACTCATGATGTATATAAATCAAGAATAAATGCGGGAGAAGCAATCAAAATAATGCTCCCCTGACTCCTAGTGTTGCATTTGATGGAGCTAATTCGTTGGGAGTGGTGTTCCAATGGGTTGTGAAGCATACACGACCAAATGCCGAGGCACCTTGCCGTGTCTATGACAAGTTCTTACTTCCCATAATGACAAGACCATCTGCATGGATACACGAGGGGTTCAGTAAAGCTCAATAAAACAAAAACAGCTCAAGTAAATAAAGGATAGAAATGAATATAACTCAAGACAATAAAATGAAAATAAACTCAGAAGGAAAATCCTTTATGAGTATACAAGTCCAGAAGGAAATGCAAATAAAGAAATGAAAATAAAATCAAGTGTCGGTGCCATGCTCTGGCTCCTCTGCTGCTACTAGTGAAGATGATGATGCTTGTGGATGAACTGAGGTACATGGTGGATCAGCTAGTGCTGGAGTAGGTGATTGATAAGTGCTTATGCGATGTGGATGCGAAGCGTTCATTCCTTATGTTGAGCATTACTTTTCTCAAGTTTTTACACTAATATATGTGTTTTTATGTTACTTTTATGCAGGTAGGGTTGTGTGGCCAAGTATGAAGGAAAGTAGCCAATGTGGATTACAATGCACCAATTTTGGAGGAAATCTTGCTAAGGTTAAAACGCGAAGACAAGGGTCGATGTGAGATTCTAGAGTGTGTGATAACCTCCTCGTATTCGAGTTGCCACATCCATTTGGAGGGGCACAAAGGCAGTCACACTAGGGCATTCCGACTTATGCATATAGAACAAGAGCTTCACCAATGTGCCTATCATTGAAGATGCAAGTGATGCACGACGTGAACGTGTGCCCGTTTGCGTTACTCCGATGAAAGTATGGATTCGGGAAGCTATTCAGGCTGGATAATGTAGCAGAGCACTGTAGCAACACGGCAGAAAATACTGTACCAGCACTGTTCACAATTGGCCGAGAAAACAGGAGTTCAGAGGATCCACACGGGCGTGTGGAAATTATCCACGCCCGTGTGGAAATTCCCCACGGACACGTGAAACATCCACGCCCGTGTAGTCGCCCGATTCCAGCCCTAGTTAAAAGCCGAATCAACCCCGATTTTAGTATTCTTTTCTCCATCTTTTCCCCAACTTGAGAGAGGGCTTCGGCTAGGGTTTCGAGGGGTATTGGCCAAGGTTTTGGAGAGGTTCTACGGTTCCGACATCGTCATTCCTTAGGAAGAAGGTTGGTAGGGGAGCTTCCGTGGAGGCGTATCCTATACAGGACGAGGGAATCCTTGGACGACTTGTAGAGGACTTTCCACAAGACCATTGATACAACTATCGAGGGGGTTTCTTTATGGATTCATTGCTTTTACATTCTATTTCTTTGATTTTACTTAGCTCCATGGAGTGCTAAACCCCTAGTGGGTACTCGGGTATTGTGAACCGTAGGATATATTTGTTTCTTTGAACCTCTTTATTATGCTTTCAATAAATTAATGTTTATTGTGAGTTCCAACCTTGAATGCTTGATTGTATGAACATTTCCACTAGAGTGACAATAGGGTTAAGAGTTCTTGTTGGTAACCTTGTGAGTGAGTGACACACCACGAGCGTTTGACAAAGCTAGGTTGGAGAGCGTTGAGAGTGTGAGTCGAGAGGTACATGAGCATCCCCTTTATCCTCTGGCATGATAGATTCTACCTCCGTTCCTTGAGTTCTTTGCGGTCATAAAAGAGTGAATGGTCTAAGGGATGAACTTCTGCTGGGGATTAGTTGCGCATGCAACGGAGTGAAGCGTTGAGGTGATCTTAGTATCTAGGGCTCAATTGTGGTTAGGGACCTTCCACCTGGACCAAAGGGTTAGGTCTATAATAAGGAAAAGATTTATCACTTGGAATCCATAGAGCTCATTGCAACTCTATGCGAGTGCGAGGTGTTGAGATTGTTCGATTTCTCCTCTAGGACATGTATAGAGTTAGCCATAGTTGACCTTAGATTTGGGACTATGTAATTAAGGATTTCCACGACTCATCATTGCATTGATTAGGAAGCATAATAGAGGTTCTTGCACTTGAAACAATTATCCTAGGCGGAGAATTATCCGGGTACCCCATCTTTATCGATTGCCTTACCCCCTTCTTTACTTTTGCTCTCTTACTTGTCGCTTTTATTGTTGAGAATTGAATCATTGTCACACTCATTATCATTGATCTTTTACATAGCTAAGAATCCAATTAAGTATTTTTATTCCCTACTCCCTGTGGATTCGATACCGGCTCACCCAGGATTATTACTTCGTTAAACCCGTGCACTTGCGGGATATAAGCAAGGGGACCTTGTCAAATTTTTGGCACCGTTGCCGTGGAGCTAAGCGTTTAGAGATACTTTGCACTTTGTTTTCTTAGCTATTTCACCATATGTTCTGTTTCATATCTTCTTATTCTATCAACATTCTGATTTTGTTTTTCTTTTTTTTGGTGCAGCTCCAGCTTATGACCCGAGGGAATCCCTCAATATTGATTGAAGGAGATCTTGAGCTTGAACGCACACTTAGAAAAAAAGGGAAAGAACCTATACAAGAACAGTCTAATTCAGCTGACTTTGAAGTAGAAGAATCTGAAAACATGGCAAGACAGTATGAGCAACAGCGAACACTATCCGATTATGCCAGACCTTTAGTATTTCGGACACAGTCGATTATTATGCGTCCCCCGATTACAGCTCAGAATTTTGAGCTGAAGCCGGCATTCATCCATATGTTGCAGCAGTCCGCACAATTCAACGGTTTGGCCGATGAGGATCCAAATAGTTATATAGAGAGCTTTCTCGAGGTGTGCGACATGCTGAAGATAAATGGGGTTACAGATGATGCCATCAAATTGAGAGCCTTCCCATTTTCCCTAAAGGGGAGAGTGAAACAGTGGCTACACTCAATACCTAGAGCATCGATTACTACTTGGGAGGAGATGGTAGAAGCTTTTCTAGCCCGTTACTTTCCTCCCGGAAAATCAGCAAAGCTTAGGAATGAGATCTCATCCTTTGTTCAGTTTGAATTGGAGTCTCTATTCGAGGTGTGGGAAAGGTTCAAGGAGCTCCTGAGAAAGTGCCAGCAACACGGATTCCCGGAGTGGATGATTGTTCAAACCTTTTACAATGGTTTGAACCCGAGTATAAGGCAACTCTTGGATGCGACAGCAGGAGGTACCTTATGTAGCAAGACCCCCGATAAGGCCCGTCAATTGATTGAAGAAATGGGGTTAAATAGCTACCAATGGAATGTTAGGGAGAAGAAAAAGGTGGCCGGTCTCCATGAAATTAATGCGGTAACTTCATTGGGGGCCCAAGTAGAGAATTTGAGTAAGAAGTTAGATCACTTAACTTCAAATAGAGTGGCGGTCGTGACTAATTGCGCCGGTTGTGGTGGAGGACATAATCCCTCCGATTGCCCGATCTCTATTGGAGATGTTTCTTCAGTGGAAAATGTTGATTTTGTAGGAAATGGCATGAGACCTCAAGGAAATCCATATAGCAATACCTACAATTCAGGTTGGAAGAATCATCCCAACTTTTCATGGAGTAATCAAGCACCACAAAAGGCCATGGGACCACCGAGTTTCCAACAACAACAAGCCCCCCAAGTTGAAAACAGAGTCTCAGGTTTGGAAACCTGAATGACAGACTTAGAGAAGCACTTGACTAGATTCATACAATTTGCAAATACAAGGTTTGAATCAGGTGAGTCTACACTTCGCAACCACACCGCCTCTTTACATAACCTTGAAAATCAAGTGGGGCAAATTGCGAAGTCTCTCTCCGAAAGGCCAAATGGAAGTTTACCAAGCAACACAGAAACCAACCCTAGAGAGCATGTGAAGGCGATCACTTTGAGAAGTGGTCATGAGGTTGAAGGTAGGCTTCCGAGTGAGAAGCCAAAAGAACATGCACTCGAGGTTATAGAGGTTGAAGAGGGGACAAGCAAAGAGAAAGAGATGGCACCCCCACTTTTCAAGCCAAGAATCCCTTATCCCTCTAGATTGAAAAATGACCAAGGGGATGAACAATATAAGAAGTTCCTGGGTTTGTTCAAGCAACTCCACATCAATATTCCTTTTGTTGAGGCATTAGCTTAAATGCCTAAGTATGCGAAGTTCGTGAAAGACTTGTTGAACAACAAGAGGAAGTTGGAGGAGAGTGCTTCAATGGTTTTAGATGCTTCATGCTCGGCAGTGTTGCAAAAGAACATGCCGAACAAGAAGAAAGACCCGGGAAGCTTCATCATTACGTGTAACATTGGCAACTTAGGTGAGGAAATGGCATTGGAAGATTCAGGGGCAAGTATCAACGTCATGCCATACACCTTCTTCCAAAAGGTAGGCTTGGGAGAGCCTAGGACTACTCGGATGACTTTACAGTTGGCGGACCGAATGGTGCGACACCCGAGAGGCATCATCGAATACGTGCTTGTTAAGGTGGATAAGTACATTTTTCCGGTTGACTTTGTAGTGCTAGACGTCGATGAGGATGCAGATGTACCCTTGATACTTGGGAGAAAGTTTTTGCGGACATCCAAAGCATTGATTGACATGGATGCGGAGAACTTACACTGAGAGTTGGAGATGACAAGCTCACATACCGCCTTGCTGAAACCATGCGGCATTCTCTTGATTTTGATGATACTTTATACTTTCTAGACACTACTGATGAGCTTGTTGATGAATACATACAGGAAATGTTCATTCCGGATCCGTATGAAGGTTTGTTCGACCAAGAGGAGGGACATGAAGATGTAATGATGCTTGGGTCGACGGATGAAGTACCATCTACCACGGGGATCTTAAAAGAAGGTGCTCCGGAGAATGAAGAGGGCTAGAATACACCACCGGAAATGCTCCAAGGCTGTTGGAGACATACATGAGCCAAAAATGTTGGATGAACCATTGCTAGGTGGTCCGAAGCCCGATAATACACACTCTACCCTCAAGAGACTTTGCACATCATGCTTCAAAGCCATGGGTAAGAGGGTAACTTTCATTAATGAACCTCCGTGAGGTAAGACAAGATACGTCAAGCTAAGTGACATTAAACAAGCGCTTCTTGGCAGGCAACACAAGTGTTTACTGTTTTCTTAGCTTTTAGTTTAGTTGTTTGCATGAATAAATTGTTAAGTGTTGGTGTCTTAATCTATTAGGCTCTGAGTGTGTAAACATGTTCAGAAATGTTTTGCAAAGCCTGCAGATTTTTCTAAGTTATCCAGAGAAAACACACGGGCGTGTGGAATTTCCACACGCTCGTAAGTGTGTAATGAGAGCTCATCCAGAGAAGGCACAGGGGCGTGCGCCTATCTCTGTGAACGACCATGCGACTGTCACACGCCCGTATGTAATTTCCGTAAGGGCGTGTGGATTCCTGCAGAGTTGGGCAGATTTTCCCGAGAGCACACAGGGGCGTGGACTCGCCCCTGTGGGCAACCTTGTGAACCATGCACGGGCGTGGGTAATTTCCACACGCCCGTGTGAAACTCTGCAGAGCAGTTCTCTCCATCCTGAGAAAACACAAGGGCGTGCAGTTGCTCCTGTGAATTGGGCATGTGAATGTCCAAGCCCGTGTAGAATTTTCGCACGGGCGTGTATAACACTTGGTATTTTTCTCGGATGTCCAGAGAAGCCATAGGGGCGTGCGTCTTCCCCTGTGGGTCGGATGCACGGGCGTGGATATTTTGCACACGCCCGTGCGAGAGCAGTCCGAGTCAAAGAAGTGTTTTCCCGAGAGTGCACAGGGGCGTGCATGCGCCCCTGTGGCTCTTTTGTAATGAAGCACACGGGCATGGATTATTACCACACGCCCGTGTCGATGCACAGAATGCCAAGGGTCGTGGATCTTTTTTAAAGAGAAATCATTTCTCACTCTCTTCACGACCTCTATTCGGTTGAAAACACTCTCCCATCATCCTCCGACCTCCTAGCACCAATTTGGTAGACTTTTTGCGAGTTTTTCCCGGCCGGTTCTCTATTTTCTTATCCCATCTCATCGGTAAGCCCTATTTATCAATTTCTTTGCCAATTCATGGTTTCCATCGATTAATTTGGTTAATAATGCTTCATTTCTTCAATTAGAGCGATGATTCATGTTTAGAATGAAGCTAGAAGCATTTTTACGTTGTATTTTTTAGATTTTGGTAGCACGGCCGTGCGGTTTTCACGCCTCGTGGTTTCACACGGGCGTGTGGAAAATTCTACGACCCACGTGTGGATTTTTTTGCAGTAATAGTCTCTCAACTTGTTTGATCGATTTCGTTTCAAATTTTGCAGATTATGGCACTTCGACCGAAGAAGCAAGCAGATAAGAGGCCACGTGAGTTATCTACTGAGCCTGAGGGTATAAGATTTGCAATTCCAGAGCATCAGGTTCGCTATGAGCGCTTGTCAAAACTTTAAATCGGGCAGACTCGATTCCTGGACACAACTATACTGCGAGATCTACAGCAGCGAGATGAGGTCGCTGATGAGGTAGAGGATCTCGTTTCAGTAGGTGGTTGGCGACAGTTATTGACGATCAGAGAGCCAGCCATCCGAGAGTTTGCATTGGAGGTACTATCATCATTCGAGTTTGATAGATTATACGCGAGGTTCGATAATTTGGATACCATTCAGTTCAGAGTATTTGGACACCACCATACCTTGAGCATCACTCAGTTTTCAGTACTACTTGGCTTGTATGAGGAGACTTTCACAGATATGGAGGAGTACGCACAGTTACCGACTGATTATCCTAGAACCTTGACCCCACAGAGAGCTTACAGATTGTTATGTGGTCAGGGTCAGTACAAGCCGGGTGTGTCCAAGGCCACTTGCCTTTCTCGACCTGCATACGGATATGTACATGCCATCATGAGTAGGTCGGTCAATGGCCATGGTGACAGCACTGGTGTTCTGAGACGTCTGGAGCTACTGTACTTATACTCGATGATGCAGCGCGTACCGATTCACTTAGGGCATATCATGGCAGAGTACTTTACGCATCATGGGCATTATGCTAGACTGGGAGTGATCTTCTTAGGCTCCTACATTACGAGATTAGTGTTGGGCATGGGTCTCTTGGATTCAATTCGCGGGGCGGAGAAGACGAGTATACCTGCTTCCCTGAGTCTAGAGACGATGAGGCTGATGGGCATGATCCACAGGTTTCGGATCGGGGTTTTTGCTTTAGTGCAACTAGCTCCAGAGATAGCTAAGGATGATGGTGATAAAGCTGGGGCATCTCAACCCACTCCCGAATCTTAGCCAGCCCCGATGGAGACCGAGGTACCTCCAGTAGCAGAGGAGCCACCCCCTGTGCGTATATTTTCACCATCTCGAGCTTATGATTGTTTTGAGAGGCTCGAGAGCGCTTTTGGGGGTGATACGGGCTGAGGTAACTGAGGCTCGAGCCGAGATTGCAGAGATTAGGGATACGTAGGACACTCAGTACACAGAGTTCATGGCACGTTTTGATGTATTACAGCAGATCTTAGAGCGCGACGTCGCCTCATCATTTGTCTTACGACCGAGGACTCCTCAGGCCCATTAGTTCCTCCGGCACCCTCATCCCCTACCCCGACACCGGTAGACACACCATGTGCTTCACCAGCAGCAGCAGCAGCACCGGCGCCCGAGCGCAACACCGACATTTGACTCTTCCTTTCTTTTACTTTCTTTGCATTTTATTTTAGACTTGTTTACTTAGAAAGGATTCTTCTTCTGAGTTTATGTTCATTTTGCATCATCGAGTTGTATTCATTGCTTTATCTTTCATATACACTCGATTTATTTTGTTTTTGTTGAGCTTCACTGAACCCCCTAGTGTAAGCGTGCAAATGGTCTTGTCTTCTTGGGAATTTAGAATTAGTCATGGGTACGACCAAGGTGCTGAGACACTTGCCCGTGTGAGCCTCTCAACCCGTCTGGGACACTACTCCCATGGAATTAGCTTCATCAAACGCAACACTAGGAGTCAGGGGAGTATTGTTTTGATTGCTTCTTCCACATTTGCTTTTGAATGATATACATTTTGAGTGAGCATGCATGTGTACATTGAGGACAATGTACATCTTTTCTATTGTTCTTGATTGTTATATGCTCACATAGCCAATGGCGGTTCACCTTAGTTGCAAGGATTGTATTCTTGAGTTTAGGAGAATTTTTTAACATTGAATATTTTTCATGCTCTAGTGTTTGCTTGAATTTCTAGGAATTTTTTCCCGATTTACACTTAGTGCACTACTCACTTGTTAAACTCTATTTGAAAACTCAAGTTTGATGTTAGAGGGACTAATTATAGTTGTTTCTTGTGTTTAAAAAAAAGAAAAAAGAAAAAAGAAAAAAAGTTTTATTGTTTATTTGTTCTTGTTGGGTGGAAAGAGCTACCGCCTATGAAGTACGAAGCTACTCTCATAAGTCGGATACTAGCTATGCCCTAATGAGAGAAAGACCTATCTCATAGGATGAGTGAAAGCTACCACTCCGGTCGAAAGAGCTATCACCTCGAAAGTGTGAAAGCCACCTTAGCGGCCGCTTTGGAAAGGGCTACCTTAGAGGATGTATGAAGCTACTACCATCTTTGAAATTGTTGTCACTTGTGTAGATAAATAAGTCACTTATATTTAGAGCTTTGAGGAGTATACCTTGGGTTGACTTGAGTGAATCCACACACTTTCACGATTTCGGGTTTGTTGTCCTTTTTTATTCAAGTTTTTAACTAGTGTGAACCTAAGGCCAAACACTTCCAATATTTTCTTCATTGATGCACATAACGTTTTAATTTTTGCTTAAGGACAAGAAAAAGCTTAAGTGTGGGAGAGTTTGATAAGTGCTTGTGCGATATGGATGCGAAGCGTTCATTCCTTATGTTGAGCATTACTTTTCTCAGGTTTTACACTAATATATGTGTTTTTATGTTACTTTTATGCAGGTAGGGTTGTGAGGCCAAGTATGAAGGAAAGTAGCCAATGTGGATTATAATGCACCAATTTTGGAGGAAATCTTGCTAAGGTTCAAACGCGAAGACAAGGGTCGATGTGAGATTCTAGAGTGTGTGATAACCTCCTCGTATTCGAGTTGGCACATCCATTCCGAGGGGCACAAAGACAGTCACACTCGGGCATTCCGACTTATGCACATAGAACAAGAGCTTTACCAACGTGCCTATCATTGAAGATGCAAGTGATCCACGACATGAACGTGTGCCCGTTTGCATTACTCCGATGAAAGTATGGATTCGGGAAGCTATTCAGGCCGGATAATGTAGCAGAGCACTATAGCAACACGGTCGAAAGTACTGTAGGAGCACTGTTCATAGTCGGCCAAGGAAACAGGAGTTCAGAGGATCCACATGGGCGTGTGAAAATTATCCATGCTAGTGTGGAAATTCCCCACGGGCGCGTGAAGCATCCACGACCGTGTAGTCACCCGATTCCAGCCTTATTTAAAAGCCGAATCAGCCCCGATTTTAGTATTCTTTTCTCCATCTTTTCCCCAACTTGAGAGAGGGCTTCCGCTAGGGTTTCGAGGGATATTGGCAAAGGTTTTGGAGAGGTTCTATGGCTCTGACATCATCATTCCGTAGGTAGAAGGTTGGTAGGGGAGCTTTACATGGAGGCGTATCCTATACCGGACGAGGGAATCCTTGGACGACGAGTAGAGAACTTTCCACAAGACCATCGACACGACTATCGAGTGGGGTTTCTTTATGGATTCATTGCTTTTACATTCTATTTCTTTGATTGTACTTAGCTCCATGGAGAGCTAAACCCCTACCGGGTACTCGGGTATTGTGAACCCTAAGATATATTTGTTTCTTTGAACCTCTTTATTATGCTTTCAATAAATTGATGTTTATTGTGAGTTCCAACCTTGAACGCTTGATTGTATGAACATTTCCCCTAGAGTGACACTAGGGTTGAGAGTTCTTGTTGGTAACCTTGTGAGTGAGTGACACACCACGAGCGTTAGCCAAAGTTAGGTTAAAGAGGGTTGAGAGGGTGAGTCGAGAGGTACATGTGCGTCCTCTTTCCCCTCCGGCGTGATAGATTCTACCTCCGTTCCTTGAGTTCTTTGCGATCATAATAGAGTGAATGGTCTAAGGGATGAACTTCCGCTGGGGCTTAGTTGCGCGTGCAACGGAGTGAAGCGTTGAGGTGATCTTAGTATCTAGGGCTCAATTGTGGTTAGGGACCTTCCACCTGGACCAAAGGGTTAGGTCTATAATAAGGAAGAGATTTATCACTTGGAATCCCTAGAGCTCATTACAACTCTATGCGAGTGCGAGGTGTTGAGATTATTCGATTTCTCCTCTGGGACATGTATATAGTTAGGCATAGTTGACATTAGATTTGGGACTACGTAATTAAGGATTTCCATGACTCATCATTGCATTGATTAGGAAGCATAATAGAGGGTTCTTGCACTTGAAACAATTATCCTAGGCGGAGCATTATCCGTGTACCCCATCTTTATTGATTGCCTTACCCTCCTTCTTTACTTTTGCTCTCTTACATGTTGCTTTTATTGTTGAAAATTGAATCATTGTCATACTCATTATAATTGATCTTTTACATAGCTAAGAATCAAATTAAGTATTTTTATTCCCTACTCCCTGTGGATTTCATACCCACTCACCAGGGATTATTACTTCGACAAACCCGTGCACTTGCCGGATATACGCATGGGGACCTTGTCAGTGATAATGGTGCTAGACGGATTGGAGATCTGCTCATCAATAGCTACCGTAAGAAGTCAAAACGGGTAATTGTATCGGTATACTGTGCTGACTATATCGCTCGAATCTCGATGATCTTAGACCGCAAGACACTCACAGTGCTCTCGAGCCTCTCAATACACTCATGGGCTCGAGAAGGGGTAATCGCGCGCTCTGCGGTCTCGGTCACCATCGGTACAAAATCCTCCGCCGCATCCCTACCACCCTCGGCGCTCTCAGTGGTAGAAGTGGCCAAAATGTAAGCTCCTGACCCATATCTGCACAGCACTCCTATCATCCTGAGAATATCGCGTCCAAGGGGAGTAGGAATAACTGTCTGATCGGTATCCCGAAAAGCATCACCGAGACCCATCCCCAGAATAAGTCTAGTAATGTAGGGACCAGCAAATAATACTCCCACTCTCCCGCTCTGGCCCAGGTATTGCATGTAATCTAACACAATGTGCCCCAGATGAATGGGCATGGACCTAACCATGTGATACAGATAAAGTAACCCCTGTTTGCTCAAAACACTAGTGTTATCACCTCGACCATCTACAAATCCGCTAATGACGGTGAATAAATACCTGTAGCTCAGCCGAGACAAACATGTGCCTTGGATACTCCCGGTTCATGTTGCCCCTGCCCGTACAAGACCTTGTATGCCTGCTGTGGTGTCAAGGTGACAATGTAATCTGTTGGCGAGTATCCATACTCCATGGTTTCTATGTATATCTCGTCATACAAGCCCATGCGAACCGAAAACTCTGTGACACTCATGGCAAATTGACGTCCGAATGCTCTAAACTGTATGCCATCAGTGATGTTAAAACTCATATACGCCTGCGCAAAATCAAAAAATACCATCACCTCCAGTGTTAGTGGCCGGAAAACTAGCTCTCGTATAGACAATAATCTTCTCCAGCTTCCCACGGCCATCAACGTGTCAAGTTCCATGACTAATTCATCACCACGCTGGACCCCAATTAGCACACTCGAGTCCATGAACCGGAATTGGCCAAACCTAAGTCCCGATAACCGCTCAAAATGAGCCCGATGCTCGGGATTTGAGAATTCAATATGTCCCAACTTGGGTGAAAGGTTTTTCTAGGGCGTTTCCCTTCTTGCCTCTTTGAGTGCGGTGCCATACGATCAAATAAGCTCAAAAACAACATACTGCAGAATTCCACACGGGCCTATGGAAATTACCCACGCCTGTGTGGATCTATGCGGTGGGAAACCGCACGGTTCCAAGTCAATTCTCCAAAAATATAACCTTCAGCCACGTTTAAACGCTTTCTAAACATGCACAAACCATTATAAAGTGCAAACTAGTGAAACTCAAGACATTTAATCCACTAAAAAAAGAAATGGCAAATAGATGAGAAATTAAGAGGTTTACCGATGAAATGGGTATGAACACTTTGAATTCAGCGTGAAAATTTTCTACAAAACCCTCTAAACTAGCGGTGAGAGGCCAAGAAACTGATCTAGAGTGGTTTTCGGATGGTTGGAAGTGAAGAAAGATGAGAATTCACAAAGATTTTAAAGAAAAAACTCGCATCTCTTGGACTTCTGTGCATCCACACGGGCGTGTGGAAATTACTCACACCCGTGCGCCTCCACAGGAGAGCTTCACAGGGGCTGATGTACGCCCTTGTGTGCTCTCGGGAAAACCCTCACTACCTTTGAATGCATCCGCACGGGCGTGCGGAAAATACCTACGCCCGTGCGTCCGACCCAAAGAGGCAGCAGCACGTCCCTGTGGCTTCTCTGTCTAACCGAGAAGAATCGCTAAGTGTTTCGCACGCCCTTGCGGAAATTCCGTACTGGCACGGACATCCACAGGCCCAACTCACAGGGGCGACCGCACGCTCCCGTGTCTTCTTGGGATTGAGAGATCTCGTCTGCAGTGATCCGCACAGGCGTGCAGAAAATTCCCACACCCGTGCGTTTTTCATAAGTTCACCCACAGGGACGAGTCCACGCTCCTGTGTGCTCTCGGAATAATTTGTCACCTCTCTGTAGGAAAACACACGCCCTTGCGGAAGTCACCCGCTGCAAAAATCCTCACGGAAGTCACCCACGTTTTTCATAAGTTCGCCCACAGGGACGAGTCCACGCTTCTGAACATGCCTACACATTCAGAGCTTGCGCTTTTATACAAAATACACCAGCGGAAAACATTAAAAACAAGCTCAAGCGACATAAACTTCACCAAATCCTCATGAAAACATACAATGACATTAAAATCCACAATACAATACACAATAGAAGCATCTAAAAATCAAGACACCAACTCTCAACAAGTTATTCATGCAAAACTAAACTAATAACTAAGAAGAAAAACAGTAAACACTTGGGTTATCTCCCAAGATGTGCTTGTTTTACGTCACTAAGCTTGATGTACCTTGTCCTTACCTCGCGGGGGCTCATAGACGAATGTTGCCCTCTTACCCATGGCTTGAAAGCATGACAAAGAAAGTCTCTTAGAGGTAGAGGGAGAGTTATCGGGCTTGGGACCACCTAGCAATGGTTCATCCAACTTGTTCAGTTCACGCACATCTCCCAACAACATTAGAGCGTTTCCAGTGGTGTCTCCTAACTCTCTTCATCTTCCGAAGCACCTTCTTCAGGATCCCAGGAGTAGACGGTACTTCTTCCATCTAGCCAAGCATCATTACTTCTTGATTTTCCTTCTCTTGGTCGAACAAACCCTCATAGGGGTCCAAATTAAACATTTCCTGCATATATTCATCAACAATCTCATCAGTATTGTCTAGAAAATACAAAATATCATCAAAATCAAGAGAATGGCGCATGGCTTCAGCAAGGCGGTATGTGAGCTTTTGATCTCCAACTCTCAAAGTTAGCTCCCCATCATCCTTGTCAATCAATGCCTTGGAAGTCCACAAGAAAGGCCTCCCAAGTATCAAGGGTACATCCGCATCCTCATCGACGTCTAGCACCACAAAATCTACAAGAAATATGTACTTGTCCATCTTGACAAGCACATCTTCGATGATACCCCTCGGATGTCTCACCGTTCGGTCCGCCAATTGGAAAGTCATCTGAGTAGGCCTAGCCTAGCTTATGAAAAAAAGTGTATGTCATGATGTTGATACTAGCCTCTGAGTCCGCCAATACCATTTTTTCACCTAAATTGCCAATGTTGCACAGAATGATGAAGCTTCCCAGGTCTTTCCTCTTGTTCGCATATTCTTTTACAAAACCACTAAGCAAGAAGCATCTAAGATCACTGAAGCACTCTCCTCTAACTTCCTGTTGTTAGTCAACAAACCCTTCATGAATTTTGCATACTTAGGCATTTAATACAATGCCTCAACAAAAGGAATATTGATGTAGAGTTACTTGAACAAAATCAGGAACTTCTTATACTGTTCATCAGATTAGTCATTCATCAACCTAGAGGAATAGGGGATTCTTGGCTTGAAAGATGAGGGGTGCCACCTCCTTCTCTTTGCTTGTTCCCTCTTCAACCTCTATGACATCGGGTGCATGTTCATTGGGCTTCTCATTTGGAAACCTACCTTCAACCTCACGATCAATTCTCAAAGTAATCGCCTTCACATGCTCTCTAGGATTGGTTTCGGTATTGCTTGGCAAGCTTCCTTGTGGTCTCTCCGATAGAGACTTCGCAATTTGCACCACTTGATTCTCACGGTTGTGCAAAGAAGCTGTGTGGTTGCGAATTGTAGCCTCAACTGATTGAAACCTTGTATCCGATTATTGCACAAATCTAGTCAAGTCCTTCTCCAAATCGGTCATTCGGGTCTCCAAACCGGAAACTCAGTTCTCTATGTTTGGGCCTTGTTGTTGTTGGAAACCCAGTGGCCCCATGGCCTTTTGTGGAACTTGGTTACTCCATGAGAAATTGTTATGATTCTTCAAACCTGGATTGTAGGTGTCGTTGTATGGATTCTCTTGATTCCTCATCGCATTACCCACAAAATCAACATTCTCAACCGAAGATGTATCACCAATGGAGATCGGGTAATCAGAGGGAGCATATCCCCCACCACACCCGGTACAAGTAGTCACGGCCGCCACTCTATTCGAAGTTAGAACATCTAACTTCTTACTCAATGATTCCACATGAGCCGCCAATGAAGTTACTCCATCTATCTCATGAAGTCCAGCCACCTTCTTCTTCTCCCTGGCATTCCATTGGTAACTATTTAACCCCATTTCTTCAATTAGTTGACGGGCCTCACCGGGGGTCTTGCTACATAAGGTACCTCCTGCTATCGCATCCAAGAGTTGCATTATTCTCGGATTCAACCAATTGTAAAAGGTCTGAACAATCATCCACTCCGGGAATCCGTCTTATGGGCACTTTCTCAAGAGCTCCTTGAACCTTGTCCACATCTCAAATAGAGACTCCAATTCCAACTGTATAAAGGATGAGATCTCATTCCTAAGCTTTGAAGATTTTTTGGGAGCGAAATAACGGGCAAGAAAAGTTTCTACCATCTCCTCCCATGTGGTAATTGATGCTCTAGGTAATGAGTGTAGCCATTGCTTCACTCTCCCCTTTAAGGAAAATGGGAAGGCTCCCAACATGATGGCATTATCCATCACCCCTTTTATCTTGAGCATATCACACACCTTGAGAAAGTTCTTTATATGACTGTTTGGATCGTCATCGGCCAAACCATTGAACTGTGTGGATTGCTGCAACATGTGGATGAATGACGGCTTCAGCTTGAAGTTCTGAACTATAATTGGGGGACGCACAATACTCGATTGTGTCCCCAATACTGAAGGTCTGCATAATTGGATAATATCATGTGTTGCTCATTTTGTTCCGCTATATTATCTGACCCTTCAATTTCCAAATCAGCTAGATTAGACTATTCTTGCACAGGTTCTTTCCCTTTTCTTCTAAATATATGTTTGAGCTTGGGATATTCTTCAATCAATATTGAGGGGTTCCCTCGGGTCATGAACCTTGAGCTACACAAAAAGAAGGAAAACAAATCAAAACAATGACAGAAAAGAAGATGTGAAGTAGAATGAATAAATGAATAGCTAAGAAAACAAAGTGCAAAGTATCTCTAAACGCCTAGTACCTAGCAACGGCTCCAAAAACTTGACAACACACCTTGCGTATATCCTGCAAGTGCACGTGTTTGACGAAGTAATAAAATCCCCGGTGAGTGGGTATCGTATCCTCAGGGAGTAGGGAGTAAAAATACTTAAATTGTTTCTTAACTAAGTGAAATATGAATAATGATTTGTGTGACAAGATGTAATGCAAACAAAAGTAAAAGAGAGAAGAGAGAGAGAGCACAAGTAAAGGAGAGGTAAGACAATCGATATAAATGGGGCACTAGGATATTGATCCGCCTAGGAGAACCGTTTCAAATGCAAAAACCCTCTATTATGCTTCTGAACTAATGCATTAATGAGTCGTGTTGATCCTTTAATACATGGTCCCAAATCTAAGGTCAACCATGCCTAACTCTATACATGTCCCGGAGGAGAAATTGAACAATCTCTCAAACTCGCACTCATATAGAATTGCAATGAGTTCTAGGGATTCCAAGTGATAAATCCTATTCCTATATGTAGACCTAACCTTTGGTCAAGGCGGAAGGTCCCTAGCCACAACTAAGCCCTAGATGCTAAAATCACTTCAACGCTTCACTCCATTGCACTCGCAACTAAGCCCCAGAGGAAGGTCATCCCTTAGCCCATTCACTCTACTATGACCGCAAAGAACTCGAGGAATTTGAGGTAGAATAAATCACATCAGAGGGGTAAGGGGACGCTCCGCTACCTCTCGACTCACCCTCTCAACCCTCTCCAATCTAGCTTTGTCTAACTCTCGTGGTGTGTCACTCACTCACAAGGGTTACCAACAAGAACTCTCAACCCGAGTGTCACTCTAAGGGTGTATTCATACAATCAATGCATTCAAGATTGGAACTCAATAAAAATATCAATTAATGATGGCATAATAACAAGGTTCGATGAAACGAATACATCCTAGGGTTCACAATCCAAGTACCCACAAAGGGGTTTAGCTCTCCATAGAACTAATTACAATCAATGAAATCGAATGTAAAAGCAATAAATCAATAGAAAACCCCCCAATAGTGGTGACAATGGTCTTGTGGAGAGTCCTCTACTCATCCAAAGGTCCCTTTGTCCGGCCTAGGATACACCTCGCTAGATCAATGCCGATGAAAGTTCACCCACTAACCTTCTTCCAAACAGAGCGCAATATCAGAGCTGTAGAACCTCTCACAATCCCTAGCCAATGCGTCTCAAAACCCTTGCCACAACCCTCTCTTATGTTGGGGAAAAGATGGAGAAAAGAATGCTAAAATTGGGGTTGAAAACGGCTTTTAAATGGCTGGAATCGGGAATCCACACGACCCTGTGGATATTCCACATGGGCTTGTGGAATTAACACACGGGCGTGTGGAATTTCCACATGCCCATAAGGCTTCTCTAGCAAACTCCATCGGCCGGCTTTGAACAGTACCTGCTACAATATTTTCTATGGTATTGCTACGGTGTCCCTGCTATAGTGCGATCCGAAACACTCCCGAAAACATGCTTTCATCGAGGTAACATAAACGAGCACACGTTTACTTCGTAGATCGCTTTGCTTATTCAATAAACGGTCGCATTGGTGGAGATCTTGTTACACATGCACAAGCTGGAATACTTAGAATGTGACTACCTTTGTGCCCCTCCAAATTATTGTGCTAGCTTGAATACAAGGTGGTTGGCACACATTCTAGCATCTTGAACCCGACTTATGTCATCACATTTGAACCTTCCCAAGATTTCCTCCAAATGGTGCACTCACGATCTACAATGGCTTCTTTCTCTAAGATTCGGCTTCACAAACCTATATGCATGAAAGTAACATAAATACACATATATTAGTGTTAAAACCCAATAAAATTAATGCTCATCATAAGTAAAAAACACTTTACATTCTTATCACACAAGCACTTATCAAGCCACAGTCACAAGTTGTGATGGTTGTGGGGGTTCACATATTGACAACACCCCTTGCGTGTGACCCACAAGTGCACGGGTTTGTCAAAGTAATAAATCCCAAATGAGTGGGGTATCGTATCCACAGGGAGTAAGGGAATAAAAGTACTAAAATTGCTACTTAACCAATTGGAAATGAATAATGATTGTGTTGATAAGATATCATTTAAACAGAAATAAAAGAAACAAGAATGAGAGGCACAAGTAAGTGAGGGGAAAGGTAATCGATAGAAGTGGGGAACTCAGACAATACTCCTCCTAGGACTAATGTATCAAGTCCAAGACCTACTATTATACTTCCTAAATAATGTTTAATGAGTCGTGGAAATCCTAAAGTACACGGTCGCAAACCTAAGGTCAACCGTGACTAACTCTACACTGTGTCCCGTTGGAGAAATCACTAGTCTCAATACATCACACTGTATAAAGTTGCATGATGTTCTAGGTATTCAAAGTGATAAACCCTATCCTATGTATAGATCTAACCCTTTGGTCCAAGCGAAAGACCCCTAGTCATAATAAAGCCCAGATACTAAAATCACTTCAACGCTTCACTCTGTAGCTAGCGCAACTAAGCCCCAGTGGAATTCATCTTTGAGTACTTCACTCTATTGTGACCACAAAGAACTATAAGAAATTGAGGTAAGATAAATCACACTGAAGGGGAAAGGGGATGTTGTGCTACCTCTCGACTCACCCTCTCAACCCTCTCCAATCTAGCATTGTCTGACCCTCATGGTGTGTCACTCATCCACAAAGGCTACCAAGATGGACACTCAACCCTAGTGTCACTCTAAGGGGGAAATCATGCAACAAGCATTCAAGATTGGAACTCAATTTAAAACATCAATTAGGGAAAACATAATAAAAGGTCAATGAAATAATAACATCCTAGGGTTTACAAAATTCAAGTATCCACTAGGGGGTTTAGCTCTCCATGGAGCAAGATACAATCAATAAAGAAATTGAAATTAAAAACAAGTAATCCATAGGAAAACCGCCTCAGTATTCGTGTCGATGGTCTTGCGGACTAGCCTCTTCTTCTGCAAAGGTCACTTGTCCGGCCTAGGGCACACCTCGCCGGATCGGTGTCGATGAAAGCTTCCCCAATAACCTTATTCCAAGAGAAGTGCGGTGTCGAATCTGCAGGACCACTCCAAAGACTTGCCAAAAGCCTCTCAAAACCCTAGCCGACGGTCTCTCAAAAGATGGAGAAAAGTTGGAGAGAAGGGTGCAAGATTCCTAAAAATCGGGCTGAATTGAAGCTTAAATAGGGCTAGAATCGGGCATCCACACGACCCTATGGTTTCTCCACACGGGCCTATGGAATTTCCACACGGGCATGGGGAATTTCCACACGCCCTTGAGGATTCTCTAGAAACCTGATTTTTGGCGGCTATGAACAGTAACTTATACAGTACATTGCTACAACAATTTGTTGTAATAACCTGTTATAGTACTCTGCCTAAACACTCCAAATTCCACACTTTTTATCGAGGCAACATAAATGGGCACATGTTTATGGCATAGATCGTAACTTTTCTTCAATCAAAGGCCTCATTGGTGAAGATCTTGCTATCAATGCACAAGTCGGGATACACAAATATGACTGCCTTAGTTCCCTTTTCAACTCATTGTAATGACTTGAATAAATGGAGGTTGATACACATTCACGTATCTTAGAGCCCTACTTGTGTCTTCGTGTTTGTTCCTTCCAATATTCTAATAAATAGTATATTCACGATCTACTTGTGGCTTATTTTCTTAATACTCAGCTTTACAACCCTAAATCCGCAAAAGAACACAAAATATATATGTATTAGCGCTTAAACCTGATAAAAGTAATACTCATCGTAAGAAAATACACTTCACATTCTTAACACACAACCACTTATCACATATGCCGTCAGATTGCCAGATCTCTACTGGTGGCACATTCTCTATTGAGCAAGTTGACTTTGTGGGTAATTCAATAACAAACCAAGGCAATCCTTATAGCAACAAAAAGGCATGGAACTACCGGGTTTCCAATAACAACAACAAGCCCCAAACATGGAGAACTGAGTTTCAGGCTTGGAGACCTGAATAACCGACTTAAAGAAAGCTTTGACCAGATTTGTTCAATCATCGGATACAAGGTTCTAATCAGTTGAAGCTACAATTCGTAACCACACCACGTCATTAGACAATATAGATAATCAAGTGGGTCAAATTGTGAAGTCGTTATCGGAGAGGCCACAAGGAAACTTAACTAGTACCACTGAAACCAATCCGAGAGAACATGTGAAGGTGATCACTTTGAGAAGCGATCGTGAGGTTGAAGGTAGGCTTCCAAGTGAGAAGACCAATGGTGAGGCACCCGAGGTCCTGAAGGTTGAGAAGAGAACTAACAAGGAGAAGGAGGTGGCACCACCACCTTACAAGCCAAGAATCCCTTATCCTTCAAGATTGAAGAATGACTAAAATGATGAGCAATACAAGAAGTTCTTGGGTCTATTCAAGCAATTGCACATCAACATTCCTATTTTGGAGCCATCGTCTCAAATGCCTCGGTATGCTAGGTTCTTGAAGGATCTTTTGACTTACAAGAGGAAGTTGGAAGAGAGTTCATCGGTGATCTTAGATGCCTCTTGTTCGGCAGTTTTGCAAAAGAATATGCCGAACAAGAAGAAAGAACAGGCTTTGAATGTGTATACACATCCAAGAATTTTTGGCATAGCATGCTGATTTTTCTAAGTCATCTAGAAAGACACACGGCCATGTGGAAATTCCACACGGACGTGAGTTTTCATTCAGAGCTCATCTCGGGATGGCACAAGGGCGTGCATTTTCCCCTGTGAATGACATTGTCATGGTCCCACGCCCATGTGTTGATTCCATATGGGTGTGTGTTTCTCTGTAGAGACTTAGAGATTTATCTCGAGAAGACACAAGTACATGTGTCTACGCCCTTTTGAGTCTGACCCTGTGACATACACACGGGCATGGGTAATTTCCACACACTCGTGTGGATCTCTGCAGAGAATTCTCCTCCATCCCAAAAAGATACAGGGGCGTGTGAGTGCTCTTGTGAAGAAACCTGTGAAGATCCACACGCCCGTGCGGAATTTCCCCACGGGCGTGGAAAACACTTAGAACTTTTTCTCAGTTAGATAGAGAAGCCACAGGGGCATGTGGGTGCCCTGTGGGTCGGGCACACGGCATGGGGAATTTCCACAAGCCAATGTGGTTACGTTCAGAGACAAAGTGTTCTATACCAAGAGCACACTGTGTGTCTGCCCCTATGAATCTCCCCTGTGGAGTTCCACAGGCGTGGTTAATTTCTGCACGCCCGTGTGGATGCACATAAATCCAAGAGATACGGGTTTTCTATAAACTTCTTTTTGCTTCTTTATGTTCTCTCTCCTAAACATTCAAAGAACACTCTCAATCACTCACCCGACTTCACACCGTTATTTTCAGGAGGTTTTGCTTGAGTTTTCCAACCGTTTTTGACATTTTAATCTTCATCTCGTCAGTAAATCCTTTTTCTCTTTTCTTCTTCACCACACTTGATTTTAATTGATTAAAATGGTGAATGTTGGTTCGTTTTTGTGATTATATGGTCTATGCATGTCTACAAAGAGTTTAGAAATGATGTTAAGGTGTATTTTTGGATTTTTTTGTCATGCGGCCGCGCAGTGTTCACACCACGAGGATCCACACAAGCGTGTGGAATTTGCACACGATCGTGTGGATTTCTATAATATTAATCCTTTGAACCAATTTGATCAATTTCTTTTTGATTTCTTGGAAGTATGTGATATGCTCAAGATCAATGGTATTACATGCTATCAAGTTGAGAGCCTTCCCATTTCTTTAAAGGGGAGAGCGAAGCAGTGGCTATACCCATTACCTAGAGCATCAATCACTACATGGGAGGAGATTGGTAGAAGCTTTTCTTGCCCATTATTTCTCTCCCAGAAAATCTGCAAAGCTTAGGAATGAGATCTCATCTTTTGTACAAATGGAATTGGAGTCTCTATTCGAGACATGGGAAAGGTTCAAGGAACTCCTGCGAAAATGTCCTCATCATGGGTTTCCAGAGTGGATGATCATTCAGACTTTTTACAATGGTTTAAACCCAACTATAAGAAAGTTACTTGATGTAGCGGCATGAGGTACCTTAGGTAGCAAGACCCTTGGAGAAGCCCGACAATTAATTGAAGAAATGGGGATCAACAACTACCAATGGAATGCTATGGAGAAGAAGAAAGTGGCCGGCATCCATGAGATTAATGCGGTTACATCATTGGTGGCCCAAGTGGAGGCATTGTGTAAGAAGTTAGAGACCCTAACTTCTTCGAGATTGGTGGCCATAACGAGTTGTGATGGATGTGAAGGGGGACATGCCCCATCCGATTACATGACAGTCGTTGGTGGTACACCATCCGTTAAGCAAGTTGACTATGTGGGTAATGTAATAACAAACCAATGCAATCCTTATAAGCACTAATACATGTGGATTTGTGTTCTTTTGCGCATGTAGGGTTGTGAAACTAAGTATTGAGAAAAGAAGCCAAAAGTAGATCGTAAATGGATTATTTAGTGGAATCTTGGAAGGAACCATCGGGAAGACATAAGTAAGTCTCCAAGATACGTGAATGTGTGCCAACCTCCATGAATTCAAGTCACTAAAATGAGTTCGACGGGCACAAAGGCAGTCACATTTACGTATCCTGACTTGTGCATTAATAACAAAAGCAGTCACAAGTACTATAGTAATTACTATTCACAGGTGGCCGAAAACAGGATTTCAGAGAATCCACATGGGTGTACAGAAATTCCCCACGCCCGTGTGGAAATTCCATAAACATGTGGGAAAAATCCCACAAGGGCATGTGGATTCTCGATTCCAGCCCTATTTAAACAGCGATTCACCCGATATTTGGGATCTTCCTTCCCCTGTTCTCCAACTTTCAACCATCTTTCAAGAGGCCATCGGCTAGGGTTTAGAGAAGCTTTTGGAATTAGTTTGGAGTGGTTATAAGGATTTCAACACCGCGCTCCACTTGGAAGAAAGATATTGGGGGAGCTTTCGTCGGCATCAATCTGGCGAAGTATGCCTTAGGCAGGGCAAGGGGATCTTTGGAGAAGACTTGTCTACTCCACAAGACCATCGACACGAATACCGAGGGGGTTTTCCAATGGAACACTTGTTTTTACTTTCGATTTCATTGTTGATTGTATTGTGCTCCATGGAGAGCTAAACCCCCTAGTGGATACTTGGATTTTGTAAACTGTAGGATATTATTGTTTCATTGATCTTTTATTATGCTTTCCTTAATTGATGTTTCAATTGAGTTCCAATCTTGAATGCTTCTTGAATGATTTCTCCCTTAGAGTGACACTTGGGTTGAGAGTCCATCTTGGTATTCGTTATAGATGAGTGACACACTACGATTGTTAGACATTGCTTGATTAGAGAGGGTTGAGAGGGTGAGTCGAGAGGCAGCGGAGCGTCCCCTTTCCTCTCCGGTGTGATTTATCCTACCTTCATTTCCTTGAGTTCTTTGCGGTCACAATAGAGTGAAGTTCTAGAGGATGAACTCCGCTAGGGCTTAGTTGCGTGAGCAATAGAGTGAAGCGTTGAAGTGACTCTAGTGTCTGGGTCTTAAATGTGACAAGAGGCCTTTCGCCTGGACCAAAGGGTTAGATCTATACATAGGAAGAGGGTTTATCACTTGGATGCCTTAGAACTCCATGCAACTATACACAGTGTGAGGTGTGGGACTGAGTGATTTCTCTACCAGGACATAGTGTAGAGTTAGTCACGGTTGACCTTAGATTTGGGACCGTGTACTTAAGGATTTACATAACCCACTGACTGTGTACCTCTCACTTACTTGAGCATCTCATTCTTGTTCTATTATCTTTGTTCACATTACATTTTATCGACACTAACATTGTTCACTTTCATGTGGTTAACTAGCAATTTAAGTGTTTTTATTCCCTACTCCCTGTGGATACGATACCCTACTCACCTGGGATTTATTACTCGACAAACTCGTGCACTTGCGGGTCACATGCATGGGCATTGTCAGCCACCGCACCACCGGGTTTTTAATAACAACAAGCCCTGAACATGGAGAATAGAGTTTCAGGCTTGGAGACCCGGATGTCCGATACAGATAAAGCTTTGACCTGATTTGTGTAATCATCAGATATACACGGTTCCAATCGGTCGAGGCTACACTTCGCAACTACACCACCTCATTGCATAATTTAGAAAATCAAGTGGGCCAAATTGCGAAGTCTCGGTTGCAAAGACCACAAGAAATCTTGCCAAGCAATACTGAGACTAATCCAAGAGAATATGTGAAGGCGATCAATTTGAGAAGTGGTCATGAGTTTGACAGTAGGCTTCCAAGTGAGAAGACCAATGTTAAAGCACCCGAAGTCATGGAGGTTCAGGAGAAAGACAACAAAAAAAAAGAGGTAGCACCCCCACCTTACAAGCCAATAATCCCTTATCCTTCATGATTGAAGAACGACTAAATTGATGAGCAATACAAGGAGTTCTTGGGTCTATTTAAGCAATTACACATCAACATTCTTTTTGTAGAGGCATTGTCTCAAATGCCACAATATGCTAAGTTCTTGAAAGAACTTTTACCAACAAGAGGAAATTAGAAGAGAGTGCATCGGTCAGCTTAGATGCCTCTTATTCAACGGTGTTGCAAAAAAATATGCCGAACAGGAAGAAAGCCCCCGGAAGCTTTGTGATACCATATCACATTGGCAATTTCGGTAAAGAGATGGTATTCTCGGATTCAGGGGCTAGTATCAATGTCATGTCGTATTCTTTATTTCAGATACTAGGTTTGGGAGAGCCTAGTCCCACTCGGATGATATTGGAATTGGTGGACCGAACGGTGAGACATCCGAGGGGCATCATTGAAGATGTGCTTGTTAAGTTGGACAAGTACATATTTAATATAGACTTCATAGTATTGGATGTCGATGAAGATGTAGATGTTCCTTTGATACTTGGGAGGCCATTCTTACGCACTTCCAACGCATTAATCAACATGGATGGCGGGGAGTTGACTTTAAGGGTTGGAGAAGAAAAGCTCACATACCGACTTGCCAAAGCCATGTGATATTCTCTTGACTTTGATGATACTCTCTATTTTCTTGATTCTACCGATGAACTAATAGATGAATATGTGCTAGAAATGTTGAATCTAAACCCGTATGAGGGGTTGCTAGACCAAGAGGTGGATAGCAAAGAAGTAATGATGCTTGGTCTAGAGGAAGAAGTACCATCTAACCCGAGGATTATGAAGAAGATGCTCCGGAAGATGAAGAGGGTGAGGAAACACCACAAGAAACACCCTAAGGCTGTTGAGGATGTGTAAGAATGGAACAACATTGACAAACCCTTGTTAGGTGGTACCAAGCTCGACAACTCTCCCTCTACCTTCAAGAGACTATGTTCATCATGCTTCCAAGTCATGGGTAAGAGGGAAACCTTCATTTATGAACCCCTGTGAGGTAAGAAGAGGTACGTCAAGCTAAGTGACTTTAAACAAGCACTTCTTATGAGATAACCCAAGTCTTTAGTGTTTTTCTAGCTTTTAGTTTAGTGTTTGCATGAATAAGGCTTTAAGTGTTGGTATCTTGATTCTTAGATGCGTTTGTTGTGATTTTCTCATGGACATTATGTTGTCATCATGTGCCTAATTGTGTGTGGTGAAGAATCTTGGTAGTTTGAGCATATTTTTCGTGTTTTCTCTTGTTAAAATTGTATTGTTAGACAGGCTATGAGTGTATATTTGTGTTCAGGAATTTTCTACAGAGCTTGCCAAGTTTTCTAAGTGTGCAGAGAAAACCCAAGCCTGTGTGGAATTTCCGCACGAACGTAAGTCTTCGTTCAGAGCTCATCCATAAACGGCACAGGGCTGTGGACTCGCCCCTGTCAATGACCTTGTAAATTTCACACGCCCGTGGGTAATTTCTGCATGGGCATGTGTCATCCTACAAACACTGAGAATTTTTTATGAGAAAGCACAGGGGTGTGGACTTATCCTTGTGGATGACCCTGTGATAAACGCATGTGCGTGGGTAATTTCCACACGCCCGTGCGGATCACTACAAAAGAGCTCTCTTCCATCCCAAGAATACACAAGGGCGTGGAAGTGCCCTTGTGAACTAGCCCTGTGAAATATCCTCGCCGATGGGGAAATTCTGCAACGGGCATGGGAAATACTTAGAGAATTTTCTCTGATGAGTAGAGGAGCCACAGGGGCATGGGGATGCCCTTGTGGGTCAGGCGCACAGCCATAGGTAATTTCTGCACGCCCGTGTGGTTGCGTTTAGAATGCTTTGAGTGTTTTCCAGAGAATCCATAGGGGCGTGCATTTGCCCCTGTAGGTCTCTCCTGTAGAGTCCCACGGGCGTGGGTAATTTCCACATGCCCTTGTGAATGTGCAGAAACGCAAAAGCCGCAGTTTTCCTTTAAAAATCCATTTGGTCTTCTTCAGTCTCACACCTCTAGTCAATCAAAAAACACTCTCCTTTACTCTCCCGGCCTCGCACCATTGATTTAAAGAGATTTACTTGTGTTTTCTGGCCTAATCTAAAGTTTTGAACTTCATCCCATCGGTAACCCTTAACTCTCTCTTTTCTTTATCATATTTGATTTTACTCACTTAGAATGGTGAATATTGCTTCATTTCTACAATTAAATCGTTATTGCATGATTAGAAAGAGTTTAGAAACAATTATAAGTTGTATTTGTGGAGTTTTAACGTGTGGCCATGTGGTTTTCATGCCCCGTGGATTCACACGGGCATGTGAAAAATCCACACTACCATGTGGATTTCTGCAGAACTACTTTATGAGCTTGTTTGATCAAATTTATTTCAAAATTTTATAGTTATGGAACCTTGATTGAAGAAGCAAGCTGATAAAGAGGCCACGTGAGTCATCCACTGAGCTAGAAAATATAAGATTTGCTATTCCCGAACATCAAGTGCGTTTTGAGCGGTTGTCAAGGTTGAGATTTGGACAATCTCTCTTCCTAGGCACTGTATACTGTGGGACTTACAGTTCGGAGATGAGTTAGCGGATGAGGTTGAGGATCTCATTTCAGTGGGTGGCTGGAGGTAGTTACTCTAGAGGTTCTGTCATCATTTGAGTTTGATAGATCTTATGAGAGAATCGACAGCCTTAGCGCAGTTCAGTTTAGAGTATTTGGGCATCACCATAGCATGAGCATCACTCAGTTTTTGATTCTACTTTGTTTGTATGATGAGGCATTCACAGATACTGAGGAGTACGCTCAGTTGCCAACAGATTATCCTAGCACCTTGACCCCGCAGAGAGCATATGGGGTGTTATGCGGTCAAGGCCAGTATGAGCCATGGGTTTCCAAGGCCACGTGCCTTTCTCGACTTGTATTTCGATACTTACATACCATTATGAGCAGGTCGGTGAACGGCCATGGTAATAGTATAGCCGTGCTGAGCCGGCAAGAGCTGCTATATCTCTACTCGATGGTTCAGGGCATACCTATCCATCTTGGACACATCCTGCAGAGTATATACAACATCAGGGGAAGTATGTCAGATTAGGAGTGATATTCTCAGGCCCCTACATTATGAGACTAGTTATGGGTATGGGTCTCCTGGACACGATTCGAGGGGCCAAGAAGGCTAGTATACCTACTCCCCTAGACATGGAGATGATGAAGCTGATGGGGATGGTTCGCAGGGTCCAGTCAAGAGTATATGCTTTGATTATAGCCACCGCAGAGATAGCCGAGGATGAGGGTGATGATACCGAGGGTTCTCAGCTTGCCCCTGAGCCTCAGCCTGAACCGATAGAGACCGAGGCAACTCCTGTAGCATAGGAGCTACCCCTAGTATGCATGTTTTCACCTTCTTAAGCCGATGATCACTTTGAGAAGCTCGAGAGTGCTGTGGTGGTGCTACGGACAGAGATTACCGAGGTTTGAGTGACACAGACCATACAGTACACAGAATTTATGGCACATTTAGACAATCTATAGCAGATCCTAGAGCGAGACGTTGCCTCATCATTTGTCCTGTGGCCAATCACTCCTCAGGCATCTCCAGCACCATCATCACCAGTTCATGCACCGATTGGTCCACCCAGTATATCATCACCACCAGTAGGAGGAGTAGCTGAGGAACTCGAGCTTGAAACCAATGCTTGATGCGTCTTTCATTATTTCTTTCTTGTTATTTTATCTTTACTTTCTGCATTTTATATTTTAGACTTGTATACTCCAAAAGGATCCTCCTTCTAAGTTTATCTTTTATTTTTTGTTTGAGTTGTGTTTCATTGCTCTATCTTTTATATACTTGAGTTGTTTTTGTTTTTATTGAGCTTCACTGAACCCCCTTGTGTATGTGTGCTTATGGTCTTGTCAGTATGGGAATTGAGAACTAGTCATGGACACGGCCAATGTGGGTCGTGTGTGCTTTACAGCCCATTGGAACTTTACTCTCAAGGATTTTGCTCCACTAAATGCATCACTAGGAGTCTGGGGAATATTGTTTCATTTGCCCACTCCCACATATTTTCTTAATTGCTATACTTTCTATTGTGCTTACATGTGTACATTGAGGGCAATGTACATCTTAAGTGTGGGGAGGTAGTTCACATTGCACATGTCTTTTACACAAGTTCTGATTGCTATACATGCTCACATAGCCAATGGCGGTTCACCTTAGTTGCAATGTTTGTATTCTTGAGTCTAGGAGATTTTTTAACATTGAATGTTCTCATGCTCTAGTTTTTATTTTAATTTCTAGAAATTTTTGCCCGACTGACACTTGTTGCACCACTCGCTCATGAAACTCTTTTGGAAACTCAAGTTCGATGTTTAAGGGACTAATTAGTTTTCTATTATAAAAAAACATTTGGCAAAAGAGAAATAAAAAGAAAATATATGGTTTAGTTGTGCATTTGGGGTGGAATGAGCTACCACCTATGAAGTGTGAAGCTACTCTCATAAGTCGGATACTGGTTATTCCCTAATGAGAGAGAGAGCTATCTCATGGGATGAGTGAAAGCTACCACCCTTGCAGAAAGAGCTACCACCTCAAAAGTGTGAAAGCCACCTTAGCGGCCTCTTCAGAAAAGGCTACCTTAGAGGATGTATGAAGCTACTACTATTTCCCTGCTTTGTTATGTTGTGTAGATAAATAACTCCTTTATACTTAGAACTTTGAGGAGTATAGCTTGGGTTGAATTGAGTGAGTGTACATACACTTACATGATTTCGGGTAGTGGTCCTTTTTGATTCAAGTTTTCAGCTAGAGCATTGACTTTTTCATATTTAGTGTTGAAATTCCCCTTACTCATAGAATGCTTTTCCTTGCATGCTTTGGTGAATCTAAGGTTGAGCACTTTCAATCTTTCCTTTTTCTATGGTCCAATGTTTTATTTTTGCTGGAAGACAAGCAAAAGCTTAATACAGGTATTAGTAATATGAAGTATTCTTTTCTTATGATGAGCATTACTTTTATTAGGTTTTATCGCTAATACATGTGTATTTGTGTTCTTTTGCGCATGTAGGGTTAGTGAAGCTATGCTTTGAGAGAATAAGCCAAAAGTAGATCGTAAATGCACTATTTGAGGAAATCTTGGAAGGAACAAACGGGAAGACATAAGTGGGGCTCCAAGATACATGAATGTGTGCCAACCTTCATGTATTCAAGCCATAACAAGGTGTTGGAAGGGCACGAAGGCAGTCAGATTTGTGTATCCCGACTTGAGCATTAATAGCAAGACCTTCCCCAATGAGGCTTTTGATTGAAGAAGAATTGCGATCTACGGCATAAACGTGTTCCCATTTATGTTGCCTCGATGAAAAGTCTGTAATTGGAAGTGTTTCAATGAAGTACTGATGCAAGTATTATAGTAAATCACTATAGCAAGACACTATAGCAGTTACTGTTCACAGTCTGTTGAAAATCAGATTTCCAGAGAATCCACATTGGCGTGTGAAAATTCCCAATGCGCATGTGGAAATTCCATAGGCCCGCGTGGTAGATCCACAAGGGCGCGTGAATGCCCGATTCTAGCCCTATTTGAGCCGTGATTCAACCTGATTTTGGGAATCTTCTTTCCCCCTTCTCTCCAACTTTTCTCCATCTTTTGAGAGGCCGTCGGTTAGGATTTTTAGAGGCTTTTGGCATGTCTTTAGAGTGGTTCTCCAGATTCAACACCACGCTACACATGGAAGGAGGTTATTTGGGAAGCTTTCATCGGCATCGATCTGGCGAGGTGTGCCCTAGGCCGGACAAGGGGACCTTTAGAGAAGACGAGGCTACTCTACAAGATCATTGACATGAATATCGAGGAGGTTTTTGTATGGATTGCTTACCTCTACTTTCAATTTCATTGTTGATTGTATTGTGCTCCATGGAGAGCTAAACCCCCTAGTGCATACTTGTCAAATGATTTCTTTGCCCTTCCATTATTCTTTCCTTTATTGATGTTTTTTATTGAGTTCCAAACTTGAATGCTTGTCAAATGATTTCTCCCCTAGAGTGACACTAGGGTTGAGAGTCAATATTGGTAATCTTTGTGGACGGGTGACACACCATGAGGGTTAGAAAAAGCAAGATTAGAGATGATTGAGAGGGTGAGTCGAGAGGTAGCGGAGCGTCCCCTTTCCCTTCCGGTATGAATTATCCTACCTCTATTTCCTAGAGCTCTTTGCATTTACAATAGAGTAAAGTGCTAAGCAATGAACTTCGCTGGGGCTTAGTTGCACGAGCAACAGAATGAAGTGTTCAAGTGACTTTAGTATCTGGGTCTTAATTATAACTAGGGATCTTTCACCTGAACCAAAGCGTTAAATCTACACATACGAATAGGGTTCATCACTTGAAATCTCTAGAACTCCATGCAGCCTTGTGCAGTGTGAGGTGTTGAGACTGAATGATTTCTCTGCCAGGACATAGTGTAGGGTTAGTCACGGTTGACCTTAGGTTTGGGACCGTGTGCATTAGGATTTCGATGACTCATTAAGCATTAATTATGAAGTATAATGGTAGGTCTTGCACTTGAAGCATAAGTCCTAGGGGGAGCATTGTCCAAGTACCCCACTTCTATCGATTGCATTACCTTTCACTTACTTGTGCCTCTCATTCTTGTTCCTTTTATTTATATTTACATCACATCTTATCAACACAATCATTATTCATCTTCACTTGGTTAAGTAGCAATTTAGGTATTTTTATTCCCTACTCTGTGTGGATATGATACCCCACTCACTTTAGATTTATTACTTCGACAAACCCGTGCACTTGCGGGTCACATGCAGGGAACGTTGTCAATTATCGACATAGATGAAGATGTGGAGATACCCTTAATCCTTGATCGACCCATTCTGGACAACTTCAGGAGCTCTCATGGATTTAAAAAGGGGATAATTAACTCTAAGTGCTGGAGAGAAAGAGGCAGTGTACACTCTACCGATGGCTATAAAGCACTCACTAGACCATGATGACGCGCTTTTATTTCATTGATGAAACTGATCTCTTGATTTTTGATAGTGTGCAGACGGTGTTGTCATTAAACCTCTTGGATGAGTACTTGGGGAACTAGGAAATGAAGAACAAGAAGAACCCTACCGACCCCTTCCAAGTCAAAATTTAAAGCAACCAAAAGAGAAGGGGATATGCACTAATACCAAAAAAAAAGAATAAAAGGAATCAATGTTGAGGAAAATTTGGAGGGAAGTCTGTGGAAAGATAAAGAAATGTATCATTCCTCATTGTTCACAATATCAATGTGGGAAGATACAATTATCACTCCTCTTTACTCGTGAAAAATATGAAATTCACTTATTGATGTCGTTGAGTTTACCAGGAAAAAGGAATTCTCCCCAGATGATCGTGGATAGCTTTAAGCTCTTTGAACCTCCATAAGGTAAGTGACAAGGTACGTCAGGCTCGTGACGTTAAACAAGTGCTTCTTGGGAGGCAACCCAAGTATTCAGGTGTTTTATTTTTAGTTTTCGTACTCTTTGTGTTAGTTTTATTGTTCTTGTCGTATTTCCTTAGTTGTTATGAATTTGAATAAGTCCATGCTCTCATGCTTTGCACATTTTTTCTTATCATCTTTATTATGGTTTAATCATTTTCCTTGTTGAGAATTACTTGTTTTTGATGTTATTTCATGCATTAGATTAAGTTTTTAAGCATTTCTTTCAAGTTGGAGGTGATCTAAATCCCATCAATGTCTTCCATATTCACTTGGAGAAGAGAATTTTGTCCCATAACCATTTCTAGGGTGAATACGGCCTCAATGAGGACTTCATTGAGGCAGTCTGCACCATCTAGAGACTTTAAACTAGTGCATACGGCCTCAATGATGGTCTCATTGAGGCCGTCTGCCCTAACCCGAGACATAAAGCTATCTCATACGGCCTCAATGAGGCCCTCATTGAAGCCGTATGGATCAGGTCTCATCTTTATCTTCCTACCACCTTTCCTCTCTCCTCATTTTTCCTTCTTCTTCAACCAAATTCTTTATTCTTTCTCCACCAACCCTTGCCCAATCTCTTCATTTCTTCTCCTAGATAACCTCCTAACCTCTTTGAGAAGTCAATCTAGTGGTTTTCTTAGAGCTTAAATAATGTTTTCTCAAGTTTTCGTCGGTAAGCTCTTTGATGCCCTTGTTTTATCTTCTTCATTTTTCTTCTATTCTTGGAGCTTATTTGTGGAATTTTTCAAGTGTTTGGCTTGGTTTTTGTGGTGTGATCGTTGTGGATGAAGTCTTCCTTGAATTTATGTAAAATATTTCCAATTTTCATGTGTTGGGAAGGTTCTTTTGAAGTGAACAATACCCATACGGCCCCATACGCTCATATAGTCATTTTCCATATTCCTCCCAAATTTTTCTCCATCTTTTACACCACATTTTGGTTTGTTTTGGATTCCTTAAAGTTTGATTAAGTTACTCTATGTTGTAGAAATACCGAACATCAAGAAACATGCCTCCTAACGTCCAAGAAACACAATGGCAACCCCAAAGAGCTCCACTTTAAGCGTACTGATCACAAGGCGAAGTATGAAGTTTTGAAGACCAAACCTTTTGCCACATTTTGTTAAATAAAATGGGGTATCTTGGAAACACTTGGGATGGATGAACAAGTCAAGGAGTTACTTTCACATTGTTGTTGGGTAAACTTGTTTGCAATTGACGATCCTATCTATCACCAACTAACCTTGGATGTTTTGAGCACTTTCAAAGCACACCAAGACAACCACCATTTGCAGCATCTAGAAATGACTAGTTTGACATTTTAGCATGGATATTTATTTTGCTTATTTGAGTGTGTTTTTACTATTTATATTTCAGCATTCTAATTTACTTTCTTATACTAATAAGTTGGGAAGGGTCTTTACCCTACCTACCTTTTGTAGAACTTTATTTACTTTTATCTAGTATGTGTGTTTGGCTACTCCCTAGTGTTTAATCTTTGAATTTAAAAATTTTTCTTTGGAATGATGATGTCCCTTTTTGCCTTGCAAGACATTGAGGGAAGCTTGGTGAGCCTCTCCACATTCAATGGAGACTGGATCCAACATGTATAGCACACCGTACTTTGTGTATGGGTCACATCTTGCCACTTGCACAAGATGAACCGGGGAAGTTTGTTTTCACCCTCCTCTTTCAATTTCATTTATTATTCTTCCATGTTTTCATGATTAGTGTACATTGGGGATAATGTATAACACTAGGTGTGGGGATGTGTGTATTTCATGCATTAGGGTCATTGTTTGCATGCTAGTGTTACCCATGATGTCTTGTTCATTCTTGTGAAATTCTTCTTACATGGAATAATGATTGATGTGAGTTACATATTTGTTGTTGTACTCTATTGAATCCTGTTTCACTTCTATTATTGTCTTGTGCACTGAATCTTGTGTTAACACCCTGGGAATAGCCAACTTGACTACTCTAACTCTCTTGTATGATTAATGTACAACTTTGAGACTTGCCCTTAAGAACACTGAGTTCTATCTTTCAATGAACTCTTAAGAACTTGTATGTCATATTAAGCTAGCCCTAGTTTTGTGGCATGTAGAATAGTCAGAAAATGTGATCTAGGGTGAATATGAAAAAAAAAATTTTAAATGAAAAAGAAAGAGAAATATTTTAGTACATGTATTTTATACACTTTAATGTATTTTATAGGAATTGATGCCCTTTTTGTGCTTAATAATGTATTATTTGCAGTGCAGGGCATGGAGGAGCTATAAAGAACACAAGGATATAATTAGGGCGAAAAAAAGAAGAAAACCAGGTTGCCAGCACTTTAGCGTATTTACTGTTGCTGGAGTACTACAACTTATTTGCTGTAGTAAATTACTATAGCAATCACTGTAGAACCTAGAGAATTGTTGGGACAGAAAGTTATTCTAAGTCATACAGCCTCAATGCAACCCGGTATTGACCCCGGTATATATGCCTTGAATCATGATGATTTTGGGCTCCATATGACATCTATTCTGTCCCCATATGACCCGTATACTCTGGGGCATAAAAACACACTTCTAGGGCATCAATGGGGGGACCTTCAGCCACCACTTAGAGAGAAGAAAAGGAAGAATGAAAAAATCTTTCTAGGCGACATTTCGAGGCTAGAGAAGAAGGTAAGAGCATCATCATCAAAGGAAGAGATCTATCACCAAAGAAGGAAGGATTAGGACCGACAAGGGGCCTTATGCTAGGGAAAGTGTTATTCGGCACTACTTGGATGGGGGAAGCATCATTCGGCTAGTTCTCCATCTTCTTCATCATTATTTTGACTAGGCAGTGTCATCTATAAACTTATTCTATATTTTTCTTGATTTTGTTGTTATTATTTGGATGATGGCACACTAGACCATCAAGGCAACCTGGTGTTGGTGAACCTTATGGGGTTCATCATGTATTTTGGATGCTTTCTACTTAATTGAAATGTTTGGGTTTATTTATGATTTAGTTCATTGTTCTTCATGCCAAGAATTAATCAATGGAGAGATCCGTAGTCATTTATTCAGTTATACATGTGAATGTGACCTACTCACGTGTATTAGATCATTAATGAACTAAAAGGGGTTTGCTTATATTGGCATACCGAGAAATTGGATGTCGATAGCCCTCCGATGTATAAGGGTAGACTTAGGGTAAGTTTACTCTTATTTTGGGATCTCCTTGTAGTCAATGCAATCGTAGGGTGTTAGTTTGGGAGAAATTCCAATCAACATTCGTATGAGATTAGGGTTCAATCACTGAGAAATCATATTGATCTAATCTTGAGATCCCGCGGTCAAAATCACCCTTGCTATCTTTTATTGTGCATGTATGTATCATGATGACCTCTCAAGGGGATTGATAAGTGCTTGAGTAGACATATTTTTATATATGTTTTACATGCACTGAGCATCATTTTTACTATGGTTTATGTCTCATATTGTGTATTTGGTGTTCTTTTATGCATATAGGTTGTGAATGCCTTGAAGAGTAAAAAGGAAGCAAAGATGGGCTATAAAGACATAATGTTGGGAGTTCTTGTTCAATTCAAGGACAAAGACACGAGAGGAGTTGATAAACATGGAGATGTGTGCCAACTTCCAAGAAGATTCAAGTCAATTCACTAGTTGGAAGGGCACAAAGGCAGCCACATCATCATTTTCCTTCTCTTTGTGAAGATTGCAAGACCTCTCAAAGATACGTCGATGAAGAAAAGTTTTATAGCCTACCACATGGACGTGTGCCCGGACATGTGGCCTCAAGAGAAGATTGTTTATCATCGCGTTGTGGAAATCACTCGTAGCGAAGTCGTCAGTAAAGCGAGTTACTCGTAGACGAATTATCGTAGCGGAATTCATCGCTCACGCCTCGCGCGAAATTCCGCGCGACCGCGTGAAATTCCTCGCAGCCCCACGCGGCGCGTGGAAAATCCACGCGGGCGCGTGGGGGCACGTGACAGACGCGTAAATAGCCGTTTTGCCCTATTCTTTCTCATCTTTTGTGCAGCTCTTGAGGGGTGAGACGGCTAGGGTTTGGAAAGGAGGTCTTTGCGGCTTGGAGGCGCTTCGTCACCAACTTTGATCGATTCCTCCTCCGTCATAGCATCAAGGAAGCCACCGGTGAACCTAGCTTCGGAGTGGGTCCTTCAAGACGTCGAAGCTCTCCATCAAGGCCATCAGTTCATATATAAGGGGGTTTATTTCTATGGTTTTAATGTACTTTCATTCATTGATGGTGTGTTTTGTATGTTGCTCCATGGAGGGCTAAAACCCTAGAGGGTATTTGGGCTTGTGAACCCTAGGATTCTCATCTTTTGTGGATTTGCTCTGTGTTTCTATTTAATCCGAGTTTGATTAAGTTTCATTCTTGTTTGTTTAATGCTTGCTTGCCTTATTGATCTTATGGTTATTTGGTTTGCATGATTTGTTGCCTTGGTGGGAGAGAGATCTCCATTAGGGTTAGAACCTCAAGATTGAAGAGGGTTGAGAGGGTGAGTCATGAGATAGTGAAGTGTCCCCTTTCCCCTCCGATTGGTGTATTCTATCTCCATTCCCTAAGCTCTATGCAACCATATTTGGTGGGAGGCGTGAGATTGCTCGATTTCTCCGCCGGGACCTTGTAGGGGGTTAGGATCCTTCGCCGGGAATTAGGGTTGGATCAATCTTTAGGAATTGGATACACCTCTTGGAATCCCTAGAGTGTTTTGCGGTCATATGTGGTGTGAGGTGTTGAGATTGAGCGATTTCTCCACCGGGACCTTGTAGGGGACTAGTATCGGTGATCTAGAGATAGACCCGATTATGTTTGGATTTCCACGACTTAACTTACTCATCATAGAAACACTTTGCTTATCCGGTACCTAATACCTGAATCCTAGGGGGAGCATTGCCCGAATACCCCACTTTTACTGATTGAGATCTCCATCCATTTAACCCTTGCATATTTATCTCCGGTATTCATTTCTTCGCACATTAGATCACCACACTATCCCATTATCATTAGGCTAGATAGCAGAGAAGAAGTTAGTACTAGTAGCCCTGTTCCCTGTGGATTCGACTACCCGACTCACCGGGTATTTATTACTTCGACACCCGTGCACTTGCGGTACACACACGCATATTCGGACGTGTCAGGGATCCTCATCCATAAGCCTTTACATATTATTGTAACTCTTGCGATCACTTGTCTTGCACTTTAATTTATATAATCAGATTCCGTTTACTTTCTTGCATCTATTAGAGTAATCCTCCATGCTTAAGATGTTAGGTTGGATAATAGGTTTTGAAGGAGTAATAGGTTTTGTAATTTTTCCCATGGAAGGCTAAACCCTAATAGGTATTTGGGCATGTAAACCATAGGATCTTATCTTTGTATTGATTTACTTTGTGTTTTTTGTTTAATCCAAGTTTAATTGAGTTTCAATCTTGTTTTGTCATAGCTTTCATGTCGTATTAATCATTGTGATTGATTTATTCGCATGATTTGTTTGTCTTGGTGAGAGACAGGTCTCCATTAGGGCTAGAACTGCAAGATTGAAGAGGGTTGAGTGTGTGAGTCATGAGATAGTGGATGGTCCCCTTCTTCCATCGATTAGTACATTATATCTCCATATTCCCTAGGCTTTATGTGACCATAGTTGGTGTGAGGCATGAGATTGAGAGATTTCTGTGCCAAGACCTTGTAGGGGGTTAGGGATCTTTTACCTAGAAATAAGGTTATGTCTATCCTTAGGAATCTAGTGTACGCTTAGAAATCCCTAGAGTCCATTGGGGTCATATGTTGTGTGAGGTGTTCAGAATGAGCGATTTCTCCATAAGGATCTCGTAGGGTACTAGTATCGGTGGTTTGGCGCTAGGGACCGATTATTCTTGGAATATCTTGACAAGATTAACTCATTTTAGAAATATTTGTAAGTCTTGCACTTCAAGTTAGATCCTAGGGGAGCATTGGCAGGGTAACTCATCTTTATTGATTGAGACTTCGCTTATTTATACTTTTAATTGCATGCATTCATATTTTTGTGATTGAGTTTATTTCACAATATTCTTTCTTCTGACAAGATAACTAAGAAGTAGTTACTACTAATACTTTCATTCTCTATGGATTTGACTACCCAACTCATTAGGTACTTTATTACTTTGACACTCGTGCACTTGCGGTACATGCATGCAAGAGGTGTGTCAAGTTTCTTTGTTATTTCGCTTTTGTTTATCTTGGTTTCAAAACTTTAGTCATGATTGCCTTGATATGCACGTTCCATGTAGTTGTAATTGCAGTTAAGAAGCATGTTAACCATAGTTGCACATTAGCTATCTATATGACGATTGAGAAATCAATATAGCTGGTGAACACATTATGGAAATGATTGAGTCTGCTCCTAGTAATAGGTTGTACATTATGTAACCTCCATTAGGGTTATACCCATGGTCAAAGGAGATGTACCACTTAATCATTGCTTAAGTCAGTATATTCATCAAGGGGATCAATTTGGGGCATTGCCCTTCTCACTGAACTATTTCTCAATCAAACCTTATCTCTCTTTTTCTCCCTCTTTATTTTCTCTTTTCTTTTATTTTCATAGATTCAAACTTCAACCAAGTATTGAGAGCTATACCTGTCCCTGTAGATTCGACTACTCGACCCATTTGGGTACATTATACTACTTATATAATCAGTATACTTATGGTCACGCAAGGGGTATTGACACGATCTAAATAGCGTGTAAACTGCAAGTGCATGGGTGTTGAAGTAATAAAAAGACCAAAGTAAGTGGGTAGTCGAATCCACAAGGAATGGAAGTATTAGTAGTAATTAATTCTTAATTATCTAGTCAAAATCAATGGTTGTAATGTAGTGAACTAATTGCAAGAATATTAATAAGCAAGCAAAGAAAGGATAAAAAGTGAAGAAGATCTCAATCAACAAAGATAAGGTACCCGGGCAATACTCCCCCTATGATCTAAAATGAAACTTAAGACTTGCTAAATGCTTCTAAACCTAGTTTAATGAGTCAGGGTAATCCAAGAACAACCGTCCCTTGCCTCCAAGCCACCGGTGCTATTCCCCTACAAGGCCTGGTGGAGAAATCACTGAATCTCAACACCTCACACCTCATATGACATCAATAAGCTCTAGGGATACCTAAGAGTGAACCCGATTCCTAAGGATAGATCTAACCCTACTTCTAGGCAAAAGATCCCTAATCCCCTACAAGGTTCCGGTGGAGAAATCTATCAATCTCACGCCTCACACTAAATATGGCTATATAGAGTCTAAGAAATACGGAGAGTGGAAACACTCATCAGAAGGGAAAGGGGACACTATACTATCTCATGACTCACTCTCTCTCAACCCTCTTTAACCTTGGAGTTGTAACTCTAATAGAGACTTCGCTCTCATCAAAGTAACAAATCATGCATATATAATTAACAACAAGGATCAATAAAATATGCAAGCCATGGGAACACAAGATTAAAACATAAAGCAAATCAATACAAAAGAGAACATAAAGAAAATTAATTAACCACAAGGATCAAATCAACTCAGATTTAATAGAAAATATAAAGAAAATCAATACAAAAGAGAAGATCCTATGATTCATATGCCCAAATACTACTAAGGTTTAGCCCTCCATGGAGCAAGTTAAAAAACAAAGATTAATACAATGAATAGCAATGTAAGCCATAGAGAAAAACACCCTTGAATTCAGTGATGATTGCCTTAATGGGTTGCTTAACATCTTGAAGAGTTCTTCTCCGAAGCTAGGTTGCCGAAGGCCCCCTCGATGCTATGGCGGAAGAAAGATCGATCAAAGTTGTTGAAGAATGGCCCCCAATCTCACCAAAGACCTCATTTAGAACCCTAGCTACCTTGCCCTTAGAGTGCTCGCAAAAACTCTCTAAAGAATTGGACACGTCCATGTGGTAGGCTATAAGACTTTTCTTAAAAAACGTGGCCCCACAAAAAGTCTCCAAAGAATGGCCCCCAATTTTGCTATAGTACTTAGCTACAGTCACTTCATAAACACGGTTCAAACACTTTTCTTTTGAGGTGACATGGTTGGGCACACGTCCATGTAGTAGGCTATAAGACTTTTTTTCGCCGACTCATCATTTGAAAGGTCTTGCATTCTTAACAAAGAGAAGGAGCATGGAGATGTGTCTGTCTTTGTGCCCTTCTAACTAGCAAATTGACTTGAATCCTCTTGAAAGTTGGCACACACATCAATGTTCATGAGCTCCTCTTGTGTCTTGATCCTTGGATTGATCAAGAACTCCCAAAATGTGTATTTATAGCCGATCTTTCCTTCCTTTTCTCCCTTCAAGGCATTCACAACCTAATTGCACAAAAGAACACCAAATAAACTATATAAGACATAAACCAGTTGTAAAAATGATGCTCAATGCATGTAAAACATATAACAAAATATGTCTACTCAAGCACTCATCAAGTATATAACAAATCATGAATACAACCAAGGTTTTTGACACACCTTTGCGTGTGTGTACTGCAAGTGCATTGGTGTCGAAGTAATAAAGTACCCAAAGGGTGGGTAGTTGAATCCACAGAGAATAGACTCTAGTAACAAGTAAAACTTGATAAATAACCAAGTTAAAAATCAATTGCTCAACACAATCAATATATTATCAAAATACAAAAAGAAAGGAATGAATGGAAATGGGTAAAGAGTAGGAAAATTCAATGAAAAAGTGCAGTACTCGAACAATGTTTGCTCTAGGATTGTAGTTTCAAGTCCAAGACTAAAATTGTAGAAGTTGACCTTATCTTTGGATCTAGAAAATTTCAGAATTTATGCCTCTGTAATGGTAGAGTTATAGACATATTGTTATAATTGTATTCAATTGATATTTCTGCAGAGAGTATGAAGATTGGTTAGATAATTTCATGGTCATATAGGTGGAATTTTAGAAGAGTATAATAATGTTTAGGAGTTTGAGGTTTTCTAGATACCCACCAAAATTAAGATTCTTTGGATCTATAGTTTTAAAATTATAACATTATTAGTGTAGTTATGACAAATGATATTATTGTGAAGATTCCAAAGTTTGTTTGGTATTTTTCATGATTATAGATGTTATATATAGTAAAGTATAAAATAACAAAGTGATGCATTACTGTGTTATCTAATTGTGCATAAAATATTATTTATTTTGAAGTGGTATATTAAGAGATATACATATTAGAAAGGGATATGTATGAATTACAAGTCTACAGAAATAGTTGGAGATTCAATTGGATGATATAAACTTAGTAGTATTCTAAACTTTGTAAAATTTAGAAATATCATAGTCTTTAGTGTCTATTTTTTCCCAAAATCTTAAATTTGTAATTTGGAGAAGTATATGTGAAGTTATGAGGGATTTAGTACTCAATGGTCATGATGAAATTGTGCATATATCTTCAGAGTGGGTAATTGCTATTGTACACTCACAATAATCAATATTTGGTTGTGTAGAATAATATCTTGAACTCTTTGTATTTGTACCCTTGTAAAAATCTCTTTTTGTAATATTATTGCTAATTAGCCTCTTAAGATTTGTAGCATCATCAAACATTGTTATTAAAACTAATAGAATCTCTTCTCAAACATAGTGCTTGCCAAAAAATCTTGATTTGGTGTAAGATTTGCGAGTGTTTTTGGTTGTTAATTAGGTAAGTAACACCACATGTAAACATATATATATATATATAATTTCTGATTATCAACAATTTGGAAGTCATTTAAATTCATTTAATGCTTGCTTATATAATACTAAAATGTTTGGTGGCCTTTGATTCAATTTATGTTATTATATACTTATTAAATTTTTATTACTTTTTGACACACCTCATACGTGCTGTACTACAAATGCACTGGTGCCGAAGTAATAAAGTATCCAATGAGGTAGGTAGTCTAATCCATAGGGAACGGAAGTATTAGTAATAACCACTTCTCAGTTACCTAGTCAGAATCAAGATTATGGTGAAACAAACTAAATCACAATAATATGAATGTCATAACCAAGCAAGGGAAAAGTAGAAATAAGGGAAGTCTCAATCAATGATGACGAGGTACCCGGGTAATGCTCCACCTAAGATCTAAAATGAAGCGCAAGACTTACTATGTGTTTCTAAACCGAGTTAATCAAGTAGAGGTAATCAAAGAACAATCGGTCCCTACCTCTAGGCCACCGATACTAGCCCCCTAAAAGGTCCCTGTGGAGAAATCGCTCAATCTCATACCTCACACCACATATGACCCCAATAAACTATAGGGATTCCTAAGAGTACACCCGATTCTTAAAGATAGATGTAACCCTACTTCTACGGGAAAGATCCCTAACACTCTACAGGGTCCCAATGGAGAAATCTCTTAATCTCACGCCTCACACCAAATATGGTTGCATAAAGCTTAGGGAATACAAATATAGATTACACTAATTCAAAGGGAAAGAGAACAATCCACTATCTCATGACTCACACTCTCAACCCTCTTCAATCTTGGACTTCTAACACTAATGGAGACCTCTATCTCACAAAAGCAACATATCATGAAATACAAATCAATCACATGGATTAATACTACATGCAAGCAATGAGAAATCAAGATTGAAACTTAATTAAACTTGGATTTAATAAAAAACATAAAGTAAATCAATAGAAAGATATGATCCTATGGTTCACATGCCCAAATACCTAGTAGGGTTTAGCCCTCCATGGGGCAAATTACAAAGCAAATAATAGTGCAATGAAAAGCAATGAAAACCATGGAATAAAACCCCCTTCAATTCATGATGATGGCCTTGATGTGTAGCTTAACATCTTGAAGGATCCCTCTTTGAAGTTAGGTTGCCGAAGGCTTCCTTGATGCTACGACGAAGAAAAGATCTATCAAAGTTGGTAAAAAAATGCCCCCCAAATTCGCCAAGGATGTTTCCTTGAAACCCTAGCCATCTTGCCTTTGAAACTCTAGAAAATACTCCCCAAAGAATAGGGCAAAAGGGTTATTTATAGTCAAAAACTAGGTTTGTCATGTGCCTCTACGTGACCATATAAGCCTCCTACGGGACCAAGTGGTTTGGAAAACACCCCACATGACCATGTAAAAATTTCACACGGTCACATGATCAGTGATTTGCTACAATGCTTTACCACAGTACTCTTCAGAACAAGCCTCCACAATCTTCTCTTAATGCCACATGGATAGGCACATGTCCGCGTGGTAGGTTATGAGGCTTCTCATTATCTAACCATCATTGGAAAAGTTCTTGAACTCTTCACACAAGTAGGGATATAGGAGTCTGGCTGTCTTTGTGCACTTCCATCCCACAATTTAGCTTGAAATACTCTTGGAAGTTGGCACACACCCCTGTATATGAGCTCCTCTTTTGTCTTGATCCTTATATTCCAAAAAAACTCCCAAGAGGTGTCTCCATAAGCTATCTTTGCTTCTTTTTCTCCTTTGAAAGCCTTCACAACCTATTTTTACAAAAGAACACCAAATACACTTTATGAGATATAAACCATGGTAAAAATGATGCTCAATGCATGTAAAACATATAGAGAAATATGTCTATTCAAGCACTTATCAAACAATTGGGGGTTTCTCTTTGTAGTAAACAACTAATTGAAACATATTCTCTTATTAATGACATGGCATCGAATGGCTATCAGTGGATCTCGAAAAGCAAACAAGCTAGTGAAGTCCACTGGAATCTATGAGGTTAATGCACTAACTACCTTAGCCGCGTAGGTGGAAGTGATTGCCAAGATGTTGGATGCAATGCAAGTTTAACAACAAGCACCAGTCACGAGTTGTGAAGCTTGGGATGGCCAATTAGTGCCAATTGTTCCATCTCATAAGGGGGCCCCTAGCACTTAGTAGGTTCATTATGTGGGTCAGAACAACAAGTTCCAAAACAATCCCTACAGTGGCACCTACAATCTGGGTTCAAGGAACCACCCAAACTACTCTTAGTGCCAACAGGGGCAAGGACCACAAGGGCAGTTCAAGCCACAACAACCCTAATTTCCATCTCCTCAACCACCATATCAAGAAGGAAAAGGGCCAACTCTTGAAACTTTGTTAGCAAAGTACATCCAAGCAAATGATGTCTGTCTCAAGGGACATGAAGAATTGCTATGGAACTAACAAGCATCCTTGGAGAACTTGGAACATCAGGTGGCACAGATTTCGAAGACTCTTGCTGAACATCCTATAGGTTTATTGCCAATAAATATAAAAGTCAACCCACGTGAGTCCCAAAAAACAATCATTTTGAGAAATAGAAGGGAATTGACATCTACCCCAACTCAAGTGTGTGATGAGGCATCCACAACCTGAAGTGGTAATAGTTAAGGACACATTGATTAGTGAAAATGTTGAGGAAATTGAGAAGGAGCAACACAAGGAGGAGACCAAAGATTATTTGCTTCCAACCTGAGCTACCCTATCTGGCTAAGGGTAAGAAGGATCAACAAGATGAGCAATTTAAGAAGTTCCTTGAAATCTTTAAGACCTTGCACATCAATGTTCCATTTGTTGAGGTCCTCATTCAAATGCCTGGCTATGCTAAGTTCCTCTAGGAATTGTTGATGAACAAGAGGAAGCTAGAAGAGGCATCCACTATGAATTTGAGTGAGGAATGCTCCACCATCATCTCTAACAAGATTCCCAAGAAATAGAAAGATGCGAGAGGATTTGTCATCCCGTGCACCATTGGGGGAATTCTTGATGAAAAAGAACTTGACGATCTTGGGGCAAGTATCAATTTGATGTCCCTATAATAATTTTCAAAAGTTAGGGCTCGGTGAGCTTAAGCCAATGAAGATGACTCTGCAACTCACTGATCATTCACTTCGTTACCGCATAGCCATTATTGAAGACGTGTTGGTCAATATGGACAGATTTATTTTACAGGTGAACTTTGTTATTCTGGATTTAGATGATAAGGCATAGGTTCCTTTGATCCTAGAATGACCATTTTTGTTGACATCACAAGCTTTAATTGATGTCAAGGATGCTGATATGCTTGTGCAATCCTGCAAGTATACGGGTCATCAAGTAATGCCTCTCATGTGAAAACGAGAGGGTCGTATTCCCATGGGCCCAAAATCAACTCTTACTACCTCTTTTCAATGTTTTTTAATCTACAATTCGGAATGTAACAGAGAAATTTCAAGAAACTAAATAATTCCAACCAGGATGTAATAATGACGGCAATATACTGGGAGTAATCAAGGCAAGGAAGTGGTCATAGATGAAGATCCCTTGAGGGTTGCTAATGTGTGTAGGATGCTAGAATTATTATGCAAGTAGCTAGTTGAACCGAGAAAACACTAAGTTAAGTCAACACAATGGTCATGGCAATTGATCGCTAATCCGGTATGAGTATTGGATACAGAATCTCTTCCACGCAAATCCTCCTATGATTGCAATAGGAATAGTGATTTTCTCAAGCTAGGGTTGAAACATAGTTTAGTAACAACCCTAGAAATGGAGGGGTACAAATACCCGATGGTCATGGTGTATTTATACATACACCTCTTCTAAGTTTGGTGAATCTAATACTAGGGCAAAAATCATGCAACCTAGTACTACCTAAGAATTGATACAAAGAGTTCTCATGTATACCAAGGCATTAAAATACACCAAACAATGATCACAACCATACCAAAATGCAATAGATAAATCAAGCATCCAAACAACGCAAGTTCACCCCCAAGGTTCACCTACATCTGGTGACCTTCGGGGATTAGTTGTTCATAGTCACAAAACAAACAATCAAATCCATAGAAACAACTAAATAAAGCATGAACAAACTCAATCAAAGGTTGGAGGCAGAATGATGCTTGGATCTCTCGGAGACAAGTTTCCAAAGACGCCACTTAAAGGGGTGGCTTCCCCATCTTTAACCTCCTACAAGCAAGCCCTAGGGTTGGATCTTGCTCAAAATCAAACTCTCCTCATCAAACCCTCAGTAGAAATGACCTCAAGCACCTTCTACTTCCTCAGAACGACAATGGTGGTGGTGTGCTCCAAGAAGGGGTCTCTCCTTTTCAAGAAATGCTCTAAAGAAGCTTTTAAAGAGTGATTTCCGGATGGCTTTCCGGTTGCGTCACGGTCAGTATACTGGTCGTGAAGATGCTCAAGAAATGGGATAAGATATTCATTAAATTGCTACAGTAACTACTATAGTGAACCTGCTACAGCACTACTGCTCTTTGAATTACTTGTAGTCATCTTCACGACCATGAGGTTAACCATAAGGATCATCAGACTTAGAATTTTCACCAAGTCTTGGTGCTTCAGGCTACTAAATTATTGCTACAGTACCCAGGGCCCTAAAACGCCTATTTCTTTTATGCCTATAACATGAAATAAAAGAATTAAACCATAAAAAGGGCATCGGTTCATCAATATTATACAAAAACTATGCGCATAAATACATATAAAATATGTACATTTAGATGTTTATCAAACATCCCCATACTTAAGCGTTTGCTTGTCCCCAAGAAAACAAATATGAAGAATAGGGGCAAGAAGATAAACAGCTAAATGCACAACCTCAAGCTCAAAAGTAAAAGACTTCACAAGACCAAGTAGACAGAAATAAAGATGTGAGTTGTTCACTGAATAGTCAAGTAATAATAGCTCTATTTCATCTAAAGTGCTCCTATGAGTGTGTTCTAACTCTCATCTTAACCACCACACCCTAGATTACCCCAGGATGACCATTCACCCCACGTACAATGAAAATGGCATTCAAGTGCTCCTTTGGTTCTGACACGTCAGAATATGCGTGCGTGTACTGCAAGTACACGGGTGTCAAAGTAATAAAATACCCGGTAAGTCGGGTAGTCGAATCCACAAGGAATAGGGCTACTAGTATTAACTTCTTCTCTGCTTTCTAGCCTAATAATAAATGAGATGGTGTGGTGATCTAGTGTGCAAAGAAATGAACAACGGAGATGAATATATAAGGGAAAAATAGAGTGAGATCTCAATCAATAAAGATGAGATACCCGGGCAAAGCTCAACCTAGGATCTAGCATGAAGTTCAAGACATGCTAAATGCTTCTAAACCGAGTCTAATGAGTTGAGATAATCCAAGAACAAATGGTCCTTCTCTCCAAGCAACTGGTACTAGTCCCCTACAAGGTCCCAGCGGAGAAATCGCTCAATCTCAACACCTCACACGCCATATGACTGTAATAAACTCTAGAGATACCTAAGAGTAAAACTGATTCCTAAAGAAAGATCCAACCCTAATTCCCAGTGAAGGATCCCTAACCCCCTACAAGGTCCCAGTGGAGGAGTATCTCAATCTCATGTCTCACACCAAATATGGTTGCATAGAATCTAGGGAATACGGAGATAGGAAACACTCAATCGGAAGGGAAAGAGGACGCTACACTATCTCATGACTCACCATCTCAACCCTCTTTAACCTTGAAAGTTCTAACTCTTATGGAGACCTATCACATCAAAGTAACAAATCATGCAATGTAGATCAACCACAAAGATCAATAACACATGCAAGCAATGAAGTCACAAGGTTAAAACTCAAATCAACTTGGATTAACTAGAATCATAAAGCTAATAAATACAAAAGAATAGATATTAGGGTTCACAGGACCAAGTACCTACTAGGGTTTAGCCCTCCATGGGGAAAGTTACAAAACAATGATTAATACAATGAAAAACAACAAAAACCATAGAGAAAACACACTTGAATTTTTGATGATTGGCCTTGGTGGGTAGTTCAATGTCTTGAAGGATTTCTCTCCGAAGCTAGGTCACCGATGCTTTCCCAAATACTATGGCAGTGAAGGAAACTATCAAAGTTGGTGAAGAACACCCCCCAAATCGGTAAAGACCTCCTCTACAAACCCTAGCCGTTTCACCCCTCAAGAGTCGCAAAAAGGATATCAAAGAATAGGGCAAAATGACTATTTATAAGCCTAAACCCGCGCCTGTCACGTGCCCCCATGCGCCCATATGGTTTTTTCACATGCCCGCTTGGGCTGCAGGAATTTACACACAAGTGCATGAACAGTATTTTTGTGACAATACTTTGCTACAATACTTTCACAAACACGGTCCAAACATTATCCTATTAAGGCCATATAGTCGGGCACACGATCATGTCGTAGGCTATAAGACTTTTCTTCATCGATGCATCTTCGAGAGATCTTGCAAGCTTCACAAAGAGAAGGAACATGAAGATGTGATTGTGACAGGGCTCCCTGCAAGTTCACGGAGTTATCGAAGTAATAAAAATATGTAATTTGCTTCTTAACTATATGAAAGATGAATAGTGATATGTGTGACAAGATTCAATTCTCAAAAGTAAAACAACATGAAAGAGAGCAAAAGTAAAGAAGAAGGTAAGGCAATCGATAAAGATGGGGTACCCGGGTATTGATCCGTCTAGGAAAATCATTTCAAGTGCAAGAACTCTCTATTATGCTTCCTAACTAATGTAATGGTAAGTCAGGGACATCCTTTAATGCATGGCCCCGAATCTAGGGTTAACCAAGTCTAATCCTCTACATGTCCCCGAGGAGAAGCTGAACAACCTCTCAACCTCACACTCGTAAGAAGGATTGCATTAAGCTCTGGGGATTCCAAGTGATAAATCTCTTCCTAATTGTAGACCTAACCCTTGGTCGAGAAGAAATGTCCTAACCACAATTAAGCCCTAGATGCTAAAATCACCTCAACGCTTCACTCCGTTGCACTTGCAACTAAGCCCCAGCGGAGGGTCATCCTAATAAGTGCTTGTGCGATATGAATGCGAAGCATTATTTCCTTATGTTAAGTATTACTTTTCTCAGGTTTTTACACTAATATGTGTGTTTTTATGTTACTTTCATGCAGGTAGGATTGTGAAACCAATTAAGAAGGAAAGAAGCCAATGTGGATCACAATGCACCGATTTTGGAGGAAATCTTGCTAAAGTTCAAACGCGAAGATATAAGTCGGGTGCGAGATGCTAGAGTGTGTGCCAACCTCCCCGTATTTGAGTTTACACAACCATTTGGAGGGGCACAAGGGCAGTCACACTCAACCATTCCGACTTATGCACATAGAACAAGATCTCCATCAACTTATCCGTCATTGAAGAAGAAAAGTGATCCACAGCATAAACATGTGCCCCTTTATGTTACCTCAATGAAAAGTGGATTCTCGAGTATTTCTGGTAGAGTATCATGAGCGAGTTCTCGCGGCAATTCAATGTAGCAAATCACCGTAGGCGATTCGCTTTTACAGATCGGTCGAGAAAAATAGGAATTCTGAGAATCCACACGGGCGTGTGGAAATTATACACGCCCGTGTGAAAATTCCATATGGGCGTGTGTAAAATCCACGGGCCTATGTAGTCACCCAATTCCAACACTATTTAAAAGCCGATTCATCCCCGATTTCAGCATTCTTTTATCCATATTTTCCCCAACTTGAAAGAGTGCTTCGGCTAGGGTTTTGAGGGGTATTGGCCAAGGTTTTGGAGAGGTTCTACGGCTCCGACATTGTCATTCCTTAGGAAGAAGGTTGGTAGGGGAGCTTCCGTCGAGGCGTATCCTATACCGGACGAGGTAATCCTTGGACGACGAGTAGAGGACTTTCCACAAGACCATCGACATGACTATCGAGGGGGTTTATTTATGGATTCATTGCTTTTACATTCTATTTCTTTGATTGTACTTAGCTCCATGGAGAGCTAAACCCCTAGTGGGTACTCAGGTATTTGTGAACCCTAGGATGTATTCGTTTCATAGAATCTCTTTATTATGCTTTCAATAAATTGATGTTTATTGTGAGTTCCAACCTTGAATGATTGATTGTATGAACATTTCCCCTAGAGTGACACTAGGGTTAAGAGTTCTTGTTGGTAACCTTGTGAGTGAGTGACACACCATGAGCATTAGACAAAGCTAGGTTGGAGAGGGTTGAGAGGGTGAGTCAAGAGGTATAGGAGCGTCCCCTTTCCCCTCCGACGTGATAGATTCTATCTTCATTCCTCGAGTTCTTTGCGGTCATAATAGAGTGAATGGTATAAGGGACGAACTTCCGCTGGGGCTTAGTTGCGCGTGCAACGGAGTGAAGTGTTGAGGTGATCTTAGTATCTAGGGCTCAATTTTGGTTAGGGACCTTCCACCTGGACCAAAGGGTTAGGTCTATAATTAGGAAGAGATTTATCACTTGGAATCTCTAGAGATCATTGCAACTCTATACGAGTGCGAGGTGTTAAGATTGTTCGATTTCTCCTTCGAGACATGTATAGAGTTAGGCATAGTTGACCTTAGATTTGGGATTATGTAATTAAGGATTTCCATGACTCACCATTGCATTGATTAGGAATTATAATAGAGGGTTCTTGCACTTGAAACAATTATCCTAGGTGGAGCATTATCCGGGTACCCCATCTTTATCGATTGCCTTATCCCCTTCTTTACTTTTGCTCTCTTATTTGTTTCTTTTATTGTCGAGAATTGAATCATTGTCACACTCATCATCATTGATCTTTCACATAGCTAAGAATCGAATTAAGTATTTTTATTCCTACTCCCTGTGGATTCGATACCCGCTCACCCGGGATTATTACTTCGACAAACCCGTGCACTTGCGGGATATACACAAGGGGACCTTGTCACATCCCTTAGCTCATTCGCTCTATTATGGCTGCAAAGAGCTCGAGGAATAGAGGTAGAATCTATCACACCGGAGAGGAAAGGGGACGCTCTAGTACCTCTGGACTCACCCTCTCAACCCTCTCTAATCAAACTTTGTCTAACTCTCGTGGTGTATCACTCCCTCATAAGGGTTACCACATGAACTCTCAAACCTAGTGTCACTCTAAGGGAGTATTCAAACAATCAAACATTTAGGATTGGAACTCACAATAACATCAATTAATTGAAAGCATGATAAAAAGATTTAATGAAACTAATACATCCTAGGGTTCACAAATACCCAAGTACCCACTAGGGGTTTAGCTCTCCATGTAGCACAGTACAAATGATAATGAAATCAAATATAAAAAAACAACCCATAGGGAAAACCACCTTGATAGTCATGGCGATGGTATTTTGGAGAGTCCTCTACTCGTCGCAAGATCCCTTTGTCCGGTATAAGATATGCCTCACCGAATCAATCCGATGGAGGCTCCCTTACCAACCTTCTTCCAAAGAGATGACAATGTCGAGACAATAGAACCTCCCCAAATCCCTAGCCAATACCTGTCAAAACCCTAGCCGCGGACCTCTCTCAAGTTTGGGGAAAAGATGTAGAAATAATATTGAAATCGGGGCTGAAATCGGCTTTAAATAGGGTTGGAATCGGGATTCCACACGCCCCTGTGGCTATTCCACACGGGCCTGTGGAATTAACGCACGGGCGTGTGGAATTTTCACACGCCCGTGTGGCTCATCTGTTTTGCTCCTTCTTCGGCCGGCTGTGAACAGTACCTGTTACAGTGATTTGCTATAGTACCCTCCTATAGTACGACCCGAAATACTTCCGAATCCATGCTTTCATCGAGATAACGTAAATGGCACACGTTCATGACGTAGATCATCTTGGTTCTTCAATAGACGGTCACGTTGGTGGAGATCTTGCAAAATATGGACAAGCCGTATTACTAGGATGTAACTGCCTTCGTGCCCCTCCGAATCATTGCCTTAGCTCGTATACAAGGTAGCACACATTCTTGAATTCTAAACCCGACTCATGTCTCCGTGTTTGAGTCTTCTCAAGATCTCCTCCAAATAATGCGTAAAACGATCTACAATGGCTTCTTTCACAAATAATCGGCCTCACAATCCAACCTGTATAAAAGTACATAAATACACATGTATTAGCGCTAAAAACTAACAAAAGTAATGCTCATCATAAGGAAAGAACGATTCGCATTCTTATCGCACAAGCACTTATCAGACTGCCTTGCTGCCCTTCAAACTAGTGAATTGACTTGAATTTCCTTTGGAAGTTGGCACACGTCTTCATATTCATGAACTCCTTTCATGTCTTGGTCTTTGAATTGCACAAGAACTCTCAACATTGGGCCTTTATATCCTATCTTTGCTACCTTTTTATTTTTTCAAGACATTCACAACCTAATTGCACAAAAGAACACCAAATATACAATATCAGACATAAACCATGATAAAAATGATGCTCATTACATGTAAAACATATATAAAAATATGTCTACTCAAGCACTTATCATGTTCCTAGATAAAACTCTAACTCTCAATCGATTATGCAGCAGGTTCCAAGAGATCAATTGAGATACTTTATTACTTTCACACATATATACAAACGTACACACATTTTATTGTTTTTCTTTCTGAGTCCGACAAACATAGACTGCAACAAAAACTTTTATGATCTTTTTGAAGGATGCACATGCTGATGAGGCATAAGAACCACCCAACTAATTCAATTACAGTCTACATTGACTCATTCATGCTAAACTAGTAGAGGAATACTAACATAGACTCATATATATGTATATATTTGTTTTTCTTTCACATGTACATACTATATCTCATGTCTCCTAGTATAAACCACACTACAATAGTTCACTTAAGGGTGGAGAAAATAATGAAGGAACCAAATGCTCTTAAAAGAGTATTGAAGATAGAATTTAACATTTTAATGTCAAAATCATCATGATGGGTTAGTTGGATTATAGAAGGTAGAAGTGATCGTGAATAAGTATAAAGGTGCACTAAAGATGAAATAGAACTAATTGTACCAAGCAAGGAAGTCCTTAACAATGAAATAATAGCTATCATAAGTTGTTCAAGCATGCAACAAAGTAAAATACTCTTTCCCCACACCTAAAGTTGTACATTGTCCCCAATGTATGTATGCCAACTTAACATGGTGGAAAATATACAATAAGTACAAGGAGATGGAGTTAAGAAACTTTCCTAGTCAGTTGATGAAGTGTATGACAAGCAGATCTGGAACGTGGGGTAAATAGTGCAATGAGGGCTTGGAGTGTGAAGCATCCTCAACAATAATCCTGAAAGCAATAACAAAAAAAAAACCCTTATCACAACTCCAGAAGTAAAAGTAATGGAGACAAGCGTATAGACAAGAATCCATCAACACAAAAAGAGTTTAGTAGGGACTGAACCCTTACTAAGTCAGCATTACAAGCTATAACAACAAAATACAAAGTTCGATCAAAATACACAAATAAAGAAACAAAAACAAAGAGATATCCAGGTGTGCTGTGAGCCTATGGGTTTGGTGGAAGTGATGATGCCACGTAAGTAGTAGCTGTAGATGTGGTGCCAACTGATGATGATGAGCTGTGAATGAATGCTAGGATCTTAGTGGTGCTACTCTCGATGTGACTCAGTAACGCAGCTAAGCCTTTGTGTCCTCTCTCAAGGATCTACAACTACTGGTAGAACTCAGTGTGGAATTCTTCAAATCTTGTTTCAAGTGAAGGTCTACTCTCCTTGGACTCATGCTCAGGCTCAGGCTCAGGCTCAGACTTAGACTCAGACTCAGAAACTATATCAGCCTCATGTGAAGGACTTGGGTCTTGTACATTTGTTCCCTGACACCGAGCAAGATGGTAAATATCTCCCCGTCTCTCAACTATGCCTATGCATGTAAGATTCTGCATCCCGAGCATGGCAATAGCACTGACGACAGTTATGCCATGGATGCGCTCAATAAGACCCATGCCTCTGATCATCCATGTAATATATGGTCCAGTGAAGATAGCTCCATGGTGAACAAACTGCCCCTAATGTGCTAGGACCTCCTATATAAGATGCCATATGTGGAGGTGGTTGTGATGAACAAATGCTATAAAGCATCAATAAGTCAACGGTAAAACCATCCTAGTTGAGTCCATTCGATCCCTAATGCCTCTAGTAAATAGTGTATGTATATAGCGATGGGCAAGGTTCAACAACTGGAATGCCTTCCTTTGTCCTCGAGTTAGTTGCAATTTAAGTCCAACATGTCTCACTTGTCACGGGATATGGGAAGTGTTGAGTTAGGACTTTGAACTCGGGTGTGCATGCCTCTGTATAGAGTCCCAAAAGAACACCCAATTGATCTTAAGAAATCCATTGTTTCTTCTTAAATGCACAAAATGAGATAGACCTGGTTTTGGTAGGTGAACGGACATTACTTTCCAACTTCAACGGTGCTCAACACTTCCAAGGTTAGTTCTTTGTAGGTGGGCTCTTTAATGGAGAACAATCTATCCCACCCATCATGAGAAATAAGCTCCAAGACGATACCATCCAATTCCAAAGTCTTCAACATGTCTTAAACGATCTTCTAGATGGTATCAAACCCTTTTTGAGACAAAAGTGCAATACGAGTCTTGTCATCTTTATTCGTAAACCTTGGCTCATTGATGGGAGGGGAGTGAAACCTCCATGTGCTCTTGGAAGAAAATTTTCTTAACTCACATGTCTACAAGACCAAGAAGATACCATTAAACCAAGTTACAAGCAAATAAAACTCAAAGAAATGGAAAAACTAGTGAAAAACGGCCAGTGCTACAATAAGCCCGAAAAACATTTGCAAGAGTTTTGCTTGTAAAGGTGGCCAACAAAATTTACATCCATCAAGAATCATTCCGTAAATTTTTTAGCATCGAAGGAGAACCAAAAACCCAAAGAATCCACCCCACAAAGCCATTAAAAGCCCAAGGAGATAGTGTGCTAATTCGATTTTTTCATATATATAGATATGTATATTTTTATCCCTCATGTTTTAATGTATTTTCTTTAGAATTTTTCATGTGTGAGTGTGCCTAAGAGTGTCCCAAGTCAATAGCATAAATGAGGTGAATCGGACACCAATTGAGTTGTTTAGAGCCATTTTTATATAGGCTGAATGGCATACCGGGGTCCATACGGGCTGGATACACCCTGGTATGAAAATTGCAGAAACGTTGATCTTGGTTAGACGGGCCGTACGGGGGCCATAAGGTGGCCGTATGGGGGTCAATTTGAGGCATAAATCTAGGGTTTAAAATGAGGGATGATACCACCTATAGAGAGCTGACATTAGAGTTTCTAGGGACGATCAAGCTCAAACGAGGGATGATCAGTTTCTATAGGGTTAATACATTCCAGTTTCAGTTGTCCGGTGTGATGTATCATATGATCCTGATAGAGTTTTTCGTCCATCTAGGACTATTTGATGAGGTATTCACTCAGACAACAGAGTATGATGCCCTACTGATTGAGCAACAAGTAGAGGAATCTCTCAAGTCTTGCTAGCATTGGTTGAGCACCACTAGTGGCCATGACCTACGCCGGTTGAAGGCTACCAGCCTCTGTACCCCCATCCTCAAGTACATTCATCACATGCTGAACCATTCTTTGATAGGACTGGTCTATAATACCGAAGTGGTAAACCGGAGGAACTTCAACTACCTCCTCTGTATGGCTGACATGTTCCTCTTGCATCTCGGATATTAGATCTCCTTTGCTATACATCATCAGCCGATTGATCCGAGAGTTTAGTCATATTTGTTGTCCCATACATCACCCAACTCATTCTGGGGATGGGTCATCGAAGGGGGGTCAGTATTATGATGATCAAGAGCGGCAATGCCCCGATTACCCTAGACACCCTTCTTGTTATGAAGATGGTAAAGGCGGTTCGGACTCCACATGGGACTCACTTCCGTGTTATTGGTGCTTCTGTTCCACCCGCTATACTAGCATCACCTCCATCTCCTGTGGTCCCTCATTCCCATTCAACACCATTGGTGAGACCGTCCACCAGCCATGGTGCACCATTGATGAGTTTACTACTCTACTGGCATTGGCTGGGCAGAAACATAATTAGGATCGTTACCCATCTAGGTGTCCAATTATCTCTCCCACCATCTTCTCCAATAGCCGCACAACGTTATGTGGAGGTTGATACTGCTAATTTAGAGTCTGAGGCATATGAGTCCTTTCATTCTTATGGGGGAAATGATTCATGGAGGGGGAAGGATCTTCTTGGAGAAAAGAGCCTACCGATGCTACTGCTACTATTGATGAGTCTAACTCTAATGACTTTGATGCCATAAAGTATGAGTCTGACTGAATAGTATTCACCTTTTTATCATTTCCATTTTATTTTTGATGGTTGGAATTTGTATTTCATTTCATTATTGGACTTGTTCTTTATTTTGTTACAATTAGCAAGAGGAGTTTGATGCACTATCCGCAAGTGTACGGATTATTACAAGTAAAAAAGTTGTACCCCATGAGGTGGTAGGGTTAATAAACTACAGGTATTAGACTTCTAGTATAAATTGATCCTCTAATGTCTAGTCTAGCCAAGTGGGGTGACAAAGGAGTTAACTACTAAATAAAACTAAAGAAAAAAGGGATGAAAGAACCAAGTAGACTAGGGTTGAGTTTCAACAATAGGAGAGCAATATCCAGGGATGATTCTTATGTGCTCAAGATACTGACTTGAGTCTAATGCCTACTAAGGTACATTCTAAGATCCTTATGGGTGCTCAGAAGCTTTGTTATATCTACAGCTCTCAAATAGACCAGGCTTTCCTAGAGCAATGATGAGTCTCAAGCATGCTAAGTTTTGTAACTACATAAGGTGGTTACAATTAAGGCAATTGACACACACCGAGTTTTCGCTAAGCAACTACATAAATCAAGCACACAAAGTTATACAATTTATGAATTAACACAAGAATGCAATAGAATTCTATAGGCATTAAAACACAAGTAATGAAAGTATAAGAGACAACATAGTTCATAATCTCGGGCACCATGGAACGGTTAGCCACTAATTAATTCATAGAAATGAGAGAAGAAAATAAATGATGTCACACGCCCCTGTGGAATTTCCACAAGGGCGTGGATAATTTCCACAGCCCGTGTGGATGCTTTGTTTCTCTGATTTCTCGACTGAGCTGCTACATTACTTTCTACAGTGTTTTGCTACAGTACTTGTTTTGGTACTGTGCCGGAAATACTCCTGAATTCCATATTTTCCATTGGGGTAACGCAAACGGGCACAAGTTTACGTCGTGAATCACTTGCCTCTTCAATGATGTGCACGTTGGTGGATCTCTTGTTCTTATATGCATAAATCAGAATGTTCAAGTGTGACTGCCTTTGTGTCCATCCAGATGAATGTGCTCACTCGAATACGAGGAGGTTGGCACATACTCTAGCATCTCACACCTGACCTATGTCTTCGTGTTTGAACCTTAGCAAGATCTCCTCCAAAATAGGTGCATTATGATCCACATTGGCCTATTTCCTTCATACTCGGCCTCACAACCCTACCTGCATAAAAAGTAACATAAAAAAACACATATTAGTATAAAAAAACCCGAGAAAAAGTAATGCTCAACATAAGGAATGAACGCTTCACATTCAGTATCGCACAAGCACTTTATCAAACTCCCCCACACTTAAGCTTTTTGCTTGTCCTCAAGCAAACATTAAAAACATTACGTGCATTGATGAAGAAAAATATTGAAAGTGCTTGGCCTTAGGTTCACCAAGGTATACAAAGAAAGTATTCTACAAGTAAGGAAAAATTTCAACACTATATCACGAAAAAAATCAATGCTCTAGCTAAAAACTTGAATAAAAAAGGACAACAAACCCGAATTTCGTGTATGTGTGTGAACTCACTCAAAATAACCCAAGGTATACTCCTCAAAGTTCTAAGTACAAGGGACTTATTTATCTACAAAAGTGACAAAAATTTAAAAGATGGTAGTAGCTTCAGACATCCTCTAAGGTAGCCCTTTCCAAAGCGGCCGCTAATTTGGCTTTCACACTTTCGAGGTGGTAGCTCTTTCTACCCGAGTGGTAGCTTTCACTCATCCTATGAGATAGCTCTTTCTCTCATTAGGGCATAACTAGTAGGACTTGTGAGAGTAGCTTCATACTTCATAGGTGGTAGCTCTTTCCACCTAACAAACACAAATAAACAATAAAACTATTTTGTTCCTTCTTTTCATTTTCAAAATATATATATATATATTTTTTGAGTTTAGCACAAGAAAATAAACCTAACTACTCCCTTTAACATCGAACATGAGTTTCCAATAGAGTTCAAAGAGTGAGTAGTGCACTAAGTGTAAATTGGGCAAAAATTCCTAAAAATTCAAGCAAGAACTAGAGTATGAAAACATTCAATGTTAACAATTCTCCTAGACATAAGAATACAATCATTGCAACTACGGTGAACCACCATTGGCTATGTGAGCATATATCAATCAAGAACATTAGAAAAGATGTGCGCATTATGAAACTCCTCCCCACACTTAAGTTGTACATTGTCCTCAATGTACACATGCAAGCTCACTCAAAATATATCATTCAAAAATAGATGTGGGAGAAGCAATCAAAACAATACTCCCATGACTCCTAGTGTTGCGTTTGATGAAGCTAATTCATTGGGAGTAGTGTTCCAACGGGTTGTGAAGCACGCACGGCCAAGTGCCAAAGCACATTGGCCGTACCGATGACTAAGTCTCAATTTCCCAGAAGACAAGACCATCTGCACTCACACACGAGGGGATTCAGTGAAGCTCAAGAAAAACAAAAATAACTCGAGTGTATAAAAGATGAAGCAATGAATACAACTCGATAATGCAAAATAACATAAACTCAGAAGGAAAAAAAAATCCTTTTTGAGTGAACAAGTCTAAAAACAAGAAAATAAGATAAAGTAAAATGCATGAAAGTAAAAGGAGGAAGAAGAAGTCAAGTGTCAATGTCTTTCTTGGGCTACTGTGGTGCCGCTGCTGAGGTGGAATATAGTGGGTCCTCTGGTGCTGGAGTCGAGGATGTATGTGCTGGAGGAAATGGGAATCTGAGTCTCAGGAGATCTCGAAGGAAATCGAATCGAGCCATAAGATCTGTGTACTGAGTCGATTGTATAGCCCGGTGCTCCGCCATGGAGTATAAGAAAAGCAGATCCAGCCTGGTCAAAGCGGCTGTGTTATCTACTGATGACTGCGTGTACGTAACTGTAACTGAACCGGGACAAGCTAGAGGCCTTCGACAATCCCGGTTCATACTTTCCCACGTCCACACAAAATTCTGTACGCATAATATTAGGTGACTGACACTGGAAAGTCTACTGGTAGTCAGCCATACTCCACGGTACCTGTATAAGCAGCATCGTACAAGCCCGTCCTAATTGAAAACTCAGTGCTGCTCATGGAGAATGGATGTCCGAATGCCTGAAACTGTATCACCTCTGTGGTGTCAACTCTCCCATACAGCAATCGAAACTCAAAGGACGCTAAAACCTTTAGCGTCAGTGCGTGGTAAGCTGGCTCACTAATCGTCAACAATCTCCTCCAGCTTCCCACTGCTAGCATCTCATCAATCTCATTTATTAACTTGTCACCCTGATGAATATCTTGAAGCACTTGTACATCCGCGAAGCAAGTCTGACCAAACCCAAGTGCTGAAAGTCTCTCGAAGCGAGCCTGATGCTCAGGGTTCCAGAATTCCACATGTATCGGTTCGGGTGAGGTGAGTCTGAGGCGCTTCACTTCGTTCTTCTTTGTGCGAGGTGCCATATCTGTAGTACAAAAGAAGAAAATGATCAGAAATCTCCAACACAATATACTATAGAAATCCTCACGGGTCAGTGGAAATTACACACGCCCGTGTGGAACTGTAGAGCATGAAACTTCCGCACCGGTGCACAACAAATCTTAACAATTCACTTTAAAACTAGTTCTAAATGCTTACTACACATCCATCATGCATGAAAACTCGCATTTCAAAGTATTCAATCCGTGAAAAACCATAATTGGTGAAGAAAAGAGGATAAAAGGATTACCGAAGAGATGAATATGAAAATGTCTGAAATTTGGTAAAAATTAGCGAAGAAAGTTCCTCCAAATAGTGACGAAGGGTCGGAATGATAATCGGGAACCATTTTTCGGTGACTGGAGATGAAGAATGAGATGGATCACAAGGTTTTTAAGGAGAAAATCTTGTCTCTTGGAATTCTGTGTATCCTTACGGGAGTGTGGAAATTACCCACGCCCGTGCTCCTCACTTCGAGAGCGCCACAGGGGTGTACACACGTCCCTGTGCCTTCTCGGGAAAACGCTCCCTTGACTCTGACTGATCTCACACGAGCGTGCGGAAAATACCCACGCCTGTGCGCCAGACCCACAGGGGCAGACGCACGCCCCTGTGGCTTCCCTGGTCATCTGAGAAAAATATCAAGTTGCCCACACGCCCGTGCGGGATTTCCACACGGGCATGGGCATTCACATGCCTCAACTCACAGCGGCGGCCGCACGCCCCTGTGTTTTCTCGGGATGGAGAGGGCAACCTGCAGAGTTTCGCACGGGCGTGCGGAAATTACCCACGCCCGTGCGTGGTTCACAAGGTCGCCCACAGGGGCGAGTCCACGCCCCTGTGTATTCTCCGAAAAATCGTCCTAACTCTGTAGGAAATCACACTCCCGTGTGGAAATTACCCACGGGCGTGCATCAGTCGAATGGTCATCCATAGGGGCAGCCGCACGCCCCTGTGCCTTCTCTGGATGAGTTCGCAGTACACATCCACGGGCGTGTGGAATTCCCATGTGTTTTCTCTGGGTGACTTAGAAAAACCTGCAGGCTCTGCAGAACTAATATGAACATGTTTACATACTCATAGTCTGCCCTATTGTGCAAGATATACCAGATAAAAACACAAAATAGAACTCAAACGACCAAACTTTGTCAATTCTCAACAAAATATATAAAGATTTTTTTATTTTTTTATTTTTTGAAAAAAAACCCACAATAGGATCACAACACAAGCACTCAAAAATTGAAACACCAACACTTAACAATTTATTCATGCAAACAAACAAAACTAAAAGGTATGAGAACAGTAAACACTTGGGTTGTCTCCCAAAAAGCGCTTGTTTAACGTCACTAAGCTTGACGTATCTTTCTTACCTCACGGGGGTTCATGAATGAAGGTTGCCCTCTTACCCATAACTTGAAAGCATGATGAGCAAAGTCTCTTGAGGGTAGAGGGTGTACTATCGGGCTTCGGACCACCTAGTAATTGTTCGTCCAACTCCCTTGGCTCATGTACGTCTCCAACAGTCTTGGGGCGTTTTCGGTGGCGTCTTCGAGCCCTCTTCATTTTCCAGAGCACCTTCTTCAAGATTCCCGGGGTAGATGTTTCCTCTCCGATCCAACAAAGCATCAGTACTTCTTCATTGCTCTCCTCTTGGTCGAACAAACCTTCATACGGATCCGGGTTGAACATTTTCTGTATATATTCATCAACAATTTTATCAGTAGTGTCTAGAAAATACAAAGTGTCATCAAAATCGAGAGAATGCCGCATGGCTTCAGCAAGGCGATAAGTGAGTTTATCGTCTCTGACTCTCAATGTGAACTCTCCGCCGTCCATGTCAATCAATTCTTTGGACTTCCGCAAGAACGATCTCCCAAGTATCAAGGGTACATCTGCATCCTCATCAACATCTAGCACTACAAAGTCAACCGGAAAAATATACTTGTCCACCTTGACCAGTACGTCTTCAATGATGCCTCTCAGATGTCGTACCGTTCGGTCCGCCAATTGTAAAGTCATCTGAGTAGGTCTAGGCTCACCCAAGCCTAGCTTTTGGAAGAAAGTATATGGCATGACGTTGATACTTGCCCCTGAATCCGCCAATGCCATTTCCTCACCTAAGTTGCCGATGTTACACGGAATAATGAAGCTTCCCGGGTCTTTCTTCTTATTCGCCATGTTCTTTTGTAACACAGCCGAGCATGAAGCATCAAGCACTACTGAAGCACTCTCCTCCAATTTTCTGTTGTTGGTCAATTGGTCTTTCAGGAACTTCGCATACTTAGGCATTTGAGCTAAAGCCTCAACAAAAGGTATGTTGATGTGGAGTTGCTTGAACAAATTCAGGAACTTCTTATACTGGTCATCCCCTTGGTCATTCTTCAATCTAGAGGGATAAGGGATTCTTGGCTTGAAAGGTGGGGATGCCACCTCTTTCTCTTTATTTGCTCCCTTCTCAACCTCGACGACCTCGGGTGCGTGTTCTTTTGGCTTCTCACTTGGAAGCCTCCCTTCCACCTCATGACCGCTTCTCAAAGTGATCACCTTCACATGTTCTCTCGGGTTGGTTTCCTTGTTGCTTGGTAGACTCCCATGTGGCCTTTCGGAAAGAGATTTTGCAATTTGCCCCACTTGATTTTCAAGGTTGTGTAAGGAGGCGGTGTGATTGCGAAGTGTAGCCTCGACTGATTCAAACCTTCTATTTGCCGATTGAATAAATCTAGTCAAGTGATTCTCAAAATCCGTCATTCGGGTTTCCAAGCCTGAAATTCTGTTTTCCACTTGAGGGGCTTGTTGTTGTTGTTGGAACCCCGATGACCCCATGGTCTTCTGTGGTCCTTGATTACTCCATGAAAAGTTGGGATGATTCTTCCAACCTTAATTGTAGGTGTTGTTGTATGGATTCCCTTGAGGTCTGATTCCATTACCTACAAAGTCGACATTCTCAATTAAAGAAACATCACCAATGACAATTGGGCAATCGGAGGGAGCATGTCCTCCACCACAACCGGTGCAATTGGTCATGGCTGGCACTCTATTCGAAGCTATAAGATCTAGCTTCTTACTCAAACTCTCCACTTGGGCCGCCAATGAAGTTACCGCATCAATTTCATGTAGACCGGCCACCTTTTTCTTCTCTCTAGCGTTCCACTGGTAGATATTTAACCCCATTTCCTCAATTAATTGACGAACCTCGTCGGGGATCTTGCTACCTAAGATACCTCCTACCGCTGCATCCAAGAGTTGCCTTGTACTCGGGTTCAAACCATTGTAGAAGGTTTGAACAATCATCCACTCCGGGAATCCGTGTTGCGCACACTTGCGCAGGAGTTCCTTGAACCTTTCCCATGTCTTAAATACAGACTCCAATTCCAACTGCATAAAGGATGAGATCTCATTCCTAAGCTTTGCTGATTTTCCGGTAGGGAAATAACGGGCTAGAAAAGCTTCTACCATCTCCTCCCATGTAGTGATTGATGCCCTAGGTAATGAGTATAGCCACTGCTTTGCTTTCCCCTTTAAGGAAAATGGGAAGGCTCTTAATTTGATGGCATCATCCGTCGCACCATTTATCTTCAGCATGTCACACACCTCGAGGAAGCTCTCTATGTGACTATTTGGACCCTCATCGGCCAAACCGTTGAATTGTGTGGACTGCTGCAGCATATGGATGAATGCCGGCTTTAGCTCAAAATTCTGAGCTGTAATTGGGGGACACACAATACTCGATTGTGTCCCCAACAATGAAGGTCTGGCATAATCGGATAGTGTCCATTGTTGCTCATTTTGTTCTACCATGTTGTCAGATCCTTCTACTTCCAAATCAGCTGGATTAGGCTGTTCTTGTACAGGTTCTTTCCCTTTCCTTCGAAGTTTACGTTCAAGCTCAAGGTCTCCTTCAATCAATATTGATGGATACCCTCGGGTCATAACCTGGAGCTGCACCAAAAGTAAAGAAAAAGAAAATCAGAATGATGATAGAATAAGAAGATATGAAATAGAATGTGTAGTTGAATAGCTAAGAAAACAAAGTGCAAAGTATCTCTAAAGGCCTAGCTCCCCGGCAACGGCGCCAAAAACTTGACAAGTTCCCCTTGGTTATATCCCGCAAGTGCACGGGCTTGTCGAAGTAATAATCCCGGGTGAGCGGGGTCGAATCCATAGGGAGTAGGGAGTGAAAATACTTAATTTGATTCTTAACTATGTGGAAGATCAATTGTGATATGTGTGAAATTGATTCAATTCTCAACAATAAAATCAACAAGTGAAAGAGCAAAAGTAAAAAGAGGGTAAGGCAATCGATAAAGATGGGGTACTCGGATAATGCTTCACCTAGGATAATCGCTTCAAGTGCAAGAACTCTCTATTATGCTTCCTAATCAATGCAATGGTGAGTCGTGGAAATCCTTACATACATAGTCCCAAATCTAAGGTCAACTATGCCTAACTCTATACATGTCCCGGAGGAGAAATCGAACAATCTCAACACCTCGCACTCGCATAGAGTTGCAATGAACTCTAGGGATTCCAAGTGATAAATCTCTTCCTAAATATAGACCTAACCTTTTGGTCCAGGCGGAAGGTCCCTAGCCAAAATTAAGCCCTAGATACTAAGATCCTCTCAACGCTTCACTCCATTGCACGCGCAACTAGGCCCCAGCAGAAGTTCATCCCTTAGACCACTCACTCTATTATGGCAGCAAAGAACTCAAGAAATGGAGGTAGAATCTATCACGTCGGAGCGGAAAGGGGACGCTCTTGTACCTCTCGACTCACCCTCTCAACCCTCTCCAACCTGGCTTTGTCTAACGCTCGTGGTGTGTCACTCACTCACAAGGTTACCAACAAGAACTCTCAACCCTAGTGTCACTCTAGGGGAAATGTTCATACAATCAATGATTCAAGGTTGGAACTCACAATAAACATCAATTTATTGAGAGCATAATAAAGAAGTTCAATGAAACAAATACATCCTAGGTTTCACAATCATCCAAGTACCCACTAGGGGTTTAGCTCTCCATGGAGCTTAATACAATCAAAGAAATCGAATGTAAAAGCAATGAATCCATAAAGAAACCCCCTCGATGGTCGTGTCGATGGTCTTGTGGAGAGTCCTCAACTCGTCGTCCAAAGATTCCTTCATCCGGTATAGGATACGCCTCGATCGAAGCTCCCCTACCAACCTTCTTCCTAATGGAATCATGATGTCGGAGCAGTAGAACTTCTCCAAAACCTTGGCCAATACCCCTCGAAACCCTAGCCGAAGTCCTCTCACAAGTTGGGGAAATGATGGAGAAAAGAATACCAAAATCGGGGCTGAAATTAGCTTTAAATAGGGCTAGAATCGGGCGACTGCACGGGCGTGTATGATGTCACACTCCCCTGTGGAATTTCCACACGGGCGTGGATAATTTCCACATGCCCGTGTGTATGCTCTGTTTCTCTGATTTCTCGGCCGGGCTGCTACAATACTTGCTATAGTGTTTTACTCCAACAACCTGCTTCGGTACTGTACCGGAAATACTCCCGAATTCCATACCTTCATTGGGGTAACGCAAACGGTCACACATTTACGTCGTGAATCACTTGCCTCTTCAATGATGTGCACGTTGGTGGATCTCTTGTTCTTATATGCATAAATCAGAATGTTCGAGTGTGAATGCCTTTGTGCCTCTCCAAATGAATGTGCTCACTCGAATACGAGGAGGTTGGCACACACTCTAGCATCTCACACCTGACCTATGTCTTCGCGTTTGAACCTTACCAAGATCTCCTCCAAAATAGGTGCATTATGATCCACATTGGCCTATTTTCTTCATACTCGGTCTCACAACCCTACCTTCATAAAAGTAACATAAAAACACACATATTAATGTAAAAACCTGAGAAAAGTAATGCTCAACATAAGGAATGAACACTTCGCATTCATATCGCACAAGCACTTATCAACCAATTTAGGTAAGGCCTTGACTAGGTTTGCGCAATCGTTAGATACAAGGTTTCAATCAATTGAGGCTACACTTCGCAACCACACCGCTTCTTTGCACAATCTTGAGAATCAAGTAGGGCAAATTACGAATCCTCTGTCGGAAAGACCACAAGGAAGCTTACAAAGTAATACCAAAACTAATCCTAGAGAGCCTGTGAAGGCGATCACTTTGAGAAGTGGTCATGAGGTTGAAGGGTAGGCTTCCAAGTGAGAAGCCCAATGTGAATGCACCCAAGGTTATAGAGGTTGAGGAGGGAGCAAGCAAAGAGAAAGAGGTGGCACCCCACCATTCAAGCTAAGAATCCTTTATCCCTCTATATTGAAGAATGACCAAGGGGATAAATAGTACAAGAAGTTTCTGAGTTTGTTTAAGCAACTCCACATCAACATTTCCTTTGGTGAGGCATTATTGCAAATGCCTAAGTATGCAAATTTCTTGAAAGACTTGTTGACCAATAAAAGGAACTTGGAGGAGAGTGCCTCTATGATTCTAGATGCTTCTTGCTCGGCTGTTTTGCAAAAGAATATGTTGAACAAGAAGAAAGACAAGGGAAGCTTCATCATACCATGCAACATTGGCAATTTTGGTGAAGAAATGGCATTGGCAGACTCAGGGGCCAGTATTAATGTCATGCCGTATTCTTTCTTTCAGAAGCTAGGCTTGGGAGAGCCTAGGCCCACTCGGATGACGTTGCAACTAGCAGACCGAATTGTGAGATATCCGAGGGGCATCATTGAAGATGTTCTTGTCATGGTGGACAAGTACATATTTGCTGTAGACTTTGTAGTATTGGATGTCAATGAGGATGCTGATGTACCTTTGATACTTGGATGGCCACTCTTGCGTACTTCCAAGGCATTGATTGATATGGACGGCGGAGAGTTGGCACTGATGGTTGGAGATGATAAGCTCATATATCGCCTCGTCGAAGCCATCCGACATTCTCTTGATTTCAATGATACTTTGTATTTTCCTGACACTACTGATGAGATTGTTGATGAATACATGCAGGAAATGTTCAATCCGGACCCTTACAAGGGTTTGTTTAAGAAAGAGGTGGATAATGAAGAAGTAATGAAGCTTGGTCTGGAGGAACAAGTACCATCTACTCCATGGATCGTAAAGAAGGTGCTCGGAAGATGAAAAGGGCGAGGAGACGCCACCAGAAATGCCCTAAGGCTATTGGGCAAGTGCGTGAACCAAACAAGTTGGATGAACCTTTGCAAGGCAGTCCCAAGCCTGATAATTCCCATCTACCTTCAAGAGACTTTGCTCATCATGCTTTTAAGCTATGGGTAAGAGGGAAACCTTCATCTATAAATCCCCCATGAGGTAAGGCAAGGTACGTCAAGCTTAGTAAAATTAAACAAGCACTTCTTGGGAGGAAACCCAAGTGTTTACTATTTTCTTAGTTGTTAGTTTAGTATTTGCATGAATAAGGTGCCGAGTGTTGGTGTCTATATTTTTTGAATGCTATTGCTGTGAGTTTTCCATGGATTTTCGGTACTTATATGTGTTATTAATGTGTTTGGCGAAGTTGGTTGGTCATTGGAGCATGTTTTGTATTTTTCTCTGGTGTATTTTGCATGCTAGATGTAGGCTCTTAGTATATCTATATGGTCAGGAATTTTCTGCAAAGCCTGTAGAATTTTCTAAGGCATCTAGAGAAAACGCCAGTGGGTCTCTACTGAGAGCTCATCCGAAAAAGCAGAGGGGCGTGGACTTTCCCCAGTGAATGGCCGTGTGAGTTTTGCACGCTCGTGGGTAACTTCCGCATGGGCGTGCGTTTTATTGCAGATACTTAGAAATTTATCCCGAGAGCTTTTGACAAATGCACGGGCGTGGGTACTTCCCGCACTCCCGTGTGGATCTCTGCAGAAGAGCTCTCCTTCATCTTGAGAAGACACAGGGGCGTGCGCTTACCCCTGTGAGTTAGACCTGTGAATGTCCACGCTCGTACGGAATTTCCACACGGGTGTGCAAAACACTAAGTAATTTTTCTTGGTTGTACAGAGAAGCCACATGGGCGTGGTCTGCTCCTCTGGGTCGGGTGCACGGGTGTAAAAAATTTTTGCACACCCGTGCGGATGCTTTCAGAGACATAGAGTGGCATCCAGAGAGCGCACAGAGCGTGTGTTTGCCCCTGTGAGTCTCTCTGGTGGAGGCACACGGGCATGGGTAATTTCTGCACGCCCATGTTGATGCACAGAATTCCAAGATATACGAGTTTTTCTTTAAAATCATCTTGAATTCTCTTCTCCTTAACTTCCAATCACTCAAAAAACCACTCTTGACCAATTTCCTGACTTCTCACTGCTGTTTTAGATGGATTTCCAGTCAATTTATACACTGAATTTGAGGTTTTCATACCCATTTTATCAATATGGCAACTCGTTCAAAGAAGCATAAAGTTAAGCATCCCAGAGAGACCCCACCTGAGCTAGTACACATGGAGTTCTCGAATCCCGAGCAACAAGCTCGATTTGAGAGATTATCAGCACTCAGTTTTGGTCAATCTCACTTTGTGGATTTGAGTGTGCTGAGAGAGATTCGGCGTGGTGACAAGGTAGCCGATGAAATTGATGAGATGCTAGCAGTGGGAAGCTGGAGAAGATTATTGACTATCCAAGTGCTAGCTTTCCATACATTGACATTAGATGTGTTGGCATCTTTCGAGTTTAATCAACCATGTGGAAGATTTGACACCGTGAATGCTATACAGTTGTGAGTATTCGGACATCCATTTTGCATGAACGTCACCAAATTCTCCGTTTTTATTGATTTGTATGACAAAACCTACACATGTACAGAGGAGTATGGACGTTTGCCTATGGATTTCCCGGGCACAGTGACTCCACAGTAATCATACCGAGTTTTTTGTGGACATGGGCAGTACGAACCAGGAGTGTCCAAAGCTACTAGCCTATCCCGGTTGAGCTATAAATACTTACACTCAGTCCTCAGTGGGTTTGTGTCTAGTCGAGGTGACAACACAGTTGTTTTGAGCAGGTAGGACCTACTCTATTTATACTCCATGGTCAGCAATGTGTTGATTCACCTGGGGCACGCAGTGGCGGATGTCTTGAGGCACCAGGGCCAATTTGTAAGAGTCGGTGTATTATTTGTTGGTCCCTACGTCACTAGACTCATCTTGGGTATGGGTTTTTTGGACGCCATTCAGGGTGCCGAGAGGACGGTCGTGCCTTCTCCTCTTAGGTTTGATACGATTAGGATGATGGGCCTGGTGTGTATATGTGGGCCTAGAGCATACATTCTAGCTATGACTACCCCGGAGATCGTTGAGGATGGAATGGATGCAGCGGTGGGTTCAAGCCAGGTTCCCGAGCCTCAGTTTGCAACGATGGGGATCGGAGCACCCCGTCCAGCGCTGCATACATTCTAGCATTCAGTACCCATTTTTACTCCCTCTTGTGCTCATGATCGTTTTGAAAGGCTCGAGAGTGTAGTGGGTGAGCTTCGGTCCGAACTCGCGGAGGTCCGGACTTAACAGGTTGCGCAGTACGCGGGGATGATGGTGCGTCTTGACATCGTACTACAGCTATTAGAGTGAGATACATCCTCACCCTTTTATCAGGAGACCGAGGACCCCTCCGGCATCACCATCACTATTTCTACCGGCGCCATTTGATTTAACACCCACAGCACCTGCAGAACCGACAGCGGACAACATCGACATTTGACTTTATTTTTCAATTTTTCATGACAAGTTCCCTTTGTGTATATCGCGCAAGTGCACGGGTTTGTCGAAGTAATAATCCCGGGTGAGCGGGTATCGAATCCACAGGGAGTAGGGAGTAAAGAAACTTAATTCGATTCTTAGCTATGTGGAATATCAACATTGATAAGTGTGACAATGATTCAATTCTCAACAATTAAAAGCAACAAGTAAGAGAGCAAAAGTATGGAGGAGGTAAGGCAATCTATAAAGATGGG